>NW_027279424.1:192500-581102 GCF_046629955.1 Centroberyx affinis
ATCCATCTCTCCCCTTGAGGAGGTGTGTTCACAGTTCACACACACACACAAAAACACACGCGCATCCCCTCCACTTTGAGGAGGGGTGTAGCCTTCATTCTCGTCACTAATTTGTGCCGTTAAATAGATGTCATCTGCATTTACAGCTGTACAAGAAGTTTATGGTTCCAGGTCCTGCTAAAACTATGGGACTTGGGAAAGAGTGGAATATCGACCTCATCCCCAAATTTTTTCTTGCCAATGGTGAGAGCATGATGTCATTTTGGTTTTGCAGCAACATATCTCAAGTTTGTGCACAGTATTTTCCAGTAAAACATGCCCTCTGCTGTGTGTTTGCATCAGGTGAGCTGGTCAAAATATTGGTGCATACTGAGGTTACGCGGTACCTGGACTTCAAAGTGATTGAAGGCAGCTATGTGTACAAAACAGGCAAAGTACACAAAGTCCCCGCCACAGAGGCAGATGCCCTTGCTTCAGGTGACGCGTTAAGTGGTTTCCAGCATTCATGAAACAAAGTTTGTGTTTCAGAATTTCCTATCCAGATTTCGATGTCCATTTACTAATGTTTACACGGTGTGTGTGTCAGATCTGATGGGCATGTTCGACAAGAGAAGGTTCAGGAAGCTGCTGCTCTTCGCCCTGAACTTCGACGAGAGAAACCCCCGGACCCACCAGGACATGGATCCTAAACGAACCACCGTGCGGGACCTCTTCCGCCGCTTTGACCTGGGACCAGAGGTTATGGAGTTCACAGCTCATGCCATAGCTTTACATAACAGTGAGGGGTCAGTGAAAATTCATACAAAGAGACACAATCTTACATAAACAAGATATGATGGAAACAAATGAGGGCAGGTGCCCCTTTTGTCGAAAACCTCCCTGATCTCACTGACCCCCTCCCCTCCCCTCCCCTGTAGTTACCTGGACCAGCCATGTGTCGAGACCATCGAACGGATTAAGCTGTACTGTGAATCTCTGGCCCGCTACAACACCAGTCCGTACCTCTACCCCCTCTATGGGCTTGGCGAACTACCGCAGGGATTTGCCAGGTTATACTGACTCAGTACCCCCCCCCCCCCACACACACACACACATTCATGGGTACATTCAGAAATCCACATAGGCTATTGAGACTTCACTCAGTATGGTGCTTTAATATTACCAAACCCCCATTCCCTCTATGTGTTGCAGACTGAGTGCAGAGTATGAAGGAACTTTTATGCTGAACAGAGCAGTGGAGGAGATTGTGATGGAGAACGGCAAAGTGGCAGCTGTGAAGTCTGAGGGATCGGTGAGTGTAATTCAGTAGAGAAGGGGCAAAGAAATAAAAAAAAAAATGGCAAGAATTCATACAGCAATTAATTGAGGTGAGGGAGGTAAGGGGGGAAATGTGTTCCCATATTGATATCTGTTTTCTCTCTTTAAAAGCTGTTCCGCTGCAAACAGCTGATCTGTGATCCCAACTATGTGCCCAATCGGGTGAGGAAAGTGGGCCGTGTCATACGGGTCATCTGTTTATTGAATCATCCAATTAAAAACACCCATGAGGCCAGCTGCTGTCAGATCATCATCCCTCAAACACAACTCAGCAGGAAATCAGGTATAATGTCTGAAAGAACAAAGAGATATTTTGAGGTATTATGGACTGTAACTGAAGACGCTCTACTCAGCAGTTTTGTTTCTCATGGTTCATGCTTCATGCTTCATGTTTCGCTTGCACACATTGTATAAGAAGACGTGTGAGTGTGTGTCTGTGTGCATGTTGTTTACAGACTCTGGGTAAATAAATTATTTTGGTTGAAAGTCAGCCATGAGAAGTAGATTAGTCTGATTGATTTTATTATTATTTTGTTCATGCAGACATTTACATATCAGTAGTGTCCTATACCCACAATGTGGCCGCAGATGGGATGTACATTGCCACGGTGAGCACAACCGTAGAAACCAGCAACCCAGAGAAAGAAGTGCAGCCCGGGCTGGAACTCGTTGAACCCATCATGCAAAAGTACGTTTCACTCGGGTCTTTAAAACCTTAACTTATACAGTTGCTTTTTATGTTTGTGTGAGTAAAATTACTAGCATTTATTGAATGTTCTTTTCTTTCCGTGGTCACAACTTTTGACTGATTGACTTTACTTGGCATGCAGATTTGTTTCCATCAGCAACCAGTTGGTTCCCAATGACGATGGAAGAAACAATCAGGTAATGATGGTTTTCCCATGGCTACACACCAGATTGAACAATATATTTCCAAGGACTTGTCTTTACAAAAACAATGGGGGATGGTGGTCTGTCCAGTGTGAGTGACTTTTGTGATTTTTCCTGTCTCTTCTGTCCTTGTTAGATATTTGTCTCCTGCTCATACGATGCAACAAACCACTTTGATACTGAGTGTGAGGACATCAAAGATATGTACCGCAGAATCACAGGAACACAGTTAAACTTCGGAGGATCACACAGACACCAGTCTCACACAGACTCTGATGATGACTGAGAAAGACTTTTGACATCAAGACCAAATGATTTATCAACCAAGAGGTCATAAGAACAAAAAAAAAAGTAAGATTTTACTCCACAGTTGTAAAGCAGAGGGTGTTACGTAGTATGTAGTATGACTTTGGTTTTGGCACAAACTCTACATTTGGTGAATATACTCTAGAAATAGTGAATATCCCTTTTTGCCTGTAATGGGTTCACTGTAATTTCTTGTGTGTGTGAAATCCTGTAAAGCCCAATTACTCATGAAGTTGAGTAACTGTTTTGAAAACAGCCCTTAAGCCCTTGCACCCCTTGAACTTCCCACTGAATTTGTACTGCCGCCTGCATACTATTGCATTTGTTGTGGTATGAGACAGGAGAATATCCTGAGTAGCTCCTGAGCAGTAAACCAGCAACATTGACTGTTGTGGCAATCAGTAGTTGTGGCAATTTGATTTTGTTTTCCTCCCAGTAGTCTGGAAATTATACTTTTTACACTTATACAAACTGTAAGAAGAAGAATTTTAAGGTCTTTGTTGTGTTTATGTGTGTTATGTTTGTGTGTGTGTGTTCTGGTATCACTTTTAATTTGTATTTCTACCTGTTTGCAATTATCAATAAAGAGTAAGCATACACACTCTAGGAGCACATGATACCACAGGTTAATGGCAAAACAAACAAAAATAAACAATGAACAAAATCACACCCAGTAGGTATTTAAAAAAAATTAATATTTTATAATTAAAACATTTCTTTAGCTAGTAGAGACTACCTTATATTCAACATGTTTGTGTGACTGTGTTTACATACAATTCTATTTGACCAATCAATTTGTCCATGGGTCTCATTCCAAATGTACTGACCACAAATTCTTCAGCTGTGAACTAACCGGCACCAGTTTGCCTGAAAATGTTCTGTGATTTTTCGTCAACAAATCCATCAGTCCATTTACTTCTCAGCAGCGAGGGTGAGGCAGTCTGACAGAAGCTGCTCAGTATCTGGAATTGAGACGGATGATTAGAGATGGATCACTGCAATGTGTGAAGGATTTGTGGATTCTCTTATCTACGGAGCTTATGTCTGAGAAGGACAACGCCATTGCAATTACGTCATACACTTTGCTGCATAGACGGCTTGACGGTGGCAGCAGTGCTGGAGGCAGAGGACAGACAAAGAGATTAAAGAGGCTTATCCAAATGAAGGACAGTCGGCACCACCTTGGGTAGAAGGTTGTAATATATTAATACACAAAGCATCTTTCCTATTTTACACTTGCTCTTTTATTTTGATTCCTGTTTGCTGTTGCACATAAAGCAGCTACTCTGCCTAGTGTCCATCTAAAATAATAAATATACAAAGTAGGTCCACTTTTACATTTATACAATGCAGGAAAAACATAAAACCTTCATTAAATACATTGATCCTCTCACACTTTTGGGTTAGTTTTTATTGCATGTATATACATTACACAGTTTATCTATACAAGAGTACAATTGCATTTTATTACAGTACAACGCTCCACCATTGGCATCCTCATCACACACACATTTCTACACCCAGACTTTAAAGCACTGATTGTCAACCTTTTAAATACCACAGCACACAAATCCCATGTACAACCAATAACTGAACTTATTAGTTATACATGGGAATATCTTAAAGTTGTGACAGGAGACCCAATATGGTCATAGAAAGAGGGGAATTTCATCACAACTGAACATGAAATTAACATTTTATTTTTTTTTTACATTTGAGCAAAACCCCAGGCACATTCAAGCTCACTGCTCAACACACTAGGTGACAACCATTGCTTTAAGCACACTGATGTATAATAATAGCCTTTGTTACAAAATATTATAATGGTTTCTTCAGTCTTGCGTGTCACAGAGCTCACTGCTTTGTGAGTTTTGTCACAGAATGAGAATGGCCGTCACATAGGGCCAAAAATCATTCATGAGCCTCTAAAATCTATCTGAGAATATCAGTCCTTGGTATTTTTGTTTGTATCAGAAAACCTATTCCTGTGTTAGTTCCAGTGCTGTGCTAATGGGGGGAGGGATTAGACCAGCAGCTGCCACTCGTCGTTCACTGGTCAGGAAGTTGAAGGTTGCACATGCATTTGGCTGGAAAACAGTAGAGGAAAAAAAGACAGAGATGCAAGTTAGGGCAGTACAACTAGTTTAAAAACATTGGGCCTCATTCACAAAACTTTTCTTAAATTGTTCTTACTTTTGTTCTTAAGAAACATGCCTACGCAAAACCAATGTGGGATTCATGAAGCATGCGCAGAGTCTCGATTTTTGTGTATTCCAGGTGTATCTGATGATGAATGCCACTTGTGCCTTAATTGGATGCGCGTGCCTGTTGATGCTGATTAGCATAGGTAGACGCCCTGGCAACTCCATAAAAGCCCTGCTGTCTGAAGGGTCGTGCGCAAATGGAAAGGAGTGGTGGAGAATGGCAAACAGACCCAAGAAGAAAAATTCAAACTCTGAAATAGAAGTGTTGTCTATCATCTAGAGACAAACTAGTTAGTCTTGAGACTCTGGTTTAACTTCCATTCAGTCCAATATGTGCCGTGCGTCTCCAGCAGCACCTGCTCAAGACGCACGACACCCTGCTGTTCTGCAGCACCGGCTCCCTCCTGGACCGGGGAAACCACATGTAGGAGGTTTAGGTTGGCGTCACAAATTAATTGAATGTTTATGGTGTGTTATTGTTTGCGATTTAAATAGGGGAAAGCGTTTGGAGACGGTGCTTTGATGTGCACAGTCTATTGCTCCTGTGGTAAGATAAGATAGAACTTTATTGATCAATAAATAATATAATATATGTATGATAATATATATGATAATAATTAATCTCTTTAATCACTCAGGTTTCCAACTGAATAGAATTGCCTGTGAATTTGTTCATATCGGCCTATAGCTTTGTTAATATGGTTATTATCACTAGGCTTACAAATGGACTGAAACACATTTTGTTGTTGATATGAGGTCTGGGACTGCTTTAATAGATTTTGCTTAAAGAATAAGGCATTTTAAGTAGAAACCACTTCATGCGTAATGCTTCCGTAGATTTTGATCGTACCAAAGAACAAATTCAGGCAAGAAAAAAAATGATGAATGCCGAAATGTTTGTGGAAATGTTCGTAAGTACACTTTAAGATCAAATCTGATCGTACACACGTTTCGTGAATGAGGCCCATTGTGAGTCAGACAGAAAGTTTGTCAGTCAATCTGTTACACTCTCTGGAAGATCGTGTGCACTTTATTACACTGAGACACTGGGAATACTTTACCGTGTCTTGCACCTCCACAGAAATGCCTTTACTCTTCAGCAGGGCTAGGACTCCGGGATTAATCCGTTCCACACGTGCGCCTGTGCCCAGCACGAGAATCTCTGGATGTAACATAAGAGGATAAGACAAATGACATGCATTAGGTTTGTCTTTCTACAAAATCTGCCATCAAAATTTGTGCGTTTTTTGTTTTTTTACCTATTCGTGGTTCGAGCATGTGGAAAAGTGAGACACTCTCTTCTGTGATGTCTTTATGAGTGCCAACCTGCACAAGGAGAGAGATGTGAGGCAATAAAAAAGACACACAGCTGTCTAAACTGAGTGCAAAGCAGCACATGACACAACAAACTGGTAGGTTGGACAGTTATCTCACATTCCACTGCAGGATAGCGGGAGGAAGCACAGCACAAGGCCCAAACACTCTGTTGCCATCGATGTTGAATCCCGTGGAGCTGTAGCTGTGGATCATGACCTCGCTGCCCGACTCCTTCTTCATCACCGACACGGTGGTGCGCTGGTACATCTCATCATCACTGGGACCAAGTCTGTGAGCACGAGACAGAAATGGGCTGGAACAAGAGAGAGAAAAGAGAGATAGACTTAGTTACCATCAAAACCATATTAAGTAGACGTGGCACATCATGTTCTAGTAAATTGTTATTACTACTATTACATAACCTGCCAAAGGACGTGTGGGCATGAAATGGCCTCTATAAAAAGGATGTGCTGCAGTATTTACAGTGCAGGCTCTTTCTCTTTACATTCTCCATGACTTCAAATTTAACAAAAACCAGGCTGCATTGCAGAATTGCTGCCATATGGTGTCGTTTTTAAGCCAAGAATCTCCCTAATGCCAAACTAGGACTGACAGCCAAACGCCTTAGGCCTGTTTCTGCAGAGAAGAGGCAGTCAAGAAAGAAATGTTTCTGCTTGCCTAAGCAGCCGTGGCAAATTTTAAGATGTTTCCCAAAAATTCAAAACAATGTACGGAGCAGTGTTAAGGTACCAATACCTTGCAGTGATGTGAATGACAAATGATGTATCACAAGTCTTTTTTTAAGTATATTAAAAAATTAAGCTGAAAAAACGTACCAGGTTCAGTTATTCTTAGCCTGTAGTTGTTTTGATGGGGTACATTGCACTTTCTACTGGGCTGCTAACTCATCAGCTGGTTTGTAAGGCAGCATACCAAAAGAATTATGAGGTGCCACAGCCTGATGTGCCGCAGTGGGAGAGTGTGTACTGTATGTAATGACTCCACCAGATGGAGCCAGAAATGCGTCATATGGTACAGAGTCCAGGACCTTCAGCACCCAGCTGGCACCCAGCCAGGTTCCCACTGCAAGCCCAACATGGCAAACTCAGGCGCCCTAAGGTATTGCCTGGAAAGTGTGAAAGATCAGTCATTCTAGGACTAATGCAAGTAAATACTGACTAAACATTTTAAAGCCAGGTAGATTGTTAGAGTGACTGATGACTGGTTTCTGAAAAACATGTCATGTGTGTTATATCAGCCATTCTACTGTATGAACGTTTGATATTCACCTCAAAAGTCACCTGTCTTTTGATTTCATTCAGGATTTTAAGGGTGTTGCCACTGGATTTCGGTCTACCACTATATTATCCCTCTGGCCTAAGGCAGTTCAATTTGTGTTTGTGAACATGCAGCCTCCCTCAGTCAGTGAGAGAACAGTTTGTCCCATCCCACGATCTGATGACGTGCTGATGCATAGAGAATAAGATGAAGAAGAAATTTTGAGACTGTAGAGTGTCCAGAATTATTTTCTGGGATTAAGGGTGTGCACGTTATGGCTCAGAACTAATAGTGCCTCTACATAATAAAAAAAACTACTACTAAGATTGAGAAAGATTGATGTTCACCTTCAATTAACAAGCAAAACAACAGACACGATTCAGCGGCTCTAATAACATGCTGCGACATTAACCAGTCTTTCACTTCCTCGCCTCTTTCCTGTCTTCATTTCCTACGACTCATCAGAGCAAGGAGAGCCCCGGCAGGTGTTGGGTGTTGCGGCACAACTAGTGCACCCTACAAATGTGTTTCCCCTGGCGCGTATTCGCCTCGATCTCACGCCGGGGACGAAAATAACAAAATCATTTTTGTGTGGATTGCTACTGTTAAACAACTGTCTTGAAATATTTCACGGGATAACACAAAATCAAATTATTGCTGCCTTGTAATGAACGGAGAAAGGCGCCCATTGATTCCACAAGGAACACGGGGTATGAATTATTTTGTCATTTATTAAGGGCATTTCTCTCACGATAATCTCATTGTACCGTGGCAAAACAAGACACACCGAGGACAAAACGAGGATACAAATTTTAGGGGATACAACACAACTTTTGGCACGACAGTCCGTTGACAGAGGGAGGAAAGTCAAAATCAGGGACAGTTACTTAATAAGCGACCATGTTGAGTTAAAGATTCAGCTTAATGTCCCAGTCTGACTCACGAGCCTCGTATCCGAAAAGTACCATCTACCTGGAGAAAGCGGGGATCGCTCTGGAGGAGAAGGGGAAACCCTGTGTTGATCTCTGGAGAAGAAACCTGGCACACACCGCGCTGGCCATGTTGACCAAGGAAGATTCAGACGTTGACGATAGGGGGAAGGATGTCTGTGTGACACCGGCCGGCCGCACGCTTCCGGTGTTGTGTAAAGCAAAATCGAGCAAATTTTACCCCAGTTTTAACGATGTTTCGCAAACTTACTACAGTAATATGTCTTAGTATAAACATGTTATTTTGATTCTAGGTATATGTTGTACAAATATATGCAGAAATGCAGTGGTAGCCTAAATAAAAAGGTGGGTAGGCCTAAAATATTACCTCCAGTCAGCGATATAAGGCAAACAACCACAATATAAACAAAAATCTGAAAGGCGTACGTTTCATGTACAAATGTGTTTAATAAAAATGTGTGTCCCGTAAAATACCCTACCATAATTGAACTTACATCCGTTTGATGCTACTAACTATGACGTGCATTGTGCATTTCATACCCTAATGTTTTATAGCAAACTAAAGCAGTGCGTACATCTATTCCCCCAAATAAAAGCAGGGGGAACTGAGTTAAAGGGAGATTTGACTAACGACTGTGCGGCTTTGTGGCTCAATAATTTTCTCTGCGGTTGATTAAACAGTCTAGGGGGCGTGCTCTGAATGGAAAGCGCCCCCTGCAGTGTTTACTGGGCAGAAATCACAAGTTAGACTGCGTTGTAAATAGACGAGAGCAGGGATCGGGCCATGCCTTGATAGCCTCTTCAAATCTCCGCCACCAGAGCAGATCTTGACATCGGCAGACTGTTTGTCTTCAGATAGCAGCTCTCTGGGTGTTTTGGGGGCATTGCAGCGGGTTCAAGTGAAAGTATGTATCGATCTCTGTACGCCTTCCGATCCGCCGAGCCCAACTCGCTCCACTTCGGGGCCGGAGAAAGCTTCCTAATCCTGGAGAGGAGCAACAAACACTGGTGGCTGGGGTCCCGCTGCAGCTCGGGAGAAACCGGCTACATCCCTGCCTCTTATATCGAGAAGATACAGGTAAACACAGCTGACCGAGGTGGTGTTTTTTTCAAGGGAAGGAACGGTGACCGTGACGCATCCAGACGTGAAGTCCGGTATTTAATTGGTGGGATTGAGACAGTCCCTTATGTTAGTGCGTTTTTGCTGTAATCACCAGGCCATACTGGAGCTAGCAGCTAGTTTATGTTAGACAGAAATCGCAGGTTTGCATAGGAAACCATCATTTATTATAACGACTAGATGTACTGGGGGATAGGCCAGCCGGTTACATGGCCTTCTGCACTGCAGGCGTCGCTCACTTCACTGCGACATAAAGTGTCCGGTCCCATCTGCTCATGTGACGGCGGATCAGCAGCCTCATGCCTGACACGACGGTCCGACCCACGCCGGGCAGACCGGTGCCACCCATGCAGCAAAACACTGCCTCAGTTCAAATGGGACTTCTCGGTGCCTGTGAATGTATCTGTATTTCATCATCAAGACTTTTATTTCAGCAAGACTTAGGTAACACAGCATCCCGCAATTTGCATAGCGCGTGGTTTGCTCTCTGATACACCCTCCTTTACTCCACAGTGGGCAGGCTCATTCTTTACAGGATCCGGACTGACAGTGAACTAGTCAGAACTTGCATTTTCTGACATAACAGACTGACATACCGGCTGGATTGGAATGCACTTACCTGTACTTAATTATATCGGTTGTGTAGTTTTATAGGGCCGGAGTATGAGGCAAGACAGAGTGTGTGTGACATTGTTTAAAGGCTGTTTTTATTATATGACTGCCCTACTTTGTTCCTGCCTGGAGTCACACATGCCCTCAAGCCACAAATTTGTTCCTTTTTGTTTAAAGTTTCAAAATTATGCATGCTGCCACATCAATGAATATTTCATTCTTTCATCTCCTCCTCTTCCATTTTCTTGCTCTCTGCTAGGCTCCAGAGCAGGATGAGGTGTTGCAGTCTATCGACAGGGCGATCGAAGGCATCCACAATGTGGCCATGAAAAATGGAGGCAAATACAATCTGGAGCAGCGAGATGTCCTACAGTGAGTGCAGACACACATTACGATCTTGTTTGGTAAACACCCACAACTCCAGAAAGTCAGATAGTGTTTTGATGTTGACATGAGCTGCGCGTTCTTTCCCATGTGAATCCTTAATCCTTCTGTTTCAGGAAGTTGATCCATCACAGAAAGGAGACTCTCGCCCGACGGAGCTCCACTCCCTCTAGTCACAAGCAAGGCCTCCCATCTTCGACCAGTGAAATATCTCTCAGTCACACCCCTCCGCCGCCCAACGGGATTAGCCGAGACTACGGACGGCAGGGCAGCGTGCCGTTGTCAGGGAGTCTGGACAATATGCAAGGAGACCAGGGGCTTTACCAGGTGACAGACTCGTCCGAAACACTCAGAGACACTCAGAGACGCACTATGCACTCAGTGTGTTTCACCTTAACCGCTCCTGTGTCCCGTCCTGCAGGTGCCTCCTCAGCCTCGACGAGCGGCGCCGATCACCCCGCCGCCCCCCGAGAAGCAGCGCGGCTGCCGGCGTCCAGGTCAGAGCAACATTATCGTCTCATGGGCATATCACTTTTTTTTTTTTTTACCTCCACTCAGCATCACACCATTTCTTACAAGTGCATATTCTGTGTATTACCATGTCATACATTATAGTACAGTACTGTTTTTCTGCTATTGCTTTGCTCATGTCACCTGCTGCAGCTCTGTGCGTAACAAACCTGCTCTATTCTTAGTCAGGTCATTCACTCTGTTCACTGTAACTGGAGCCCTGCTCTCTCTCTCTCTCTCTCTCTCTCTCTCTCCTCCTGACCCCTCTCAGCAGAACCGGATGTCCCCTCCCGGGTGTCTTCTCTCCCTCCGTCCCCCGGCCCCTCCCTCTCGGTCAGCACCGCCTCCTTAGACTCCGGCTCCTCCCACTCCCTGGTCTCCTCTGATGTCAGCCTGCCGAGTGTTTCCAGCACCCCCCCTCCCCCCGTGCCGTGCCGTGTGAAGCCCCCTGCCCCGGCCCCAGACGCGCTGCCTTCCGACTCCCCTCCCCACCCGGCTCCGTCCAAGAAGAGCCCGGCACCGCAGCCTCCCCAGCCCGCTCCCCTTTCACTGCCCTCTGTGGGCGACCAGCCTGAGAATGAATGGCCTGTTGCCCCTCCCTCTGTTGCTGAAAGCCCTCCTGGCAGCCCCACTAGCTCCGAACCGGTTCCCATGACGACCGGGGCCGAACTGATCGAGTTGGTTCGGAAGAATACGGGCTTGAGTTACGAGTTGTCGCGGGTCGCTGTTGGCGTGGTCTTGGGCCATCTGCAGACCGCCTTACCTCAAGCCTCCTCTGCCTTGGAGCAAGTTCTCCTCTCACTGGTGCAGAGCAAGGTCAGATTTGTTCAGGTCATGTGGATTCAGTATAGTGGAACCATGCTAACTTAAAGGAGAATACCAGTGTCATTTTCAGTTATAGCTCATTTACTACCTTCTACTTCTAGTTTACGTTTCGATAGTTTACTTGTTTGTTGTTTTTAAAATTCAAATTTTACGGCGTCAAACCCAGCTTGAAATTAACTGCTTTCCCGGCTACAATGATGGCCCAAATAAGAAGACATGGATGTGACAATAAAGATTGTAAAGCGACAAGTTTTTGCTGGATTATTTCCTGGCAGAGACTTCCATGTCTCCCTGTGGGTGTCAGGTGATTGACAGTAAGAAGAGTGCAGCATAATTACAAAGGATGTTAACGATTGCCGTCATTCATCCAATCAAACAGCCTGAAATATTCTCTGGTCCAGTGACAGAAATGTGCACACTGATATGAAAACACTCAACTTTTACACAATTAAGTGACGATAAAGCAGTGAAATTTTGATAAAACCAAATTAAGGATCCATGATGGATTATCTAGTTCGGGCAATTTTCAAGTCTGTGGAAGTTGTTTTTCATACTGTACAAAAATGAATGGCAGCCCTGATATCTCCGACTCTGCAGAGACCACCAGGAATAATGTAATGCAGCGGGGCAACCTAGACAATTCTAGACAAACACTGAAAAAATACACTGGGATTATCCTTTGACTGATTTTAAAAATGGAGGATATTTGGACTAGTGAGATTTCTGATACAAATACTGAGCTAAAGCCATACACACATCTTCCTAAATGCCTAAATGCCTTTTGATGAATCAACAAGGGATGTTCAACAATTTTACACAATTATAGAATATATTTTCCCATGTTAAATTACTTCAGGTGTCTGACGTTTGGATAAACAAAGTTGTCGTGTACTGGTATTTCAAGTTGTAGCTGAGGTGTGTCTGATGTCACATGGTCTGTGCAGGATCTGAGTTCGGCGCTGCCACAGGGGCAGGTGTGTCATGACGAACAGCGGCTGGAGGTGATCTTCAGCGACCTCGCCCGACACCGGGACGATTCGCAGCAGCGTAGCTGGGCCCTTCATGAAGACCACGCTCTCATCACCTGCTACCTAGAGGAGCTGCTGAAGATACTGGTATGATGCAGTGCAATATTATCTGATCTTTCTCTTACCTTTAAAGCTTCATGTTTATATCAGTTGGCAGGGTGTCTGTCTTCTGATTGAAGAAGACTAAGACTGGGAAGGCACTAGAAGACTTTCCCAGCATTGTTATCATTAATTATTATCATAATTAATGATAACAATGTCATCATATTATCATTGTTGTAGATATCAGACATGTTTCATATGATTGGGCTGACTTAGATCAGTCTGAGAGTCGAAGGGTGTGGTTAAGATTGACTCTTCAAACCCTTCACACTACCAGATATTCTTAGCTGACAATCCATCCTGACCGAACCTCAGACGGCGGGTTCCCCTCCTGATTGTCGGGATGTCCAAATGTGGCGTTAATCGTCCCGATAATCCTCTAATCTGCCCAGGGCCTAAGAGTCTCCAATAGATTTACTGTTACAAAGTTTGTACATGTTCATGTTTCCCCAGACTGATGCAGATCCTGAGGTGTGCAAGAGGATGTGCAAGGCCAACCACTCAGAGCCAGTGCTGTCTCTAGTGTCATATTATCAGATGGTAAGATGCAATAATAACTTATAATAACCTATAACTTAATAATAACCTTTTATTTATAACACTTTGCATTCAACACAAATCTCAAAGTGTTAAAGAAAAACGATTAAACACAACAGCAAAGATGCAAAGCAGTGGCAATATAATAAATCACAGATGAGATGGGTTTTTAGGCATCATGTTCTGTTTCTGTTGCAAAATTTATCAAAGTTTCACCATGACCATCATCATCATCATCATCATCATCATCATCATCATGTCGGAATATATCAGTATGATACTTATGAAAAACAGTGTTGGTTTTATAGTATGCCCTTTTAAAATGGTATTGTTGTTTCTTTCTATTGTCATATCATATTGTATTTATGTTGTTGGTTACATATTCGATTTTGTGAATACTTCTATCTAAACTTCCTCACATGAGTACACACATTATTCATCATGGGTGGCCCAGTGGGGATTGTTAGTGCTACACCCCACCTGTTGGTGATGTGCAGTGTGCAGTCGGTTGGCAGTGGCTCATTGTTGCCATGTAAACCACACAGGAGCATCGTGTTTCTTTGCGCCTGCTGCTGCTCAAGGTGTTTGGGGCGATGTGTAGCCTGGATGCCGCCCTCATCTCCACCCTCCTCAACTCCATCCTGCCTATGGAGCTGGCTAGGGATCTGCAAACTGACACACAAGGTGAGAACATCTGCTTTTTACCCTCTCCCCTTGTCTTCTCTCTGTTACAACTCCCTGTATTCCTAGTTTCCTCACTTTTCACACATAATGCCAAAGCCAAATGTAACCCCTGTTCTGTACAATTATTCTCATGTTTTCCATGTTTTTCCTCTCCTCAGAGCACCAGAAGATGTGTTACACCGCCCTGGTACTTACCATGATATTCTCAATGGGTGAACAGGTGCCATATCATCACTATGGTACGATCTTTCTGAGAGTATATGATGCTGCTATGATACTATAGCCTGTAACTTTGCACAATAACATTGCGGGTGAAAACCTTGTATCAAACAAAAATTCAAAATGTCAACGTTTCAGCGACTAAGAAAAACAGCCTTGTTTGTAGCTTGATGACAATGATATTTTGGACATTATCCAGTGGGTTTTGAAAGGGTTCCATAAGCCCAAGAGGTCAGAGAATTTTCTGCATGTAATCCTTAAATTGAAATGAAAAATTAAAATCACCAAAAAATTTAGTTATGAGGCTTTCACACAACAGCAGTGATAGTCACATAACGCACAAACACACACACACACACTCACACACACACAAGCTCTAGACGTTGAAGTGCTTGCGTTAAAAGGCGACACAACGTACCGTACTAAACACATAATCCTGACCCTCTCTGCTCTCAGTACACTTGAATGCTGAGTTTGTTGAGTTTCTCCTGGGTGTGGTGGAGGACGGGCTTCCCTCCGACCCCACAGAGCAGCTTCCTGACCTCTTCCTGAATCTTCTCCTGGCCTTCAATCTGCACCACACAGGTGAGAACCAGGAGCGGAGAACAGCTTTCTCCACTGCTAAATTTTTAGTCCCCAGCTTCAGTTTACCTACAAAAAAGGTTGGAAGAGGGTTTATTGTTATACTGTAATTAAAATATGTGTGTTGCATGTGTGTGGTGTTTCCCGTCTGTCTCACCCAGTGCCCAGCAACAATGTGATTATGCAGGAACTGATAAAGAAAAATGTGAAGATCCTTTCGGAGAAAGTGCTGCTGCTTCTAAACAGAGGCGGTAAAACACCATTCTTTTGTCTTTTTTCGCCTTTTTTCATCTGTATATTTCATCAACTTTCATCAACTGTTTTTTGTTATGAATTCACTCTCTGTCCTCCCCTCTCCAGACGACCCTGTGTGTGTCTTCAAACACACCCCACCTGCCCCACACTCGGTACTTAAGTTTCTGCAGGATGTGTTTGCCAGCCGAGAGTCTGCGGACATCTTCTACCGCACGGACATGATGGTGATGATTGACATCGCTGTTCGACAAATATCTGACCTCTCACCTGGAGACAAGGTGAGACCTGGACACACTGCAGTGAGACCTGTTACATCAACAGCTTTAAAGTCACAATGAAACGGCATTTTGAGAGCAGCTTGCTGCCTTAATTTGATGCATCTCTTGTTGAAACAGGATATTGGATATACAGATTTGTACACTCCTGCCCCTCTGCCCCTCTGACCCTCTGCCCCTGCCATCAAATAAAACTGCCTTTCTCTCCCTGATATCCCATTGAATGATCCCGCTTTATGTCTCGCCCCAACATCCTGTTTCAACAGGAATTATGTCAAATTATTCCAAAAATGACGCTTCATTGTGACTTTAAAGATGCACTGTTTTCCAGGAATATAATGGGATTTTGATAGTAAAACACAGGAAAATAAAGAATGTTGTACATTTTTTTGGCATTTAATGTTAAATTGGTATATATTATGCCATGGAAAATTAGCTAACAAAGTGAAAAAGTCCTTTTTTATTACATTGTGACTTTAACCATAGTTGAATCTGATGCCTTGTGTGATTCTGATCTCCTCTCCCACCTTTCATATGTGAAGCTGAGGATGGAGTATCTCTCCCTCATGCACTCCATCATGCGCTCGACAGACTACCTGGAGCACCAGCACCGCCTCTCCGACCTGCAGGCCGCCCTGCAGAGGATTCTCAGGGAGGAGGACGATGCAGGAGAGGAGGAAGGCAGCGCCACAGCCAAACAGATGGATAAGCTAGTTGTAAAGGAGATCTACAGGGAGTTCCCACAGATCAGTGAGAATTAGGACTAACCATATCAGTATCATGCTCCCACACTGTAGTCTGCTCCCGTCTATTGCAGGGTGGTACAGTCAAGCTTGAAAAAAGAAGAACTGACATTTACTAGGATGCTCTGTGTTCTGTGCCAATCCATACTGAGAAGAGCAAATCCATTTGAGAACATTTTCTCAGACTCATAGTCTAAGGCTGCAGCATGTGCTCACTGCTTATGATGGTGATGTAAAAAAAATCGAGTTTCACAACTTTTCCCATCTCAAATTATTTATTTGATCAAAGATTGTGAGGTTTTCTCCTTCAGTGCATTTGGAGAAGGCAAAAATAATAAATGCACGAAAATAAGCTTTTGAAGTTCAGTCATACTTGGAGGTTGAGCGTAGCTGAAATCCACGAGGCCGACCCTTGATGTGCTCCCTTTAGTGGGACCAAACTACTGTGTGTTACTGAGGGCATGTTTTCTTCATACAGCACTGTACTCTTAAACTGACTTCTTCCACAGTATTCATGTTTCTCTGTCCCCCACTCCCCCCCTTTGTCCTTATGAACTGGCATGGCCAGTCAAATAGAACAAGTCAAACAAGTTAACTAATATAGTGAGAAAAGCAGATCCTGATTAATTAGTTACAAGCTTTTAGCTGAGTAAATTGAAATTACTGGCAGTGCTGCTATGTAATGAGTCTCCTTTATACCTACGGCCCTGTCTCTAATTGACCTTGTATTATACATGTTGTCCTCATTGCTGTTTAACCAGTGATCACTTCAAAAATGTAATTTAAGATGAACTTCTTACTTGCATATGCAAAATAATCGGTTACTAAAACATCAGAAGTAATATACTGTTTACAGATTTCTTTCCAGGTTACTGTCGGTTGGACTTAGGTGTTTTTTTATCCATATGCTGCATTGATATTGAAACTAACTGTGCTGCATTAAGGCTTTATTGCAACTAATAGCATTGCTGTAACATACTAAGTCTTGACTGACATGAGCTGCGGCTTTCTGGAAGGGAAAGATATTCCAGTCTTATTATCAGAGATAAATTTGTCAATATTGGTTAACTTCCTCGTGAAAATCACACAAGAGGAAACACAGGGTGTTCAGTTTATCTCCTCATGGTCTAATACTTAAACAGCAAAATGTGCCATTGTACTTATCCTTGTTTTCCCCCATTATCTATTGCTTGCTTTTGGTAATTTATTGGTCACTTCCCATCTTTCACTTCTTCTTATCTATTTTTGTCCCTGACATGGCTTCTGCTTCTGGAAACGGTTCTGACAAGACAGACACACACACCTTCTCCAGAAGTGATAGCAGTGTAGTTTGTTTTTAGTTAGTGTCCAAGCATTGACATTCATCTGTGTGTGTGCCTGTTCCTTTATTGTTGGTTGCTTACGGTGTGTGTGTGTGTGTGTGTGTGTGTGTGTGTATGTGTGTGTGTGTGTGAGAGATGAGTGTCTCCTCATTGTCTGCAAAACTCACTTTTTTCCCTCGAGCTACGACTGTGTTATAATAAAACTAATAAAACTATATTTTACCAATGGAAGTGGTTGGAATGGTTAAGAGGGTGGTTGTATGAAAGTGTATTTTCGTAATGTTTACAATATAATAAAAATCTTAATGAACAGTTGTGTGATGCTGTTGTAGTTAGTACTGTATCCAGACACAGTTTGTTGATTATAACTTTGTTTATTATAAAGAAGCATCTAAATGGGAGGCATGATTATACTGATGAGATGAATTAAAGATATATTTAGAAGACTTAAAGGGGATTTATGCTATAATTTATTTTCTCAATACTTGAGCAGGATTAATACATAGGATTTAAGAGTAGTATAGGTTTTTTCATTATTATTTTTGTTATTATCATTATATCCATATACCATAGACTAAAATGCTACATCCCCTTTGGTCTTCATATATATGGAGAGCATATACACTCACAGAGCACTTTATTAGGAACATCTGTACACCTTCATATTCATGCAATTATCCAATCAGACATTCATGTGGCAGCAGTGCAATGTATAAGATCATGCAGATACAGGTCAGCAGCTTCAGTTCATGTTCACATCAAACATCAGAATGGGGAAAAAATGTGATCTCAGTGACTTTGACCGTGGCATGGCTGTTGGTGCCAGACGGGCTGGTTTGAGTATTTCTGAAACTGATGATCTCCTGGGATTGTCACGCACAACAGTCTCTACACAGAATGGTGTGAAAAACAAAAAACATCCAGTGAGCAGCAGTTCTGCGGACAGAAACACCTTGTTGATGAGAGAGGTCAGAGGAGAATGACCAGACTAGTTGGAGCTGACAGAAAGGCTTCAGTAACTCAGATAACCTCTTTACAAATCTGGTGAGTAGAAAAGCGTCTCACAATGCCACACGTCAAACCTTGAACCGGTTGACACTGAGCTGAAAGCTGATACCTACCCAGTATTAGTATGGCGTTCCTAATAAAGTGCCCAGTGAGTGTATATATATATATATATATATATATATATATACATTTATTTATTTATTTTTGTAAATAAACACAATTAAATAAATGTAATTTTACAGTATATTAATTTGCATAATAAGAATACAAATAATAAATAGATTTTTTTTTGGAAGAAGAAGAAGAAGAACACCAAGGGGGTTGTAGCATTTTATAATACCTCTGAATAAGACGATTGGAAGAACACAGTTCAACCCGGACATCCAATAGAGGCGTACCAGAGCAAAGTTGTGTTCCTGCCTGACAGGTCCGGGTAGTAAATAATTGGGTGAAAGGTCTACCTGCCTGCCAGAAGTGACAGCTAAGAAACACATTATTTCAGACAGCGGGAACCGATCAGGTTTGTTTTGTTCGTGCTTTCTGGTTCACCGCCGCAGACGCCGCGGTGTGTCCCGCTGTGTCCCGGTGTGTCCCGGTGTGTCCCGGTGTGTTTCAGTCTCCTTCACCGCTGCTGTTGTCTCTTCCAGAGCAGGAACTATGTCCAAGCAGCCGCAGCCGATAAGTCCGGGGAAGAACTTCTTCGCTGGGGGGTTTGGAGGTGTTTGCCTCGTCTTCGCCGGGCATCCACTCGACACCATAAAAGTAATCGACTTACTGTTGTCCATTTTATAGCCTACATCATGTTACAGTACAAAACACAGGGAGGGAAACACTCTGCAGAGTGCATCCGCCTAGCGCTGCAGCCCCGGTGACAAGGGGACAAACGTTAATAGCTGTCACATTTGGGATATTTGATTGTGGTATCAGTCAGAGTTAGGCAACGTGGATATTATCGGCCTACATTTGGTGTTAATATATATATATGTTGGGCCTGCAGAGTACTCAGAGTATTCGTTCAGATTACTGTAGCCCTTTGACCCACATTCAGCTGCTCGTGCCTGGATGACTCCATGACTCAGGTAAAGGAGGGCTGGTGTTACGGCAGAATATGTAACCTCTGATAGCTTCTCCTTAGTACCACACATTATCATTAGACCTAATTTTCTCAAGTATTCTTTATTAAATCCATACAATGCAGAGGTGGAGTCACATGACTTGCTTGAGACTTGACTTGATGCACGAAGAGAACCCTTGAGTCTTGACTTGACTTGGGTTCTGGTGACTTGGGACTTGACTTTGACTTGTACTTTGATGACTTGAAAAAGTTTCTAAAGTTTTGACAAAAGATCTTGTGTTTGTGTAAATGACTTCGATTGAAAGTGATGAAATTTGTTCTTCAATTTATTGAAGTTGAAACATCTGGGATGGCATGGACCTCTTCCTGCATCATGGCAACATATTTTCTATGTGAGTTGTAGAAATATTTTCAAACACTAGCCGGTTTTATACTTTGGCCTGGGTATAGGATTCTTGGCTGCAGGGCTTCATTACATTCACAACAGCAGTTTTTTTTCTTGCCACTACTGGAACTACAACTACTTCAACAGTAGCAGTAATAGCAGCAGCAGTGTTTTTTTCTTTGCCACTAGTGGAACTACTACTACTTCATCAGTAGCAGTAGTAGTGGTAGCAGCAGCAGCCTTGTCAGTAGGTGAAGCTCTGCCTCTCACAACTTACTTAGGTAAAGCACTCACCTGGTAAGTTGTGAAACTGAAGACCTCCAGTGGGGCCTTTTATACTCCAAACTGGCCCAGCCAACGACGTCAACATTCTAATTAGATTGTGGCGTGTTATAGCTGCAACAGGCTCTGATTGGTGTAGCAGATACAGAGTCCTGGTCCATTATGACGTCATAATCAGAAGAAACACAGGGTCAAGCCGCGATTCCACCACTTGAGAGAGTCATAGGCGCCCAGGGATAGCATGGACCTCTTCCTGCATCATGACTACATATTTTCTATTTGAGTTGTAGAAATAATTTCAAACACTAGCCAGTTTTATACCATGGCCTGGGAATAAGATTCTTGGCTGCAGGGCTTGATTAAATTCACAACAGCAGGTTTTTCTTTTTTTTGAGAGTCATAGGCACCCTGGGATGGCATGGACCTCTTCCTGCATCGTGACTAGATATTTTGTTTCCTTTAAGATATTAAATTGACACTGGACTCTTGGTTTCTTCTACATTTAGACTTGAGAGTTGACATTAATGACATGGACCTGACATGGACTTGACTTGGGACTTGAGCAAAGTTGACTTGGTCACAGCTCTGATACGATGTAATAACACTAACACTAGTTATGTTTACATGGTGAAGTTTTTGTGTGTGAAGCATATTAAATACAGGCGTGCATCCTCTTTTCTCTCAGGTGCGTTTACAGACTCAGCCAAAACCTAAACCCGGAGAGATCCCCTTGTATGCCGGCACCATTGACTGTTGCAGAAAAACCCTTGCGAAAGAGGTGGGGGTGCATGGTTGCCTAAATCTGTTACTCGGGGCAATGTTTTTGTGATTTTGTTCAAAATATCTTTCAAGAAATTTCTTCTTCCTCCCTCACACCCACATTTCCTTATGATCTCTTTCCTTTACAGGGTGTGAAAGGACTATATAAAGGCATGGCAGCCCCTATAATTGGAGTTACACCCATGTTTGCTGTGTGTTTCTTTGGATTTGGCCTGGGCAAGAAATTGCAACAGAAAACCCCTGACGATATCCTTACGTAGGTGATTGCTCAGTCGTAGGTTGTGTTACTGTTCACTTGTTCTAAGCGTCCTGTGGGTGATGCTATGTAGGCACATTAGCATCTTTTATTTCCCTTCTGCAGGTATCCACAGCTGTTCGCTGCGGGGATGTTGTCTGGTGTGTTCACCACAGCCATCATGGCTCCAGGAGAGCGCATCAAATGCCTCCTACAGGTCAGAGGCACTTATGTTTATTTGCATACACAGGATCTAATGTAACTTATCCCCTGTGCTATTACACTAGCAAAATAAACTACATAGAAAGACAGTGGGTATGTCATGGGGCTTATAAAGTAGGCACCTCCCATCACATCACAGATGTAGTGGCAAACTCATACCAAACTCTTACTTGTGCCACTCATGCAGGATGGAGAGTTTTTTGACTCGCTGTGTTTCCCAAAAATATTCCAGAAAGTGTTAGGCTAATAATCCAAGCATAAAACGAGGCCAGTGTACAGATAAAAAGGGCCTGGTTTATACCCCAAATGTTGAAAAATTACAACAATAAAACAAAGCATCTCCACACTTTATAACTGACCAATTCAGCGTAAAACAGAGTAGCATATGCGTGCGTGCAGTCAGAAAACTGTAGCTCCCCATCCTTCTCCCTTGGGCATGTAGTGGAAAATCATGCTTATAGCTTATAAGCATGATTGCCACACTGACAAATGGACCGGCTTGTTAATTTTTCAATGAAGATTAAGGATTCAGTGTTTCAATAAAGGTTAGACTAGCAGAACACAATTGTAAATCTTACACAGTAAATCACAGGAAAATATCGCAAATTATAGACTATTCCAAACAATGAAATTGTATTAATTACTACAAAAACTACAAATCACCTAAACAATGTCAAATACTTGCTGCAACAAAGCACAATTTTAATCATCACCTTCAATATGCAAAATAGTATACAGTATGGCTCTTGACAACAAATATTTTGTTGAATTACACCGGCAAAATCTGCAGTAGGTGCAAACTGTGGGAATGGCTGCTGCTGTTGGAGACAAATCAGTGTAACATGATGTGTGTCTGTGTGCAGATCCAGGCAGCATCTGGGGAAGTGAAATACGCCGGACCCATGGATTGTGTCAAACAGCTGTACAGAGAGAATGGGATCAGGGGAATCTACAAAGGCACGGCTCTAACTCTCATGAGAGGTACTGGTTGTCTTGTAATGAATTTTACATGTGAGCAGAAGTCACAGCTTGTCATTAAGTTTGATTTACGTCCCGCCACCATGGTGCATGCTGCGGGATGGTATGTTGTCATAATGGTGTGTGTGTGTGTGTGTGTGTGTTTCTGTCTGTCTGTGTGTAGACACATTTGTGTGAACACAATAACTTAAGAACAATACATTCATGTGGAGCACCTTGCTGCATTCATTTGCATAATAATGAGGGAAAATAATTTTCTTGAAACTACTGTAAGTCTTTAATTCTTTAATACAGTTCGTATTAATACCGCCCATGTGTTATGTGTTGAGACAAGTATGTTGACAGAAATATTTGCTAATTAATGCATTCATTTGATTAATTAATGACCTCATTAGCATAATGTGTTTCGTTTAATATATCATGGTGATTATGGAAGGCCATTAAGTAGCTTAAGTGCCTCTTGTTCTGTAATGCAGATGTGCCAGCAAGTGGGATGTACTTCATGACCTATGAATGGCTGAAGCACAGTCTCACACCAGCTGGAAAGAGGTGAATGGTTTTTGTTTGTTTGTTTTTGCAGTAGCATTTGCAGTTATCTATCGTATTGTGAAATTATTCATATCATCTGTTATTGATTGTTCACTTTTCCCACAGCCCTAACGAGCTCAGTGTTCCCAGTGTGCTCTTTGCTGGAGGGATGGCTGGAATCTTTAACTGGGCGGTGGCAATTCCACCCGACGTTCTCAAGTCTCGTTTCCAGACAGGTATGCTTTTAGAGTCTGCAGTATATTAAGGCTGAAAATCGCCATGTGCATGGAAACTGTTTAAGCTAAGAGCTGCAGAACAAAAAAAAGGAACAAAACTGAAAATCTGAAGTATGCTGTGGGGGAAAAACATTTCACATGAAGACACTGAAATAGCCCCTCAGAATGGTCTCATGCATCTGGACAGAGTTTACAGTAATCCATAGCAGACATTTCTTGAGTTTTGTTATGTTGCAAACTATTGATGAGAAACTGCCTTTTACAGGAAGGTTTGTTTATCTGTTAACGTGTATATGTGACTGATTTCCATAATACATTTTCAGCTCCTGAGGGAAAGTATCCAAATGGTTTCCGGGACGTTCTACGTGAGCTGATCAGGGAGGAGGGTGTGGCCTCTCTGTATAAAGGTTTCACTGCTGTCATGCTTAGAGCCTTCCCCGCCAACGCAGTGAGTGCACTACCGTATTTTGGTTAGGGGATTCTGTGAACCGTTTATATACAGTGTAAGCTAGATGGTTTGTCTGGGCATCAAGCAGTCTTCAGTTTGAGAAGTTATGAAAATGTTGTTCAGCGCCTCAGTCACCATGTAGGTATGTCAGTGGCTCAAATTTGTTAGCTGTGCTTCAACAGACATTTAATCAAAACTTGAACAGAGAGAGTGAAGAAAAGAAATATTGTCATGAGCAATTCTGCAATATAAGGTATACACACATACACAGGCACAGACACCTTATCACTAAGCTGTAGAGTTCAGTGTAGCCAACATGTTTTCTAGTGACTGTGCTTTAAAGGAAACATGAAAACACGTGATTAATATTCTTTATACAGTACTGTGCAAAAGTCCTAGGCACCCTTTTTTATGTAAATTTTGTCTTAGATGTTTATTTATTTGTTTTCTGCATTAGTGTGTCAGTAGACTGCTCTTTATAGTAATTTCCTTTATATTTAGAAACTTTTCTTTTCATTATTTTTGAAAGCATCTTCACTTTATGGATTTTTTTTTACATGTGCCCAAGACTTTTGCACGGTAATGGATCTGGTCTGCTATGTATATTTTAAGACCTTTTAAGATCTACGTTTCCCCCTCCCACCACAATCAGTTTTGAGTAGATGTGGTGCTTTATGGAAAATGTAGGTGGGATCAAAGTATGTTGCCAATTTCCAAACCAATAAACTTGCACCTTGCTCCAATTATTTCAGGTCAAATTTACTTAAGTACTTTCAGAAATATGCGTTCATCTGAAAGTGCTTTACAGAGGAACAAAGGACACAAATGGATGTAAATAAAAACATGGCCACAAGTATTGTTTATATAGCTCTGCTTTGTTAAAACAGTACATTTTACATTGTACATACTTAACTCTCTCTCTCTCTCTCTCTCTCTCTCTCTCTCTCTCTCTCTCTCTCTCTCTCTCTCTCTTCTCTTCTCTTCTCTTCTCTTCTCTTCTCTTTCTTTAGGCTTGCTTCCTTGGATTTGAGGTTGCTATGAAGTTCCTGAACTGGTTGGCACCTAACCTGTGATGAAGGCACAATGCAGATTTGTATCCGGATCACAGGAGCAGAACTCTCTAACAAGACAGTGGAGTGGCCACATACACAGTCAACAGTATCTCTCACACACACACACACACACACACACACACACACACACACACACACACAATGTCAAACATATCGACAGATTCTAACACACAAATTTACACCAATGTGCTCATTTGTGTTTGAGAGACTTGTGGTACTACAGGGCACATGGATCATTCAGACCTGCAGAGAAGCTATACTGATGATTCTGTGCAGCCTACACACACACACACACATGAATGTTCTCACTCCCTTTGTTTTACTTAGGTTTGTTTTTTTTTGTTTTTTTTGTTTGAAGGAGTGAACATGTGCCTTACCTTTGTTATCTGCGAGCAGGTGTGCATATCAGGGAAAAGGTGCATTTTCTTGTACTGTGTGTGTTCAGTCTCTCAGCAATAAATGCCTTTCAAATTTTCTGCTCCCTGTATGGTCACATTCCACTCAGTGATCCAGTTACCAAATGCTTACATCACTTTCTATCTGTTTAATGTTAAATGATTAGAGCCTAGCTAAGGTCAAACTGATTCAATGGTGGATCATGTCTGTGAATGTGAGAATGTATATAAATAAAATGCAGAATCCGTCTTCAGAAATCAGATTATCCTGTGCACTTTTTTCCCCCATAAACAGTTGAAAAATCCTCCCTCAAAGTCAAAAGATAATTAGGACCTCAATTATTTTGCATTGCCAAATCATCAAGTTCCAAGGCCTTTAATTATATGTGATGTGAAAAGTCCTGGTCAATACTTTCCGATAGGCTGTTCTAAATAAAGAAATCAATACCCTGCTGAATGTGAGAGGGAGTGGGACAGGAGGAGGGGATAGTTTGGATAGTTAGGAGGGGGTAGTTTGCTTATGGGACGATGGTCTAGGCAGAAGCACAGACAGTATATCAGACGTGTGGGACATATAATGTAGCTGATGACCAAAAGTCAACTGCTCGGTAGGCGTAGGTTCTTTTTGTTATTTGTGCAATAGCTGAAATTCAGTATCTCAGGTATTAATGACTGAGTTTCTAATAAGTGTCATAGACCTAGATTTAAGGGAGATGCAAGTCTCACTATTTTCAAAATGGCATACACAGTTTTGATCTAGAAATTAGTACCTTAAAGTATTAAGCCTTTTTTTGTCACAGGTAAATTCTAGACTGGTTTGGCCTTCAAAACTGAATGATGAGTAGTGCTGAGATACCAATTGGTTTGAAAGAGTTGTTGCAAGGATATACATTGGAAGTACTACGCCGCAGGCCACCAAACTTGGTTGAATTTGCCGTGCAACATTTCACACGTATTCAAGAGAGCCAAAGGAATGACCAACATGCTAAAAAACGCACCGTTAAATCTGCTCGGAAAGGGGTAACTTTTGATACAAATCCAAGTAAGTCCACAAAGGATGATGAAGAGGAGGAGGAGGCCATTATCAGTGAGTAATATTCCATAATTGTCACAAAAAGTGTTGCGTGTTTGTCAAAAAAACTTGGTTTATCACTGCTCCCTCTACTTGTCCTCCCTCTGCAGTTGATTAAAATTTTGTGTCACAGATATTCCATTCCCTAAACATATCTGTGTCATGGTACCCCTGCAACACTTGAAAATGTATAACTAGCATATGCCATTTGCTAGATGCATTTAGCCAAAGTGCATACATTTTTAGCATTAGTTGCTCCATTGGGAATCAAACCCCTAAGCCTGATGGTGTCAGTGCCACACTAAGTTCACAAACCCACAGCAGCATATATATAATAAAGAACGTAGCAATAAAGCCGTTGCCCACAGGACAGTTTGCTGCATGATGGCCTTCCTTACTCCGTGATTGGCTTGTCAAATCCAGTCACACATAATCATATGTAGTGTGAGCTGCTGTATTTTTTATTTCTTATACACACCTTTTTTTCTTCTGCAGAGTCCACTTCCAGTAAATACAACCGCAGAGTATCAGGTCAGCAACTGGAACAACACGTATAATGAATTCCAAATAGTGTTCATGTATCATGGTAGAGTGTTTTGTTGTGTTTGTGCTGCTGCAGTCTGCGCAGAGGCTTATAACCCAGATGATGATGAGGATGATGAGTCGGAGCCTCGTGTTGTGCATCCCAAAACAGATGAGCAGCGTCAGAGACTTCAGGACGCATGCAAAGATATCTTGCTGTTTAAAACCTTGGACCAGGTAATAATAATAATAATATGATAATAATAACTTTATTTGTATAGCACTTTTCTAAAAACAATGTTTACAAATTGCTTTACATACAATAAAATCCAAAAGCAGCAATAAAAGAAAATAGGCATAAAAGGTAATGTATGAGATAGACAGGTAAAACTAAAAACACACAAACAAACAGAGATACAATTAAAAACAGATCGAACTTTACATAAAAGTGCGTCCCGAAAAGAAATGATAAAAAATAGGAATAAAAGGTAATACAAGAGATAAACAGGTGCAACTAAAAATAAACAAACAGAGATACAATTAAAAACAGATTGAACTTTACATAAGTGTGCCGAAAAGAAATTATAAAAAATAGGAATAAAAGGTAATACAGGAGATAAACAGGTGCAACTAAAATAAACAAACAAACAAACAGAGATACAATTAAAAACGGATGGAACTTTAAATAAAAGTGTGTGCCAAAACACAAAAAGGCAATAAAATGGACATACAGGTACAAGTACGCTACACTAGAGCAGTTCATATGAGCATTTGAAGCAAGATATTAAGAAGGATGTAAACAACTGGCTGTCCCCTTGATGATGATTCTTCTTTTTTTTTATGTAATGTCCTCCAGGAGCAGTTATCTGAGGTGTTAGACGGCATGTTTGAGGTGCTGGTCAAACCACAGGAGCACATCATAGACCAAGGGGACGATGGAGACAATTTCTATGTCATAGAGAGGTGAGTGAGAGATTGTGTTCATAATTTCAAACTAGATGCTGTTGTCTCTCTCTTGTGATGTCTTCTCCTCTCCTTAAGTAGTTTACCTTTCTGTCTCTGCCTTCTCTTCCAGGGGTGTGTATGATATTGTTGTGCAGAAGGATGGAGGGAGTGTGTGTGTTGGACAGTATGACAATAAGGGTAGTTTTGGTGAGCTGGCTCTCATGTACAACACCCCGCGAGCTGCCACCATCATTGCAACGCAGGAAGGTGCCCTGTGGGGCCTGGTAAGTTGGACAAAGGACAACAGCTTTCTCTGCTCTATTATATCATGCAGTATTTACAAGCGTGGATGAAATGTTTATAACTATAGTCCCCACTCATAGTGTTATTGCAGGAGCACAATGGATGAAAACTTAAACTAGCCCTGTCATATGATTTAACTGTAGTGAAGCATTTCTGAAAAATAAAAAATAAACTAAACTACAATAGCAAACCCACTCTGAAAACTGAAACAAAACTAAAACTGAAATCAAACTTGGAAAAAAAAGAAAAGAAAAGAAAACCTGAACTAATATTACCTGGGTGGGTCTCTTCCAGGATCGAGCCACCTTCCATAGACTCATTGTGAAAAATAACGCTAAGAAGAGGAGGATGTATGAGGCCTTTATCGAGTGTGTTCCTCTCCTAAAGTCTCTTGAGGTATGCATTAAAAACACTAATTCTAAATGCAAACAAAGTAATAATCAGATATCTCTGTATATCACCTTTCACCTGATCTGTGTAACATGACATGGCATATGGACATTATGATATTGTTAGTTACAATATTATACTTCAGCCATCCTTTGGCAAAAACAATAAATGTTTTTGTATTTTTTTTACTATCACTATGTTTCTCGTTTTCCCCTTCATAAGCTTTCTGAGAGAATGAGGATTGTAGATGTATTGGGAGCAAAAGTGTTCAAAGCTGGGGAGCGCATTTTGATGCAGGTACAGTATTGGGACATTTCTTACATTATCTTTGGATGCTATTACATTTACTAATGGTTAGGATGGACTATAGATATGGAGTTTCTGCTGCTTTCTGTACTTGCAGGGGGAGCTGGCTGACTGTTTCTACATTGTGGAGTCAGGAGAGGTGAAGATTATGATAAAAAGCAAAGTAAGTAGGCTGTCTGACATACTACACATTGAATTGCTCATTTAAAATTAAAAAAAAGTTTTATCTTATTCTTCACCATGTCTTATCTATTCTAGTTCTTGCCGTAGGTGCCTGTAAAATTTTACATTTTTGTGTCTGGTAATGTTTGGTGTTATTGTTACGATTGCCATTGGTTCCTTTAAAGCTTTTTCATCTGTTACAGACAAAGGCTGGCCAGCAGGATAACACAGAGGTTGAGGTTGCTCGTTGCACTAGAGGCCAGTATTTTGGGGAGCTGGCACTGGTTACCAACAAACCACGAGCAGCTTCAGTTTATGCTGTGGGAGAAACTAAATGCTTAGGTATGTTATACACTCACCATCATTTTTCAGAAGTTAGAGCACATTCACATTCAGCTTTCTCCACCTCATTTTCAGTTTGAAAGATGCAAATGAACAGGATTGGTCCATTGTCAGAGCCAGGAGGAAAATGCATCATCATGCAGCAATGAAACAAGAAGGAGTTCACTGCTTCCTTGCTGCCACTAATGTGAAATCCATATATATCGCACATAGCTACTTATATGTAACCAAATATTCTATCAAATAATTAGCACACCAGAAATACACTTTCATGTTTAGAGCACAGCAAGTTAAATTGGCTCCTCTTACTCCTACTGAATAGGCCCGACTCCCCAACAAAACGACTCCCACTTTATATTAAGTCAGACAAGGGGAGTTCCTGTTGAAGCTATAATCCCTTGTTGATTCCCTATGTTAACTCTAGTTAAATTAGTTTAAATGCAGGGGGGGGATGACATAATAACAAACAAACATATAATAAGAACAAAAATTGCATGTGTGCCATTTAGAAGATGAATGACTGAGCTTTAAGTTTCTTTGACGGTATGGTAGTAGGTGCTATGTGGCTGGTTTGAGTGTCTCAAAAGCTACAATGCTGCTGTTTTTTTAGCTTGTGAATGAAGAATTGACCATCACATCCGGCCAACAGCAAGGGCCATAGTCAAAAATGGCTCATTGATTAAAGAGGCCAAAGTAGGCAGGAAATGTGACAAGCTACAGTTAGTCAACTAACAAGTGGACCAGTACAACATTGGTGTGGAAAGACCAGTATAAGAATGCACAACCCATCGTACTTTGACACGAACGGGGTGTAACTGCCGACAACCAGAGATCCACTTCAGTGGGCTATAGAACAAAAACTTTGGACGTTGGACAAATATTGCTATCTGATATTGGTTCCTGCTGTTTAACTGATGGAAAGATTAGGGTATTTAAAAAAAAAAAATCTGCATTGATCATCATAATTTGGGTATTTTCCAAATATGGTGTTTGATTTCCCTCTGCTGAAAAATGATTTATTTATAAACTGTTTTTGTTTTTTTTACAGTCGTGACTCATTTTTGGAGGCTGCTACAGGCCTTTTTTGAAAATTATGTATTCCAATATATCCAACACACTAATCTGTTTAACAGAACAAATAAATATGAGGCTGCAGTGGGTTAAGTTATTCTTAATGTACTCCTTCCCCCTCGTCTCGTCTTCTTTCTCAGTAATAGACATCCAAGCCTTTGAGCGTTTGCTGGGCCCCTGCAAGGAGATTATGAAGAGGAACATCTCCCAATACGAAGACCAGCTGGTGGCACTGTTTGGCTCCAGTGTAGATTTGAAACACTAGTAAATTGACTTGTAAGATTAATAGCTTGATAATTAAATCAAACATAGAGACAGCGCATGTAACACGAGAATGATGCCTTTCCTTTGAGTTGTAAGATATACAGTGTTTCTTGTACAACATTTGAGGTAGAATGTATAACCTGTGAGTAGGATATTTTGTGTTTTTTGTATGACATTGCTCATCACCACTGAAAGGACATCTAGGCTAGTTAGTCAACTGACAGTCCAGTACAACATTGATGTGGAAGACCAGTATAAGAATGCACAACCCATCATACCTCAACATGAACGGGGCATAACAGCCGACAACCAGAGATCCCCTTCTGTCAACAACACTACAATTTACACTTACAGGACGATAATTACCTTAAGAATACGTTTTGTAACGGTTGCTTCGAGTTGAAATCCACCTGTTTATGGATTCTTTCATTGGAGATTTTTTTTCTCTAGGCGTGATCTGTTGCTGTTGTTACTGATTTGCCAATTTTATATTGGATTGAATGTTTTTTAGAAGTTGAAACAGTACTTAAAAATTAAGTTTATGCTGAAATGTTCAAATTAGATTTTACATCCAAGCTATCATGAGAATGTTGTATACCGATGAATCAAATTATACATTTAAACTGAATAGATGGACTTAATGTTTTACAATAGTTTAACACTGTTCCATTAACATTATGCAATTACTGTACAGTTCCATCACCAAATTATTGAATATAGCTTCCAAATTATATATTTAATTTGATGGACATGAATTTTTTTTTTTTTTTTAATTGTTGCTGCAGAGTTCCATTCATGTTAATAGGTAATTATTATAAATGTCCAAACCACTTTCATTATTTAAGTGATATGCTGTGCCATCAAGAACATAACATTTCAACATACCCAAATCTGCTACACTAGAAAATCCTAATTGCCTGATATGCAATGCAAGGGTAGAAGACCTATTTTTAATAAATGCAGTGTTTTGAAAAGTGCACCACAAATAGTTAGTTTATGATAAACAAATTTCTTGCCAAAAATGCATGTACATGTCTTCCCACATCTCTTCAGACTAAATTTTGGCATTCTCAATATCCTACAAAATTGAAGCATCAGCTGCAAACAGCTTTCCAAAGATGAACAACAATCATATACATGAAATAAAAGATTGACTTTAATATTCAAGTTTTCTGGATTTTTTTTTTATTTGAGTTACAAAATGTGAAGTGCCATCAGCAGACTCCACAGGAGAGCTTGCCAACCTGCTGTGTTACAAGTATTTACACCCCAAAAATCAAGGATATCCATCTAAATTTCCACACTTTGCGTTCCTGTGTCCATGAGTTGAAGTCTCTGTCAAGTTGTCCAAGTTCCATTGTCAAAGTTTAAATATTTAAAATATTTACAAAGTCCAGTATTCCAAAACTCCCAAATCACACTGTAGCTTGTTCAATGCAAAGGCAGGTGCAAGAGCTTTATCTGCTTCAGTAGTGTGTGAAAATGAGCAGAGCTGGTGGAATTAAGGAGCTGTTAATGGACACGTTCCTCTCTACAAGGTCTGAGTTTTAGAAGTTAATTCTTCCTCCTCTGAAAGGACAGGCTGGGCAAGGAAGTCTGTACAGAATTACTTAAAATTACATGTTGAAATGTCTTTGTATGATCCCTCTCTATGATCCTTTCTTGTGAAAAACTGAATATGACAATCATTAAAAAGACAGATGAAAGAAAAAGGCCACCCAGATCATTCGTCTTCAAACTTCCTGATTTTTTTCTTCAGAGTATCTCCGGACATTAAAATAAAACTTCCCAATAAATACAAATACAGCAGAGAAATGGTCATATAAGACTGCACAGAGTTCTGGTTTGGTCCATCCCTGAGTTCTTTTGAGAAGGACAAAAATACCAGACAGGAGTGACAAAAAAAAAAAAAAAAGACTGATATGGAAAAAGCAAAAGTTCTGATAGGGCATTTCCTACACATTCCCATTGTGTCCAGGAAAAACAAATTATCATATTCCTCTCTTTTCCTGAGGCTCATCATTGAGAACATCCACCGATGAGGCAGTTCCCAGCCGTGAAGGTTACACAGAGGTGATGACAATCATGAGGTGGGGCGAGATGCTGGAGATCCGGTTGAGGAGGTCGGGAGCTAGCTGGGATAAGTGGCTTTCTGAAAATTCGCACGGTGGGAATATCTGTAGCACATAAGCAGGCTAGAGAGAAAGAAAATCATCAATTAAACACACAGATTTAATATTTAGTCATTTGGAGCTTTTGCTTTAGATGAGCAATGACAAAGCAGCACTAAATGAAAATCTGCCACTCACATCCTATTTGAGATTAAAAATCTAGTTTTAACTATGACTTGCACTTAAAGATCACAATTCAAGATAATTTATGAATTTAATATGTGCAAGTTTTAACTTCTGTACAAAAAAAAGCTCCCTATGAATCAGGCTTACAAGCCATTTCTTCAAAAGCAGTCTCTTTTCATTTAATTAAAATCAACTAATTTTAATATCCAAAAGGAAGAAAACATGTATTAAAAACATAACAGAGCAGAACTTATTCAAACAGCAACAATCGTGTCTTACCTGATTGGAACCTGGGTTGGGGATGTTGATGATACCAGCAGCCAACTTGGCCTGCAAGTAGTTGATGAAGGCAGCCTTAAGAGCCTGGGTCTGGTTTAGGACATCATCTTGGTCTCGTCCACATGGCAGAGCTAGGAGAAGACAGAACTCTGTGTCCCCCTGAAGAAAAAGGAAATTGTGTTAGCAGACCTCCCAAATTCAACATAATGAAAAGTGACAATAATAATAATACAGACTTAAGGACATGTATACTTCATGGCAGCTTACTACACAAACTTATATAGAACACCTAAATTCAAGGAGGGCAACTGAAATGTACCGTCATTCTTCTGGCTACACTCTCCAGTTGTGAAGCCTCGAGCCTCATTCTCTGGACAATTCGAAGCAGTGCTCCTCCCTCTTGTAGGGGCAGCGATCGATGAGCCAAAGCTTTATTGCCACAGACAAAATGCAGCTGGACTGCAGCTGTGTCGTTTTTCAGCGCCAGCAGGCCTTGCCACACAATAGGGTACTTCTGTTTAAATGGACAAAAAAAAAAAAAAAACACAAAACAATTAGACATGTCAGAGTTTCTCAGACATACCAGACTCTTGTTCAAACCTTTCAAGCTTCAACACTGTTTAAATTCTCCCATATTTCTTGATGAATTTTATCTTACTTTGAGTAGCTGCACCATGTTGACTGGCTGCGTCATCTTGCCATCAGTTTTTGCTTGGAGGTCTGTACCCTAAGGATCCAAGAAAAAAAACATTGTTATGTTACTTACAAATACTTCCTGAAACATGAAGACAGACACACATACTAGCATATGCAGTGTATAAACTCACCATGGCTGGTGTGACATTCAGTGACGGCTGGTTAAGTCCAACAGGAGATGTCTCTGTCATTTGAGAATGGATGCCCCTTGGGTTTGAGTACATCCCTGAATACTCCGGGAAGGAGCCACTAGGTCCCGGTGGCATTAGCTGAACTCTCTGGGGAGAGGCAATAGCAGGCCCAGATGGTCGAATCCCCATTATTCCATCCTTATTAAGAGGGGAGTGTGGCCTCTTTGCTTCCAATGGCTTTGTAATATCCTTCTCAGACACACCTTTAGCCAACACGTGCGCTCTCGGAGACAAGGATAAAGGGATGCTAGAGGATGTTGACGAGGGGGGAAGAGCCTCTTGAATGTGTCCAGCATGTGGGTCTGGGGCTGAACGCTCTCCCTGTTGGTGCAAGAGCACACGCATATCTCTTTGTGTCATGTATGTGTCCAACTGTAGGCTACTGCGCAGAGACCCACGGGGATCTGACTGTATAGTCTCTGGTTTCAGCTGTGTGGCAGGTTGTCGCCCAGCAGCCTGATGGAAGCGTCTAGCATCTTCCTGTTCTCCCTCATGGCTCCTTACAGAACTGGGGTTGACCTTGAGAACCATGTCTCTGCCAACAGCCTGGGGTGAGGTGGGCCGTTGCTGCATGGGACCAGACCAGGGAGAGGCATGAGGCTCACTATGCATTCCAAAACCCATCACAGAGAGAGGTGGAGTATTGACTCGAACATCTGCTTGAACAAGATGCCCCATGGGAATTGGTTGGGTAACACGGTGAGGAGACATCCGTCCTAAACCACCATGGGTGCTGTGAGGAGGCATGATAACTGATTGTTCTGGGTGATGCACACCAGTAACATACTGTTGCATGGCAGGAAGGCCAGAAGGCAACATCACTGGGATGCCTTTGGGGGATGAGGAGCCTATGGGTGAAGACACTTTAGCAAATGGAGAGTGTGGATGACCTGACTTGCGGGGGGAACGCGGTTCCTGTTTGGCCCCACCGAGATGCGAAGGAGCTCTGTCACCAGCAGCTGTAACAAAACCTACATGGTTGCCAGGTGGAGACGGCAAATGGGGGCTTATTGCAGGACTTATGGCAGAGGTCCAAGATGGTTTAGTACCATCTGCACTGTGAGGATCAGCACCCTCTACTTTCTTTTGATGTTTCATCAGCATGTACTCTGGATGATGGTAACTCATTACTTGCTGGTTACCAACTCCCTGTGGCAGACGCTTCACTACTCCTTGAGGCCCAGATTGGTAAGGAGAGTCCATCTTTTCCAAACCTGTGCTTTCTTGTTTAATAGAAGACGAAGCTGACTGTGGCTTACCAGGATGCCCATGGTCTGTCTGTGATGGAGGCCCCTTTTGTGTTCCAGACTGAGAATGAGTGTACAACTCCTGTTTTATCTGGGGCATGGATACCAACTGCTGAGATTCCATGTCACCTGCTGTTGCTTGTGGGATCTGGCTTATTTTTGCACTGATCCGCTGTGGTCCCTCAATTTTCTGGCCTGAATGGCTCAATACTACCACTCCTTCAGATGTATTTACCCTCAGACCTGGGCTAGATCCAGTACTTAGAGTGGGGCTCTCAACAATGAAGCGCCCACCCTCCTCACCGACAGATGGCCCATGATATGATCCACTATCATCAGTGCTAGGCCTGTAGGTCTGTTTGGGAAGACTCATGTCCACACAGGGATTTCCAGTGTTCATGTTCAACTTCTCTTCAGGGTCAGGAGGATTGCAAACACGACTGATAACAGAAGTAGCAGTGGATGCAATAACAGAGATGACAGACTTTGTCTCAGGAGATGGTAGTGAGGCTGGAGGTCGGACAATAGGTGGAGTTGGATGAGTTGGCATTCTACTATCGGGTAGTGGTGACTTATTTGGCACAACAGCTGATGGAGTATTACTTTCAGATAGGTGTTCTTGGGGGTGCTGATCTCGGGAGGTGGGTAGGTTACTAGGAACAGAACTACTGCCTGGCAGTGAAACATTTTTGTGTTTCATTAGAATCCGTCGCAAGTCACTAGTGCCATGATCAGTATCCATGTTTTCAGTGTCAAGGGGTAAAGACATGTTCTCAGATGGTGCTACTTGCAAGACAGGTGAAGAGGGGACTCCTGTGTCTTTAGAGTGATTGAGCCAATCTGGTGGGGATACAGGAATTCTACTTGGTTGAATGGGCCTGATATTTGGCCGGTTTGGAGGCGGAGACAGGGATGGGGAGATGCACTCAGGTGGTAGCTGTTGAGGCTTTGAGCAGGTTGGACTCTTAGACTGGGGGCAGACAGATTTAAGATTTTGAAGCTGCTCTTTGGGAGATGATTCCGACTCCATGTTCACATCTGCAACCTTTACAGCCACAGGCTCAGGTTCTGGCTTCCATGTAGTGGCAGTAATGACAGCAGCTGCAGCTGCTGATGGAGCCATCTCTGGAAGAATCTTTATATTGGAAGGTGTGCCATCTGATGAAGGATCTGAGGATTCCTCAGGTAATGACTGTCTTTCCTTTGAGTCTTTTTTGACTGGCTTTTGGCTTTTAGAACGCTTAGGTGTTTTAGGTCTTCCCTTGGTGCCCTTCTTGGGTGTGGCTGGGAAGAGAGGCCCCTCCGGTATAGTGGATGCATCCGTTTCAGGTTCATCTTCCTTGTCTGGCGGAATGAATACTTGCATCTCTGGTTCTGAATCCACATCTGCACTAATCACTGGAGCTGCTTGGGGTAAGGCTACAGTTACTTCCTCTGCAGTAATGGAATCAATAGCAGCCATAAGTTCTGTCTCGCTTGCAGGATTAGATGGTTTTTCTTCCTCTGTGTCACATTTAATCTCCGTCTGTGGGACAGGTGGTGTCGGTGGCTCTGCTGGCAAGGCTGGGTCTGTAAATTTAGCAATATTCTCCACAGCCTGCTCTAATTCCAGCTCTTGAGAGAGCAAGCTTTTTGGTGTATCCAGTGGTTGCTTGTTTTCAAGAGTAGCATCCTCCTTATCTTCATTGCCAGAGCCCACTCTGTTACCACTACTAGACTCCAAAACTTGATCAGTGTGGTCACCAGGTTTGACCTTTTTTGAGCAATCCTCTTGATTCCCAAGCTCTTCATCCCCTAACTGAAGTAGATCTTTCACCTCTGTGACATTTAGTCTGATTTTGAGGTTCTTGAGGACAGGAGACTTTGGAGTCCGTGTCAACTTGGTTTTTCCTCTAACAACCTTGTCCCTCTCTAAAGTGGGTTTCTCTTCCAAGACTGGGGAATCTGTTTCTTTCCCATTTGATTTACCTTCACAAGCCTTCTCAGTGAGGATATTTTTCTCTTTGCCCATTTCTCTTCCTTGTTTGTCTTTCTCCTCTTTCTTTGGGTCAACCTTTATCGAGAGATCTTCTTTACATGAACTTGATGAATCCTGCAAAGCTAAGCTGTCTTCATCTGTAAAATCCATTTCCTGATCATCATCCTCAGCCAGCTCAGTTTTATCCCCCTTTCTAGTTGGTCCAGTTCCTGTGGACATGGAGATTTGATTTGATTGACCCTTCGGGATATAAGGAGAATGTTTTCCTTTTAACACTCTAGGTATTCGCTCACCACTTTCTGATTCATTTGAGTCGATATCTTTAGTGTCCATTTTGGATTTTTCTACTTTAACTGTTGAACTCTCTTCACCCTGTCGGCGATTCTTAGGGGGACGGCCTCGTCTTGAGGACGAGACTGGAGCAGGTGAATCCTGTTCCATATTTTGTTGTAGGCTTGCATCTTTATCTGTACCACGTTTTCGTGCAGAGCGTGGTGACTCAGTAATTTCCTTTCCAGGCCGCAATGGAGCATCATCTTCAACTGGGGTGGCATACACAGATTTGACATTTCTTCGTCTTGCTCTGCCCACTGATATGCTCTGCTCTGAGACATTATCAGAATCTGGTCCATGAATAGGAGATTTACCTGTCGACTTAGAATCTGAACTGACCTTCAAAGATTCAGCTCTTGGGGATGACCCACGTTTGAGCTTCTCTTTGTCAATGCGTTCACTCTTGCGGGTGGCTTGTTTCTCAGAAGTAGAGCCACCATAAATGACATAGGCGGGAGCAACTTGAGCAGAGGATTGTTTATACTTTTTATTCTTCATTTCTTTTGCTCTTTGTTCTTTCTGAAGTGATGCTGGCTCCTCATTTGTGTCATTGTCAACAGGCACCTGCACTTTATTGACTTGATGTTTCTTTTCAACTTCCGGTTCGGTTATTGCTTTGTAAGTGTACTGAGCCTCTTTCTTTAATACATCCATCTCCTCTACAGGACTGGGTGGTGTGGGGCTTGTGGTTTCAGGCAGTTCTTGTTGGGTTATCTCAGGATCCAGCTCTGGTTCAGAACTACTGACAAACTCCTCATGAGCATCGTTGTGACATAGTTGTTTTGTACTCTGAGGTTTTACATCTTCGATAACATCAGATTTTACTTCAAATGGAGATAGTTTAACTCTACCCACTGAATAACTGGGCTCTGGAGCTGCTAAAGATACAGGATCAGAATCAGTTGGCATCTCAACTGGTGGGTAGCGTGTGGATAGAAGATGTTCATTTTCTTTTACCTCTTCCTTTATCAAAGATGCAGGCAGCAGTGGCTCAGGGGATGGATTCAACACAACACATTTCTCTTCTCGTGGAGACAATTCCTTGAGCACAGGTTCGGGAACAAAAGGGGGTGCTAGTCTGGGTTCAGAACTCAGCTCCTCAGCAGGGCTAATGGGTTTAATTTCTGGCTCCATGACAGGTTCTGTGGTTCCAGGTGATAGCAAAGCTTGTTGCTCTTGATTAGGTGCTTTTTCAACTTTATTCTCATCTGTCAGCATTGCATCTCCTTCTTTAGCTTCTTGCAGCAACTGGTCTTTTCCCTTCTGTTGCTGCAGTCGTGTAAGTTCCAAAAAACGACTGTGGAAAAGGACAACTGGCTCAGAGTCAAGTTGGCCATCTGTTGTCCCTTGTTGACCAGTTTGTTGGTTTTGTGTATGCTCAGGTTCTTCATGCTTGCGTTCCAGGTGTTGAAGCCGTCTTGAGTCCTGCTCAAAGATAGAGCTGTGGAGGAAGCGTGAGGCAAAAAGTTCCCTGTGTTCCTGTTCTTCTGACTTGGGCTCCTCCTTCCTGTCATCTAGCTTGTCTTCAGATCCACTTCGAATTTTCTTCTTTTTCATGTACCAGGAGGGCATAGCTCGTGGTGCTGATTCTACCTTCTCAGTATCTTTTCTGTTGCGAAAACTTGCAAAGTGAGAATCATAGTCCAAGAATGACCAGTTGTCTTCTCTGGAGGATGAGAGGGATTTTGCACGTTCGAGCAGAGCCTTTGTATCTGGTGTGATGGTCTGGTCAAGTGCAATGGAATAGAATTTGTTCCTCTCAAGATTAGCTAGTTTGGGGTCTGAAAACCTGTCACCCCTTGGCCTCTCAGAAAAAGGCATAGATGTGGAGGGCATAGGAGAGTGGGGTTTGGTGTCTCTGTCCTCTTCCGAGTCTGAACGTACCTCCCCAGGTTCCAAGTCATGCCAAATGCCGTACTCCAAACGCTTGCGATTGTGAATGTTTTTGCTCAGACTTCTAGAAAAGTTTAGGACAGGTAATAAATCTTGCTTGACTCTGCTCTCCCAACGCTTTTGTTGCTCTTCGTCACCACCAGGTAATGGAGTGTTGAGCTTGTTTATCTGTGTGTTGTGTGTCCGTTTGACTGATAGCTCCAGATCTGAGTGAATTTTGTCATCATTTCTACTGAATTCTTTCTGAAGAGAAGGATCCACAATCTCCTCATCTGCATGGTGAGGAAAGTGCTGGTGCCCTGGAGAGGAAGTGTTGTTCCAGTCAGGATCCTCACTTTTTTGTTTAAAGCTCCTGTAGACACGCTCCCTCTTGACTCCTGAATCAGTGTCAAATTGATCTAGTTTCTTGAGTTTATGAGATGGGAAATTATCTGTGACATCTTCAGGTGGTTTACCCACTTCATGGACAAGACTGCGGTGTTCAAAGTCCTCTGTTTCACTTCCTTGGGGACTTCCAGGTTTATCAGGTTTGTCAGATTCCTGCTGCTGCTGCTGGTGGAGCCTTCTATTTTGCTCCATTTGCTTGCGGTAACTCTGAGAGAGGTCAATGTCCACATGGTCTTCCCTGTCCTTAGCACCTCTGTCAATATCAGCAGTCGGAGCACCATATTTGAAAACATGTTGTTCTTGATCTCTTGTACTTCCTTGGTCTATATTCCCCTCATGTGAAAACCTTCTCGATGAATTGTGCCCTGGGTGTCGTTTTGCTTCCAATGGGTCCAAATACCCCTCTGATTTCTCCCTCTGTCCTCTCAGCTCCTCTTGACCATCCTTCTGAGTGCCAGTTTTTTCAGTTTTGAACCTTGAGTCCCTACGTTGAGAATCTTTCTGTTGTTTGTCAGTATCCATCTCTTTCAAATATACTGAACTACCGCCAAATTCTGAGGGTGGATTACCATCTTCCTCCTCAAGCCTACTTCTCTTCTGTCTAATGGTCCTTCCACTGGCATCAGCAAAGCGCCTTTTTCTTGCAGCAAGGCGATCAGAATCCACCGACGAATCTTTTCCATCATTAATATCAGTCTTAAGATGTTTCTTGGGTCGATTTTTTCCATCCAGGTCTGAATTGTCACCTTTCCCCATTTCAGATCTCTCATTTTTTAGTGTGTCATGGTGAGCAGTTGATAACTGATTTCCAGTGAGAGGGTCACTGTCCCCTTTATATTTCTGCCTCTCGTGTGTATCTTGGTCTGATCCCTTTACCCGTCCAGACCCTCCATCAAAACCGGTGTCAAGCTCTGTTTCAGGGAGCAGGTTGCAGGGGGACTGCCCCTTGACTTTTCTTGATTTAACCTTGTCAGCTTTGTCTTTGTCACCTTTCTCTTTCCGTTTGGCACGCTTGGTTTTCTCAGCACCTGCCACACGCTCAGGTTGAGTGTTCTTATCAGTTTTGTCACTCTTTGAGCCATGTTCCAGTGGGGTTTTTTCAGATTTGTCAAAGTGAGGTGGTGAGAGCGAGCTCACACTTCCACTTCGCTCAGAGGACTGGCTATAAACCCGTCGTTCCGAGTCTCTGGGGGCACGTTCAGATGGTGATGGGGAGACTGTAGGAGTAATAGGTCGCCGTGGATGGGAGGGGCTCCACCTACTACGGTCAGCCTCAAAACGTTCTCGCTCTCTTTCACGCTCCCTTTGAATGTATGTGTATTTTCGAATGTCCTGCTCAAAGGGGTCTCTGTAATCCCTGTACTCTCTAGGGTCTTCGTGGTAACGTGGGTCAAAGTGATCCCCTTGATAATGTTCCAGTTCAGGAAAACGCTCTCGGCTGCGAGCAGGATAATCCCTTCGAGCATCTTCTGGATAGAGGCCAGGGGTTCGTACATTCTCATAGTAAGCCCTTTCTGCTGTAAATTCATGGTATGGAGGTCTGCGCTCCTCTCTGTAAAGAGGGAATTCAGGGAATGGGAAGAGAAGAAAAGAAGCAATGAATTCTGTGCTCATCAAGTCAATTTATTTAGATTTCAGTTGTACTGATACTTCCAGATTCAGTACAATATTTATCTATGGGATTGTAATTCTAAGGATTAGCCTACATCATACAAATCTTACCAATATACACCTGTACCCATCAGTTGACTAATTGGTCATTATATAATGTAATTTTTGCATATGAATCATTTTCCTTCAAATAAACACATCACAACAATGTTATTAAATATTTAGTGGTCATTGATGGTCCTTTTGCTGGATTACCTTTATTTGAAAAGGAGAATATTATATATATTATGGTACTAACAGTTGTCTTGTTGTAATTGGTAATTCTAATTTTATATACATGTTTAACTTTGACTGTTTTGTATTGATGTTTTAAAATGGACCCCAGGAAGACTAGTCGGTCGCTTGTGCGTCGAATAATGGGAATCCACAATAAACAATAAAGTGCAAAACAGCATTTTTACACATTTGCTGGTTGAGTGGCCTAATTCATTATTTGACAGAATTCCAACTATTCCAACTGAGTTTCTTTAGTTGTGGACATTACAATTCATTACATGCAAAAATTAGTATTTTACCGTCGTTCAGGAGGAATTTCATAGAAGTCTCTGATGTCTTGTCCTGATGACTGCATAGACCGGTAGAATGCCATCTGACTCTCTTGACTGGCAAAATCCACCTATCAAGAGAAACAACATTGAATCAAAATGATTCCAACTGAATGAATCAAAAGTCCAAGGCACTTTATTTCATGGGCTCATAGGGACATGGGCTCGCTAGGGACATTAAAAACACTTACAATACTCCCAACACATTTTGGCATTGGCCTTCATCAGGGAGCTTCAAACAATTCATGTTCAAAAGTAAAAAATACTTTTGCTTCATCAACACAAGGATTTTTGTTTTTTACCTTTATTTTATTGCCACCAATCTTCCAGCCTTTGGTCTCCCTTACAGCTGTCTGAGCAAAATCTGTGTTGTTGTACAAGATGAGAGCCATCCCTTTCAATCTATCAAACACAACCTAAAAAGGAACAATTCAAATTTGGTTTAGAATCTTGACAAATTAACAGCACCATCAAATTCAGAAGGAGCAAGACCTTTGGCAAGAGAGAAAATATTAACCTTGACTACATGTCCATAGCGGCAGAAATGTCGGGTGAGGTATTGCTCTGTAATGTTGGAGGCCAACCCATCCAGCCAAACACATGTTGTGGGCATACTCTTCCCAAAACCAAGCTACAAAGGAGAAAAAATGATATGCAGATGATATACACTGATTGAATTTGATATAAAAAGGTATGCAGATCGTGACAATGTTTGTATTGTTCACTGTAAAAACACTACCTTAAGTCTGTTGCTTCCCAGATACTCTCCATCCATCTTCTTTATGGCTTTGCAAACGCTGGCAATATCAGAATACTGCACAAAAGCATACTGAGGAACTCCATTTACTTTCTTGATGTCAATGTCCTTAGTGAGAGAAGACAAAACATTTAAGAGGCCATACTCAAATGTAAAATGTATGCATTCACTTGTACAGTACTTTGTACCATAGTAACATACCACAATTTCTCCAAAGCGCTGAAATATGTCAAGGAGTTGTTGATAGCTGGTGGTCTTCTCAAGGTTGCCTATAAACAGTGTCCTTGTGGCCTTGGGGTGGAACTCGTCTATCCGTCCGTCCAACGGCCTGAACTCATTTTCACTCTCCGTTTCTGAGGGGAGGAAAGGGTTTATCATAAATATCACATATACAAAAAATACAACTAAAACCCAACCTTGTAACCCCACCAACACACATACATAGTCCAGACAATTTTATTCCACAAAAGTTGTTCGACAAAATTTTGGATATTCATCACAGTAATTAATGTATTTAATTATATTATATACATTATATTACAGTTATCACATACCAGGACCGTTCCAGGCAGTGACCTCAATGAGCATGCCAAAGAACAGCTTTCCTTTGGAGACTGTAAGGGCTTTCTCTTGATCCTCTTGTTGTCTAAAGAACACCAAACCATAACGGTCCTCTGATGCTCCATGAATCTGCACAGATGTCACTTTCCCATGTTTCTTGAATTCATGGAAGAGTCCATCTTTTAAACTTGTGTCTGAATAGGAAAAACATGCATGCGTGTTATTTTAATGTTCCATCTTTAAAATAAACAGAAGATTATGAAAACATAGCAAAAAGTAACTTTTCCACATGATGCTAGATCTTAATAACTATCCCAATCTGCGCCCTATCTATATGCATCTTTTCAAAAGAACTTATGTTTCCAAATTGCACCAAAAACAAAGCATGTTATACCCAATTTAAAAAATGGACTACAATGGGCCAAAACCTGCAAATTTCAAACGCTCTTATTCCCTGGTGGTCACACATCATGTGATATGAACATATGGGAGTGTTTTTCTCTAAAATTGATTTTCATTCTTGTGTCAGTCATTTTTTCATGTTCTGCATGTGCTGAGCTTAATAGATTAATAAAGTTATTTTGCTCTCATCATTGAGAGTTTCTGAGTGGCAATGTCACTGATAAAAACACAAAAACAAAACACCTTTGAGTTAAAATTTTACAGAGAAGGACAAAAGCCCAATTTAATTACTCTTTACTTAGAACAACATATCCATACTGCATCTTTTTGTAGGGCATGAATAATAAACTCACAATTTGGTCAAGTATGCATAAAATGGGGAAGGTTTAGGCTTGGAGGGCACCATGAGTCACAAACTGGATAAAATATGTATTATTTTACCATACAGGAATTTATAACTCAGCCGGTGATGATTAATAGCAGCTCACTAAGGCCGTGGACAGTTACAATTACTTGCATAGATTCTTAGACAGCATATTAAGCTTCCCTTGGAGTACAGATTACATTTCCAAGAAAAACATCTACACCATAACCTTCTTGGGAGCAAAATAGCTCTGGGGTGAGCTAGAAACAAGCTGCATAAATCCTTGAATACAAATGTCAAATCTTAGAAGATAATATTTTTGTATGGAAACGTTCGCTGTAATCACAGGAGTAAACTGGCAAGAGCAAAATTGTGTGGAAATCTAAGAATTAGGGTGACCTGTAATTTTGAAATTGGGTCCAAAATTAACACCCGCCAAATGCCGGTAAAATTTGTCTTTGGTGGATAGAGTCACCAGCCACACCTGGACTATATAGAGTCTTTGCAGGGTTCAACAGTAACGGTTGCCTGCGACAACCACATTTGGGCCACTGTCAACCATTACATGTCGTATGGTTGTCCCTGTTGGCAAACACGTTTTCTGTGTAAAAAAAATCGTCACTACAAGACAAAAACTGGGGCTACATTGTGTTCATGTGCAGTAAACAATTTTGTAACACTTGAACATTCTGTAGCTAGTTAGTAATTACCTACTCGCATGTTAGATGTTTTAAGTTATCCCAGTAATTCTAGCAAACTATCAAATGTATCATTAATCCTTCTCAACGGCTGACTGCAAGACGTGTTGCTTCTTTTTGCTTATTATGAATATTCACACAGTACCTGATTCCATCCATGATAGAGCATTGTAAAACGATAGGGCAATATGTTTCTAAGAAAAATTTATTATATTGGCTATTAAAAAATATTCTTGGCAGGTATATTTTTTTTAGTTTACCAGCCCTTAGCAGGCAAGTCAAAAGTTAATTTCGGAGACTGGGTGTAATGAAAAACTGCATACAGAGGGCACTCAATGGCACATGGTTGGAGACCACTGTTGTATAAACTGCACATTAACTATTCCAGATGATGAATCATACCTCTGTTCCCACAATTTTATACTGGAAAGCACTACAAGCTGCCATGGGCAGTTAAAGCCCATAACAAGATTTTCACTCCAAATGTAAACTTATATATGTGTAAATACCACAGCTGAACTTATTAAACATGGCCAAATTTTGTATACCACTCTGGAAAATGATTTTGTTTTATGTTCAATGTGTATTTTGTGTTGTGCAGTTACATCCACTTTGTATCCCAATTTAGTGGCACAATAATTTGTCACTGTGTGTGGACAAGGAAAAGTCTTCTACTCCATTCAGAACATCACAATCTACTGTTAGCTCTGTGTAAGTATGAAAAATGAAATGGGTTACTGGACTGAGCAGTTGAGATGCCGACTTACTTAACTGTTACCCAGCCCTACACAACAGTAGGCTACTATATACATGGTACATTCCATCTTAGAAAATGCAAACTATATTGTTTAAATATCAAATTCCTGCATTAATCAAAAGTTTATAATGACGGGAGTATTAAGTACAGCCACTGGGCAAGCTAGCACAGCATAACAGTCATGTTACACTGCCGCGTTTGTTACCACCATAGCCCTTAGAAACCCTGTCGAGGATGTAAAACTCACCTGTGGAGCGCACTGGTAGGTTTTGCACCTTAATTCCAAAGCTTCTACGTGGCTCATCTGAATCCAGCACCATAGAAGACTGGGTAGGTGCATGTGCGGCAGATGACTGAACAGAACGTGCACGAGATCCATCACTTGAGCTGCTGTTTGAATCACTGCTGCCAAACATGAGAAAACCAGAGGACAATGATCAGAGACTTCAGTCTGAATCAGAGTACCATTTGCTCATATACAATGTTTGAGACTGGGGTTTCTCCACCGATAGAATTTTTTCCATCCAGTCAATAAAGCTATGAAACGCAAAGCGCTAATATCATATGGCACATAACAAATCAAAGCATGTCGAACCTGCCACTGCCTGTACTGCTGGTGCTGCTGACTGAATCAGAGCTTGAGGATCTGCTGCGGGATCGAGATCGTGGGCCTCTCCCAGGGGACAGAGGAGCTCTTTTAGGGGAGTGGGGAGCTTTGGGGGTTTGTCCCGTGGTCCGTTGTGGGGAAGGGTGTCGTGACTGTGAGGAATGAGACGATCGGCTTCGTCGGTGATGGTAAGTTCTATCAATACGTCGGCCTCTGTCGTCTCTGTAGAGGTCACGCCGTGCGGCACTGGTAAGAGTGAAGGGGTCTCGGATTCTGGAATCAAAATGTGGGTCTGATGCCTCAAAGCTTCCACCCATAGCACTGCTTCCAGGCCCGGCAGCAGCAAACATAGAACGATCACGGTAATAATCAGCGTTGTAGTGACGTTGTCTGTCAAAAGTGCCACTGCGCTCATGGTGTCCATACGGGCTGTGATCATAAGCACGTTCCCGGCTTTCTGAGCTACTGTAAAATAAGAACAGGATAGAGGGGAAAAGGGGGAGACGCAGTGTTATTTTGATTCCAAACAGAAATGGCAAACAACTTATTTTTTGTCAAAGATTTTTTTTAAATAATGCACAACAGTGAAAATCCAAATGGGTAGTAGTCTGTTAAAATGTCATCTTTTCATGATAATGCAGAGGCCCAGCTGAGAGCAGGCCAGATAAAAAGTGGGGTCAATTAAAGTAGCTAAATAACTGTGTAAAGTGCAGGGTAACTGTTGTTAATGTGCAGATCCTGTCATTTGTGCCTTGACAAGAGTTAATACCTCCGGCCATTACTCTGCATCTTTGTCCATTTTTGAAGAACATTCTTAACCGTAATGTGCAGATTCATAATTTTTCATAGCGTTCCAATGTGTCAATGTACTTTAAATTCCCTTAAACCATAAATACCACATTTAATGTAACTACCATGCTCAGCGGGGTCACCTTTTGATTAAAACTTGCTCCATTTTCATTTAGTGTAGCATCTAAGGAGAAAGAAGTGGTCCTCTTCCTGGGGCTAAAGCCCTAATCTTCTAACAACACTTCAGAAAGAAGCTGACACCGCAATGTTGGTATGGTATTTTCATTAAAATGTGGTTTGGAGGTTTTCAAGGTTTCTGAAGGCACAATGGAAGCCTATGATAGCGATGAATTAACACAAAAAGACTACCAAAATCCTCACAACTGGAGAAAGAAGCAGAACAGTTTGATTAATTTACTTCTATCAAGACATGAATGACATAGGTAGAAGCTGCATGTCAAATACTGGCATTGTCTTTGTATACTGAATTGGTCGACTTATGTGGCGCTTTTCTGATATCTAGACTGACAGTAAACTAAAATTACCTTTTCACTTTCTAACAACATTAACACTTAGCACACACAATTCCACATAAGTTCATAAACAGTCATGTGAAATTAGCTGCCCTGGACATCCAAAGGCACTAGAACCCACTTGCATCCATTTTGAAAATCTACAATTCAGCATCAAATCGTACAATTCAGCAATGCTGAATTGTTTTATTCTGTGTCTAGAGCAATTACTCTTATTTGCAATCATCGATGGGAGTCAAAAATAAAACCCTGAGCACTTTTGGTGCCTAGGGATGTCCAGGGGAGGTGATGTCAGAGGTTGACTGTTCATTAACTCTGCTAGTCAAAAAGACAAAATGTCAAAATGAAATAGTGCTTTTAAAAAGGACTCAACTGGACAAGTCTGCTATCAAGGAGCCCCTTGGTTTTGAAGCTTAAATTTAATGCCATGCAGATATTCAAAAAGACCTATCTATTCTACGTGATGCTGGGAAAAAAAGCGCTTAGATAACAAAATGACAAACAGCACTGAATTTCTAACCTAAGCCTACACCTAAAAAACAAATAAATCAATAAGTAGAGTATTTGTCTGACTTTTAAATAAAGCAAAGAAAAAGAGAAGAGTGACAGATACTGAGAGAAAGAGCGAGCTAAGAGTAAAAGCCACTTAAGAAGCATTCTGAATCAAAACATCTTCCCTAAAAGCAGTGCAAAATGTAAGAAAATGAGACAAGGTGCTAAGTGAGGTTAGAAAAAGAAAGATGCAGAGGGCAGAACAATACCAACCTTTTTGAAAAGAAGTTACCGAACCTAATCCAAATAAAATCTAGGTGGTCAGAATGTGAGAGCCCGAATGAAAAACAAAAGGGAAAAATCATTTGATCTAATTAGGCAAAAACTGTTCCCTTGAATCGTACTGCACGTAATCTTCAAATATTGAGTAGAGCACCAGGCCAGTAGGTTGTTGATGTATAATCCACAATTAGGCTACTTAATTTTCTTCATTGGATGGAAAAAGGGAAAACAAAACAACCAAAGAAATGGATCTCTTAATGGATTTCAGGATATGCAAAAAACACAGCAATATATGGTTTTAATACATAAATGTGAAAAAAAAAAAAAAAGATGACTTAAACTTCTGGGTATTTCAGCACATTCCAAGTGGGACATACAGTAAGTTGTCAGCCGGATGGAAAATATATCCACCTGGGTCAGTCTTGTCTTCTAGTACGAGAAAGTAGTAAGCTCCAATAGTTATGCTTCACCTTCAAAAAGGTCAAATATTTATTCCTCTTTGGATAATGTCAATGTAGTTAAATGGCACACAAGCTTGCAAACCCTCGAACACTATGATCACCGGCGTATATAAAATCCCTGCTCATGGGCATGATATAAATTCCAATTTCATGGATCCTATCAGGCGTATGGATTGGCAGGCTTCATCTTTTCGCAATAATTCAAATTACTTTGAAAAAGCAGACTTCAGCTCTCTGTAGCAAGTACATATTTTGAGTTTTCTTTTCTTCAGCCCAGATATTGAGGCCTGACAGCTAAATCCACACTTGAGTAGAGTAATCCAAAGGAATGGAAGTTACTCCTATCCATACTATGGTCCACATCGATACATCCAACATGAGGTATCGTATTGCGTACTTCCAAGAGGATACATCCAAACAATGTCGTCTTCAGGTGTCTTCATGGCCATCAAGCCAAAACAAAAATAGCTCCACAAACTCTGGTGGTTCGTTGTTTGGATCCTCAATGTTCTTGCAAATTCTTCTTGGTATAGCCTCCATACTTAGGACAAATAAAATTTAAATCTTGTCATAAAGTGATTGAGATAACCTAGGCAATATTCACTAATGGGCCTTGGCTATGATGCCTGACAAGTGTAAACTTCTTCCATCCATTAGTTTAAAACGTTTAAATCCAGAACAGCGCGTATCCAAAGGTGCAAAGCTGGTAAAAGTAGTCCAACCATCAAATGGTGCCAAGAGGAAAAACAATTCTACACATCGAGATGTGAGGTGATAATATTAATGATACTACCTGAATAGATTTATCAAAGAAAAGTGTATCCTTCAACAGTGAAGATTTGCTTCCAGTTTCAAGCGATCCCAGGTAAAAATCAAGGTTAGATCCCATGTTGCGGAGGAAAAAAATATATAAAAATCCAATAACTGACCAGGATAGATTCCCACAAAATGTAATAAATCCAAAACTCACCAGGATATTCCTCATAGATGTAATATCCAAACCAGAAGCCAAACCTTGAATTATAGTTACCTTACTAAATGATAATGTGTAGTTATTTTACTTAGATCCCGTGGGCAAGGTGAGCCGATTAGGATGAAAAGTGGAACGATCCCTAGATTACCTTTGCGTAACCCCTTGAGGCATCTATACTCTAATAACCCAACTATGTGATTAAAGGATAACACCTATCTGATACCTAGATTCCCCAGGACTTTAAGGGGAGACCATGTCCACTTACCCATCTATTCTCCGTTCATAACGTCCCTCTCTGGTGTGGAGGGACACAGGGGGGCCAAACACTGGACCAACTGTTCCCCTAGAGAATCCTGTAACGTCTCGACTGCTCGAGGGGGGGGTGTCTTCAAGGCCCCGAACAGCACTAGGGACTGACCCAGGTTCATTGTAGTCAGTTCGGAGGTCCCTGTCTCCCATCTTGTTGACAGCATTGTGAGCCTTCTGAGCACTTTTGATATCCACAAAATCCACAAAGGCTGCCACGCCACCCTCTGACCCCCGCTTCCGCAGAACTTTAACACTCTCCACACGCCCATACCTAAGAGGGAAATGCAATGAAACAAAGAAGAAATTACATACACCAGCTAGGAACAGAAGGAACAGGAACAGAGGAAGTGCAGTTGTTTGCCATCCATCCTGCTTGCTAAAGTCTGGCAAATAAGAGCAAGAAAGGTAATCACTCTACAGGCAAACAGTAATGAAGCACAAGCGATAATGAATCCATCCAAGAATAAACCAAATCCAGTCTTCCTTTAACTATTGTTTCCTTTAAGGACACCAAGCAGGACTGAACTGTCTGAAACGTCTTTTAAAGTGGGGCTGCATCTACAGTGAACACACTGGATGATTATGTTTTGTGTTATGAGTAGTACCGGGAGGATTCCTAACATTGAATTTAAAGTTATACTAACGTTAGCTAAACGTCCTTCCGGGACCTAACACATGTCAAAGGTCAATGTCTGACAAGTGCAAAAAAAACATATTTTCAAATATATACCATTGGCTGGCTAATGTCAGCAAGACACTGTTGACGAGGCACTGTGATTGTTGCCATTAAAGCGAGACAGACTGTAATGTTAGTTGTGTGTAGTTTGTAGAGACTGCGTTTGTTGATCGGCTGCTCGAGCGGCCTTTGCTTTACTTAGCCAGTAAACGCTAGCGAGATGAGTTAACGTTAGCTTTCAATCGCGATTTCTGTGAAAACAGAAACACTAATGACAAGTGTGCATTGATGGCTCCATTTAAAATCAGTTACTTTATTTTAGCGAAAGCTAAAGCTGCTTTGCAATTTCGTATCCTGGCCAGATTAGCTACAAAATAACACTGTCTAGCTGAAGTTACACAGCGATGGCTACCGACGTCAGGCAGCTCTACCACTTGCTAACGCTAGGTAATTAGCTACGGTCGCCGTCTGTAGCTGTTTACGTACATCAATGTAATCCTCATCACATGGCTGACTCGACATATATATGTCAGATGATTTCACGGGATCAAATAACTGTTTACACAAGCCATTTAGCTAACTTGCTAACAAGCTAACATTAGCTAGATCTTTACTGAACATGGAAACGTCTTGACTTGAGCCTTCCCACAAAATGGTTGGTTGGGTGGTAGATAGGTAGCTAGCAAACGTAGCTAGCTACTTGCCTCTTGGCATTAGCAAAAGTTAGCTAAACATTAGAAAACGTAAACATTTGTATTTTGGTGATTTGTTTTTCGTGCAGTACACGTTACTTTATAAATACAGTCTAGCTGCAATCTTAGATAGGCAGCGCACCTGAAACTCCTTTGACTAGAAAACTCCAAAGACAGCTAGATATATTAGCTTAGTCGCAAGCTAGCCATTGGAACTAGCTAATGTTAGTATTGAACCTAGCGCGCGCTACCTCACCAAAAGAACCCTCTTGCGTAACCTACCGTTTAAAATGTTCGACAATTTTCTCCTCTCGAACATGTTCGGGTAAATTTCCCACCCAAAGGTGTCTGGTTTCCCGAACCATCTTGCACTACACTTTCCCCCGTTATACACATATGCTCTCGCACGTTTTAATCCCCGCCGGTCGGAGGTCCGCCTCACAAAATGAACGACGATGGATTCCGTAAATGTTCTCGGCCTGGTTGCCTGGCCGTTTAGCTGCGTCCCCGATCTCTGCGTGTGGATGTGTGCGCTTCCAGATGGGGTGCGAGCTGCGCGGCTCCCGGACTGATCTACCGTGAATTTGCGCGTGCTCGAGAATAAGCACAACAGTCAACATGCATGCGATTTATTGGCAGCCTGAGACGTTGCAGTGTTCTTCGATAGTTAACGTTACTGATTAGAATAACTGCCTTTAGCCTAAAGGTCCATTCGTGGAAAACATCTACTGATATATGGATTAACATTAGTGTCTATACCTCAAAGCTGGAAATATAAAAAGGCAAGACAAAATTATTATTTGGCTGTAGCTCACTGTACTGTTTATTTCTGTGCAAGGACTGATGATGATCAACAACCACAAAATGAAATAAGTTTTACAACCCCAAACTATTTTAAAATGTTTTTCACGTAATTATTTACACGCCAACTGTACCGTAGTCGTTTTTTTATGGATTTGATACACAGGACAGGTCTTTGGCCAACTCTGATGAACAATTGTCCCAATGCATTACCTCAACATTACTGCTTCAGTAACATAGGCCTAGGACTTCCCTGTTGTCAGGAAACATTTGAATACATTTTGACCATGTTGCTCACTTTGTTGCCTGTCTGTTGCTAGGAGTGTTGCCCATCTATAAGCTATTGGACAGTTGAATATCTTCTATTTTGGTTCATCAAAAAGCAATGCAATAGGCTATTAGATGCCCTGTCCAAATTGTCCACTATGCCATGGCATGTAGATGTACCTGCTGTTATAGGCTGAAGTTTTCTGGACTGGGCTGAGTGTAAGGTATCAGGTTATGTCCAGTTAATCCACAACATATGTTGTGCAGATTGGCAGTAGACTATATGTTACTGAATGTGAATTTAGTGATATAGTGGGCATATTTCCTTACATTTAACTTACATCCATACAATATCAATGAAACCAAAATGCTGATGCATATCTTGCTTTAGCTATATTGTTGTTTTCTGTAATTTGTTAAGTATACCATTAATTATGTCACACTGAATTATGGGTACTTGTTTCTTCCACCATTTTCCCAGTGTAGGAAAAAAACAATACTTGCTGACACAGATGGAAATGAATATCCTTTGAATATTTAATATTTCCCACTGACCCCTTTAAGAATCAGTTGAATTTTAAGCTTGGCATAGACAGAGAAAAAAAGTTTTGGGTTTTTAAACACCATCAAACCATCAAAAAAAGTCATTTTTGGACCATATAAAGACATAAAGTACAGCAGGTTAGTTAACCATTCCAGCAATATGTGGAAATTAATTAGCACAGGCCTCTTAGCTGAGCTTGAAGCTCAATAAGAGATTTAAAAAAAAAAAAGATGCATTGGTAATTGTCAATAGGGCAAAGAGGTCAAAAATGTCATTTTCTGAAAACATAGACCAAATTTATATGGGACAAACATTAATTTTTTCCAGAACAATGTTTTAATAAATGTTTCTTTTATACATGGAAGTATAATTCCAGAAAGGAGTCATTTTGAAATACAAAACATAAATAACAAAATTCAGTTGGGGTCTTATTATAGTCAGAATAAGACTGTGACATCACAATGACAAATTAATGTGTTGATAAAGCCTATTATGGGTGAGTCAAAAGACAATAAAGGCCATTGGGTTCAAAGTACAGGTGTAATCACATTTAAACCTAAAACACTTTAGAGCATTGGGCGTTAATGAGTTCTTTGGAACGTGTTATATTATGCTCTGTCACATTATATTTGATGAAAACACAAAGAAAAAAAACAGATTCATATCAAACTTAAAACATTTTATACAAATTTATGGCATCATTTTTTATCATCATTTTTTAAGCTTCATAGGAATATATTGTTTTTTTAAAGATCTTATCTCAAGTTTTCATTTTGGTGCCAACAACCTGAAACTGCAAGTCCTATGTTTGGCCAGGTTTTGTGAAAGCGTGGAGCAAATTTATCCTTGTGAGGACTATAGCCTACAGTTAAGTGAATTGTTGAGTTGAATCAGTGGCCTGAAGGTTATTTATTTCTTATATCTGTGAAATTGTAATCTTTTTTTTGTAAACTGATAATTATTGATATTGTATTTGCAACCTGAAAGCAATGTTATTAAAAAATGGTGCCAGACTCTAGATAAAATATATTAGTTTATTTTTTATATAAAAGTTTTTTTTGTTGTTGTTTTTTTTTATAAAGGTTTATTTTTTGATATAAAAGGCTATACTGATCGATATATATTGGTTGAGATTTACAAAATTGAGCTTAAAATGCTTACCACATTGTTTTTGCAATTTTTGTTGCATAAATATAGGCTATTTGGTGCATTTTGTAGTGTTTAATGAGTGCAAAATGATCAAGTACAAAAGAAGAATAGGATTTCCATTAGAAAGCATGATATATTGTAAAAAAATAACCATATTTAGTTATTATTTCTGTTGAAAAAGGAAGACTGTGACATTCATATTTGCTAGTGTTAAACGCACATGGACTGTCCCCCATCTTCTTGAATCAGGACTCTTGCCACTTTTCCATTGGCTACATCTCATCCTGGGCTACGAGGCCAATGTTAGTGCTGGCCAGAAACCAGGGTCAGATGACAAGATTTGCAAAGAATCTTCCCATCCAAGGGATAGCAGCCATGGTCGTTCGGTTCAGAAGAGAGCTGGATGGCACAGATCTGCAGACAACATGGAAGAATTTCAGACTATAGCACTGAATACCTTGTGAGTTATTTTTCACTGAATGGCTGAATGGGGTGTGTGTGTGTGTGTGTGTGTGTGTGTGTGTGTGCGCGTGTATGTGTGTGTGTGTGTGTGTGTGTGTGTGTGTGTGTGTGTGCGTGCATGCGTGCGTGTGTGTGTGGGTACATGCATGCACACATTTGTAAATGTCTCCCTGCATTGTATGCATGCATGAACATCTGCACAGCATGCGTACCTCACAGCGGTAGCAGTCCTCATGGAAGGAGCGTCCCACACACTCCACAGTGTAGATATCAGTGCCATCTTCTTTTGGAATGATTAGCTGTTTGCAGACGCTACACTGTGGAGCGTATTTCCTTCATGGACCAAATTCCAGAGCAAACAGAATATTAGTTTTATCATTACAATTAAAAAGGTAATTTCTATAAATACAACACATTTTGCCATTTTTTTAAGCTCATAATTGCATTTCCATTCAGTGTGTGCTCTCGTAGATTGATTGCTCAAGTGTCAATTTTATTTGGTGGTGTATTATCCCAAGCCTTTCGTGAGACCTCTCCCTTACTGCTATGTGGTGGATTGTAAGGAGGGTTTTTTATCTTGTTGTGCTCATCATTTTTAATTCTAATACCTGTAGTAGTCCTGGAGACAATAAACTTCCCCAACTTCTCCCTGAGCAAATTGTTGCTTTCCAATTTGTTGATTACATGTTGTACAGGTGAAGCAAGTAGGATGGTACGCTCGCTCCAGTGCACGGATCATCTTGTCCTTGATAACTTCACCACATGCCCAACAAAGTTCCAAACTGGCCTAAGGGAGATATACGGTTATTGATAAAAAGTTATGTGTTAAAATGTTATGTGTGTATTATGTATTGGCAACCTTGATTACGTCCTGTTGGGAAAGTTGTATTGAAGTCGTCCCTACCTGGTGGCAGTCTTCACACAGAGGGATTCCTGCCTTGTTGTAGTACTGTTTACCAGCCAATGGAGTGTGGCAATATCTACACTGGAAGCAACTGTCATGGTAAGTCCTGTTTAAGGCCTCTATTGCAGGTTGAGTAAGAGCCACAGTCTTCCGACAGAAGCCACACACGTCTGCATAGTACACAAACATCAAATGCCAGAGCGTGTTAGAATATGTGTGCTGTCAAAAATGAATAGTTTAAAGCCTGGTTGGTAAAAATGCAAATAGAGATCATGTTACCTTTACTGTCTTGACTCATGTCTTGGCCATTTTTGTGGATCCCATGGGATTGTTCATTTTGATCCACCCCACTAGATGGTGTTCTTGTCTTTGGCTTGAATGTAAAGCATCATCATTAAAAGTTAACGCTGAACTGGAAAATGTGCCAACAAAGGCAAAATATTAGTCCACATTTTAGTTTAGCCTCATAAGGTGCACAACACAATTTTGCAATGATTGACTTGAACATTCAGTTCAGTCAAGTTTGATGTTAGAGGGGAAATGGATAGAGAGTGGGTATGCATTAGGGTTAAGTGGCTTGCCTATTCTTATCACCGTTCAAAATCTGGTCCAGAAGAGGCAAAGGCTATCTCTTCCACACCAAATGTTTTATAATATTGAAGACATCTGACAGAATTAGGAATGGGGTCACATGTCAATTAGGGCTGGGTATCGTTTAAAAAATTACGATACCAGTACCAATACCAGTACCCTTAAAGTGATACCGATACCAATAGAGTACTTCATTAGATACAATTTTTTTTAACGTTTTGGTGGCATCTCGGCACGCTGAACTGCCAACTCCGTCACATACACCGCGCTCAACTTCACCACCACAGACTGTATGGGTTGTAGCTGCTGCGGTAGTGGGCCAATCACACGTCGCATTAAATCGAAGAACGCTTATGGTGATTGGCTGCGAGCAAAACCATACAAATAGTCATTTTTTTCTAGATCTGTGCACAAAAAGTATCGAATGCAGGTATCGTTTGACTGGAGAAGTTTTGATACTACTTGGTACTTGGTTATTTCGGTCGATACCTTAAAGGTATCGAGTACCGATACCCAGCCCTAATGTCAATAGAATCTCATGGCATGTAGGCTTTTTGGGGCCTTGAAGATTGTGGAGATGGTTAAAAAATGTTGCTGAATTACTTTGCTCCAAAAAAAACCTGCTACATACCTTTCTACACCTTTGATTAAGAAAACCTTTTCCACTAAGTCTTAAAGATCATCTTTTACAGTATTTACCAGTCTAAAAATGCCATCAACTGTGGATGCAGACCTTGGTCTATCAGCTTAAAACTTAATAAACCAATGTCAGATTCATAGCTGAGCAAGCTCGAGCTTTTCCAAGGTGGAGACACAATGTCATTTACATTTTTACACTCTCTATACTCAATATTTGAATTAACTAATATTGTAATATTGCAATATTTTTCCATAATGATCCCTATATGGCAACTAGTTACTAATATGATTACACCTCTAATAAACTCAGCAGAAATCCAAAAATGTGTCGCCTCTTAATTAAATATAATATGATAATCGGGATATGCAAGTAATCCGCATTAAACTCCATTATTTAATACAATGAAATGACAAGCAATAAATATATGGATTATGGTAATCATTGTAATAGGTATTAGATATTTTGAAGCACAGATAGCTATTAATATTTATTTTCTACTCCCTTTCTGGATAGAGATGGAATACACCTCATGCTATTGAAGGGGCCCCATCCATTGTGAGTGCTCTCATCAAAATACATAAATTCCCCTGTGACCAAGAAAGGGAAAGGCTGCCTATATCCAAAGCTCCTGCTCCAACTCTACCAGCTTTATTGCTCTGTGTTTTCATTGTTTCTACAGAGGAGCTGTACTAGAGGCAACAAAAAGGCAAAGTGTATATGTGATATCAACAGTTTGGAAACATTCTGGTTTTGAAGGGAAAATGTGTATAGGTCACAATGTGTTTTTGTTTCATTTAGCCATATCCAAAAGACAGCTGTTTTTTTCTATTAATGTGTTTTGCAGATGATTCCTTACAACTGCTGCCCAACACGATACAACGTTTGTGAAAGTTGTGGAAAGTTGTATTCCTTCAGAATGAGCAAGCTACAATATTAAAACAGCAACTTATTAAGTAAAGGTTAATAGCAGTAAAGATTAAGTTATAGGTGATGTGATTGAATTTTATCAGCATGGCAAGAGAAGTCTGCATACCTGTTTGTTATAAACTGTCAATTGGCCTGGGGGCAAAGGGTGGGAGAGAAGCTCTTGGGGAGGAGGAGGCAGTGGAGGTGCTGAATCCTCAGATGGCGTTTTCCCCCGAGATGAGAGCAGTGAGGGAGGTGGAGGGAAGGGCTCTGTTGGTCAGGGAAAAGACACAGCAATTTCAAGTCAATTTGTAGTTGCTCACACAGAAAAACAGAATTTGTCATTAACACCTGTTCCCAGTTACCTTCAGTACGCCTGTCAGCTTTGCCCCTTTGCTGGGTGGCGGTGGGGCTTCTGTCTGAGGCTCTGGCCAAGCCACCTGCATGAGTCCGACCGATGCTGTCTGTGCTGCCGCACGACTCAGACGGTGAGCCACCCTCTTTCTTACGTCTTTGACTGAGTGCATAGGTGCTGTCTCTTGGGTTAACGCGCACAGCAGCATGCTGCTTGTCTCTCGCAAGGGCATCGTGAGTTTGGAGGGCGTGCTGCTGCTGTGTCACAGTGGCTCCGTGAGGAGATGCCAGAGTGATGACGACAGAGGACACCATCCTCTTTGGTGATGCTGCTGATGCCATGTCTCTGTAACACTCACATACAGACTAACAGAAACACAGAGAAGTTAGTCTCAAGACTCTTTACACCACATACTGTTTTGTAAAACTACCACACATCATAGAATCAGCACCTGACCGTATCTTTTTTAGCAACATTACAATGTAATTCTACAATAAAATATTTTAATAACAGGCTAGAGCTAATTGCAGCAAGGCATGTTGTTGAACATGACATTTAATCCCTATCATCTAAATAATATTTAATCAAAGCAAACGCCCTCTCAGTCAACTTTGTGGGAGCACTCACTCTCACTATAGAGAAGAATACACACACACTCACAGCTCTCATTACCCATAATGAATGGTTTTAGAGGCATTATAGCACAAATCTGAATCATCTGTTTTCTTTAAACCCACTCAGAATCATCTCGGCTGTTAGGTGCCATTACATACCTGAGAGAAAAATGTGGTTTGAGGTTAGCTCTTTTCTTCTTTCTCTTTCTCCCTCTGTATCTCAACACTTCTGGTTTGTTTCTCTGTTTTCCCTCCTAAGCTGCCACTGAGAAGACTTACTCCGGTAGAAAGGGCGACTATCTACAGAAAGCCACTCCTTTTCCTTCTGTACCTCCCTCCCCAAATCTCTCTCCCATCGACCCCTCCTCCTTCTCTGGCCGAATGACAAATCCTCCCTCCCAGCCGTAAAAGGTGAACAGTTAATCTCTGGCAAAGTGCAGTAAAAAACATGACACATCTATCCACTAGGAAATCTTGGGCAGGCCCCCACACACACAGACACACACACATACATACACACACACACACACACACAGACACACACACATGCAAGTCATGCAACAGTTGTGCAATCTAATCACAAACACGTAGTCAAACTTTTACAGTTGTAATATACAGTATCACACAAAGTGCTCACCCATAAATAGACAGAACACACAGCCCCTCCCTCTTTCCAGCTCTTTATCTTTTGAAAGCTAGAAGGATGTGACTGTACCTGCCTTTTCCAGTAACCCTCTATCTCAAACTGTCCTCTCCCTCTCTCTGCCTCTCTCTCTCTCTCTTCCTCTCTCTCCCTTGCAGCTCTCCCTTATTGTTCTGTCAGCTTTATTTTCCCTACCTCCCTCAATGAGTCTGCCTTCTTTTTTCTTCTCCCTCTTTCCTTCTTCCCTTCCCCCACTACATTATATCACTTAGTCTTTAGCCTTGACTTACTATCAGTGTCACAGGCATTGCTTTCATTTATGACTTACTGACATGTAGATAGAGCATTCTGAGCACTGGCTGATAATATGAGGGGGACTTCTTGCCATCTAATGAAATTCTCAATGCTTGATAAACCTTTGTATTAAAAGTAACTGTAAATGGGCAACAGCATTACAGTACAATGAATCAGGGCATTGTGCAAGAGGAGATGGTGGTACATGAGGGAGAGGGGGAATGGTGAGTGATGTCTGTGAGAGCTATGAACAAGCTGCTTTGTTGTGTTTGCTGCTCTCCACAGAGCGTCTAGCAGTATCAGCTCTACTGATCAGCAAATATTTAGGTATTTTCTGGAGCCGGACCTTGTGAAGTCTACTCCCTCCTAAGAGTCAAAAAGGAGGAGGAAGTGAATGTTGAAGAGGAGCGCAGGACAATGTTAAATAAAAGCTTTCTGTGCAGGAAAAGATCAAGATGGATGTAGGTCAACATGAAAGAAAATTGAGACAGGAATGTGTGAGAGAGGGTTAACTGGAGAAGGGGATACAGAATGAGGGAGGCAGATGGGGGTCTCTGTTGTTCCAGGCTCTGAGGAATGGAATGCTGCAGTGATGTCACAGCTGCAGGAGGGAGCATGCCTAGTGATGACACAATCCCCAGAGTTCTAAGCTCCTCCTCCCACAACCAAAATCTTCATCAAAACCTCTAAAACTCAGGAAACAGCATAACTTGTCATTTTATCAGCTGTTAGTATAAACTGATGCGGCGAGAATGTGCATGAGTTTTAACAATTTGTTGGACGGAGAGTACAACAATGAAATGTATTTTCAAGGTCAAATAAGATGAAGGAAAAGGAAAAGGAAAAGGAAAAGGAACAGAAAGGAATTGGGAAGGAAAAACATGTTCTCAAATACTGCTGATGCTGATTTCTGTAACCATAAAACAATAAAAAAGATAAACAGATAAGAAGTAGCTTGAATGCAAAAAGTAAGTTTATTAATACTTCATGTAAGCCCACAAATGAACAAAAGCACATAAGTGCGCAAGGGACAAACACAAAAAAAGGCTTATATACATTCAGCTATGTGAAACTAACTGTAACCATACCACTGGTTATTTTATAGGTTTTCATACTGACTTTGTTGACAACACGTCACTCTCTCCTCGTGCGGGTCCAAAGCCATTCACTCTTTTTACTGTATAGCTACTTTTCACCATCTTTCCACTTTAACTTGGTTTGGTTTAGTTATCTTGTGTTGGTACAGAAAAACGTATGTATGCAGTGTTATGCAGTATTTTTTTTCTGTTGGTAGAGTAGTAGAGTAACAATGTAAAATAAGGTAAAATTACTCACTCAAATCACACTTGCTGAAGCGAATAATGACCCCATTAATAATGCAAAGAGACCTGTGAGCAGGGCAGTGAGCAGTTGCTATATGGTGAAAATGGTGTGTGTGGTGGTGGCATATTCTTCATTGTTTCTTTCTGTTCAAAACAGCTGTGAGAAATAAATAAGTCAGTATATGGTTTATGCCAGGTATAGCGCCAATTTTATTAATGGTAACGATGTGGTATGTATACAGTATGTTTACATTAGAGGTGGTCATTGGTATTTGAGGTAGACCACATGTTTACCATCAGCTGCCGTCTGATGATGTTGTGGCTGTTCTTCCCCTTGTTATGTGACTGGAACTCGAGTCCAATTCAGGTTTGCTCGGGCTTGTGTCTTCTTCTTCTTCCTAAAGATGGAGAAAGACAATTAAACATCACCTCTCATTTTCACATTCCTCATCATTATTAATAAATCATAACTATATGTTGAGAGTATTGAAGCAATCAGTATGTAGAAACAGTAATATAAACAATAATTACATAAGTAGAGGAAACATAATGAAAAGACACTATGGTAAAGGGAAGAGGTGTATGTTTCCCACAGACCTTTAACATGGCTTGCTGTAGATCCCGAGAGTTCAGCAGGCAGACTGCTTCTCCCAGGAATGTGATGAGGACATGGAGAACATCGGACCAGTGACCCACCGTCAGCAGGAGCACCAACAAGGCCCCGAGCCGCAGCACCACAGAGTGCAGCAGGGCCTCTGCACCAGTCTGCCGATGTTGCTCCTCTGTGTAGCAAAATGAAAAAATATATATATTTTAATAGCAATGCTAAGAGGTTTTCATGACAGAATTCTGTCTCTCCCCACAAAGTCTTCCTGAAAAACCCTTTTTCCATTCCCAAATTGTTGCCCTCACCCTCACCTTGAACATAGACCACCAGCATAGCGTAGCAGAGAGTCAGAGGAGTCCAAAACTTTAGGGCATCCTTTTGGGACAGGAAGTGGTCATACACAGTAGCAGTGGAAGCCACAGTTGCTATTGCAAAGGCCAAGACAACCACCCTCTGCAGGGAAGCCAGGATGGTGTGTCCAGAGGTCAGGAGGGTGATGCACTTCCCACAGTAGCGCTCTGTGCTGTGCAGAGGGTAGAGCCTTTCCACATGGCTCCAGAGCTGCTGGCAGACGCCCGCCAGCGCCCAGCTGAGCCCCGCTGCCAGCAACAAGCTGAGGGAGCTGTGTAGCGCCCCCTGCTGGAGGAAGACCAGAATGCAGGTGAGGGCACAGCCCAGGGAAAACTGGCATTGGATCAGGAGCAACTGTGGGCCTCTGCCAGGGGCATCCTGGGTAAAAATAGATTGAAGAGGCCGGGTGAAAATGGGTCAATTCAGTATTAGAAAGATCTACACGGTGAACACAGAGAATAAATGCCAGAAGCACACACTGATATAGGTGTATAAAAAGCAAAATCCATTCACAGCTTGTTTGTCAACTCGTCTGTTCATGTGTCCGAGGAACTCACCAATCCTGCGGTGGCCCAGGCAGAAACGGCCCTGAGGGAAAACTCCAGCACTATCAGTGAGGAAACCCGCGAGCCCACCAGAGACAGGAGGGCAGTGAGGCACCAGAACTGAAACACTGTTCTCCAACGCTCTCTCAGCAGCCGGCCTGTCCAAGATGACCTCTGTTTGCTCTCATTTTCAGAATCAGAATCACTGTTTGGAGAGAACAGGGAGAGAATCACTGCATAACTGCTACCCGCAAACCTACATATGAACACACAACTAGAAAATATGATCTGACATTAAATTTTCTCCTCTCAAACATTCCAAAATAAACTCACCTGCATGTTTGAATGAATAGATGAACTCGCATGATATTACACAGCACTGAGATTCCACATGCACCCACCAGACCTAAAAAACATAGACAACACCACAGTGACAACACAGTGCAGTGCATCCCACTTGGAGACATCTATGGTATAAGAACACTATAAGTGTACTGAGAATTTAATGATCAAAAATATATCTTTTGTTTTCTTGCCAGAAGAAAGAAAAACATGTTGTTGACTCACCTTGAAAAAAGCAATCGATTGGGCTTGATTCAAAAGGCGTCCATTCAGAAGTTCCCAGGATCCAGGAGAAAGGGAAAAACATTTTTATGTTTTCCTTGCAGGACACACACAATGTGTTATGATCTGTTGCTCATGCTATTTCAATTTGAAACCCAATTAAAAACTACAGTGAAGAATTCTGCTTTGACAAGACAAGTGAGTTTATGTTGAATTCCTCTGAACGAAACCTTTGGGAGAGATTTCAAGTCGTCTTTATTTCCTCCAATTGATCATGTCTGAGTGTTCCCCATGCTCAAGTTCCAAAGGTCAAATGTGATTTGAGTTGGGTTGCTAGTCTAATCAATCCCTGATGTCTTTCATCAGGCTGATAGTCCTGTCAAAAGGATGATTAGGCCTATAGAGCAATCACACACATTTTTAGATTATTCAAAATAAAATCAGACTTTGGTTACAGTGACTCTTACACATCATAGATTTCAGAGATGTAGTGCTTCTGTCCCTCAGTGTACAAAATACAAATTGAGATTTAATGCACTTCTTTATTAAATTGTCTTTATTAATTGCTGTTCAAACGCTTAAAATAACAATTGTTCAAATTTCAGAAAATAAAAAGATCGTTCACATCAAATCTCATTCTTTACATACAACAGTCAAGGCAATTAGACTTACAATCTGTAAAATCAGAGCAGCCACAATGTTGGACTATAAACGTGGAATACAGAGCATGTGCCTTATAATCCAAACTGGATCTTCAGGCCATCAGCATTCCATCGATAGGCATGTCATATGGGTCTCACAGCTCTAGTTCAACTCTGCTGCAAGTTGAAAAGAAAGCGCAATGGATCCAGATGCCTTGCAAACTCATCCTCTGAGGTATTAAGGTAAAACCTGACAGTTCAACACTACTCAACAACTTCATATATTTGAGAATTTCACAGAAGCTCATCAGGCTGTTTAAGAGTCTGTGCAATATGTATCCATTTCTGTCAAGTAATTGAATGTCCATCCATCATCCTCACTTTCTTGGACAAGACAGTTAGAAAATTCAGTGTTTTTCTTTTATTAATGGACCATTCAGATGGCGAAAACTCAGCCCACTCAATCTGGTGAATGTATTTGGGTGTTTTAGGTCCTTCCCTGGCTTTGGTTGTCCTGCAAGGCCTGGCGCCTCATCAGATCCCAGAACAGCATGCTGAGTACGGTGTGTGGGGCCAAACGCAGAAACACGGGGCCCATGCCTTTATACAACCCCAGCAGGCCCTCCATTTGGCAAACCTTCAGCATACAATCTGAAAATCCATGGTACAGACGACCCTAAAAGGCAGACACGGAAAACAATAATGCTTCACAACCTTCATTCACCAGTGTATGTATTTACCAGTAAACTGTCTCTGACAACAATCTCTTGTGCTAGAATTTAGCAAAGTTGGGGGAAAGAGAATGTAAGCAGCAAGATGGTGGCAAGAGTAAAAGCAAGGAACTGGTTATACAGGTCACTTAAACTCACCCTACGAAACTCATCTACTGGCTGGTTGTAGAGCCGCGTGCTGATGACGTCAAATGGTGTCATAGTGATCGTCACGGCAACTCCACTGATCATGGCAGCTATCAAAGCGATGAGCCAGCTGTTTGGACTAAACCACTACAAGGACAGAGAGGAACTATGATTAACTGGATGGTGGAAACATGGGAGAGTTTTGCCGGTTCAACGTGACTGTCACACACACTACAAATGTCAGCTGTTTGTCACAGTTACCTGGGAATGTGACACCCAGTCCTTGGCAGAGCTGAAGGTTGCCAGTTGGGCAGCTGATCCCACCATGACCCGAGGCACAGCCCCATTCACACCCCTCCACAGGCCAATGAGGCCCTCTCTTCTATAGATAGTAGCAAAAGCATCAGACACCCCCTGAAATGGAAAAAAACAATAAAAGCACTGGTGAATTTGAAGTAGCAGATAATATTACCTAAGAAATATTTTGATTTGATTTGAACCTCCCTCCCCAACAAAAAGGTTTGTTTTTCCATTATATGGTAAATAGTGTGAGACAGTGACATAGAGTGACAGATAGCTGACTTTCTTTTTGTCAGCAATTTGCTGATATATTGTTAAAAGGCTTTTTGATGCATATAACCGTGAGGCATACCAAAGTAGTAGTCTGCTTATCTCCAAGTGTAATGCTGTTAATCAATGGTATGTGAATGGGGATAAATGTATATTGTTGAAGCCTGAGAGGCCACTCCTGGTCTCTTCAGTGAATCTGTATTGCATTTCTGTGTTTGTATTCATCCACCCCTCCCAATGGGATTGTCTTATTGTGTAAATGTCACACCCTACCTATGTTTGAATACAGCTAGTTGGCCTGACTTTGGTGGTTACATTCTGGACACGTGGCACACAGTTCAAACACCTGAAGCTGTCCTGAAGCTGCTGCTCATCCATTGGCTGTAAAATTCAGATTCAACCCAAAAAATCTATGTATGTATAAAATGAAAGAATTCCAGAAAAAAATGTTCAGAATGCCACACATGCCCATCTTACCACATGGTTATGCTGGTGGCCTACTGCTATGGTTTCAACAGACTGTGCCTGCAGATGGGTCTTCACCTATGAAGGAAACAAAGGACACACGGTTCACTGTGTATTCTATATATCACTGTACTAAGTACTGTAACAAAAATAATCTAATTAAAGAGAAAACAAGACTTACTAAATAGGACAATGTCTGAGTCAGACACCAGGTGTGAGTTATATAACAGTTACACTCAGCTCTGTCAATGCACACCAGGTATGACATTTGCTTTGTGAAGAATTCATCTAAAATAATTTCTCAGGAAAACATTTGCACCACACCTTGACTGTCAAACTAGTGTAGAGGTTCACTTTCATCTATCATTGCATCTCCAAGAATGACCTTTACTTAAGGTGACACCACAAGTCAGTTGTGAAACAGGAGTTTGGCTCTCATGTTACACATGCACACACTTAAGAGCCGCTGTACAGTGTAAATGAAATAACCTTCACCTTTCTTTCCTTCATTCATGCCAAAGAGGAGGGACAAGATATATTTTTGGCAGCAGTGAGTAGCTTGAAGCTACGTGCCGGGTATATTTAGCGACCCTAGATATAGACAAATATGTCATTACATGTATTGTGTTTCTGTGACGCTGCAAAACGTTAGATGGCTATAATGATGTATGGACTGACAGCTGAGGAAGAAAAACAACAACAGTGCCCTAACAGTAAACAAGGGGACATGAAGGAGACATTCATAAAAGCGTACAGTACATGGGCAGACTGTGAAATTTGACTCTGGTGTGACGTCAAAACACGTTAAACTTTAATATGAAGAGCCGATTTGCATCCATCTTGACTATGAAATGAATTTTTATAGCATAGCATCAGTGGATACATTACTCATCCATCTGCACAAAACATGGATTGACCCAGTTAAAGGTCATACATGTTGTATTCTTTCAGACATGTGTTCAACATTACATCCTATGTGTGACTAGTCTGATCCTGCTATTCACATCCATGCTACTGTATGTTATAGTCATTCCCTAGCATGACCCCTTACTAGATAAAAATAGATTTAGGACCTTCAGATGGCTTTGAAACCGAGCCATGTGCTTTATTCTCTCTGTTTGGACTGACTCCTCTTACAATGCATCTTCTGTTTTTAATTTTAATTGCTGTTGGCTCAAAGAATTATACTACTGAACTGGAAATGTAATAGGGTTAGCACACAAAGATGGCTATAAAAATCATCATGTACTTTCAATAACGGGAAAAATGACATTTACCTTACAAAATAGATCTGTTTTATAATGCATGGGAATATTTTATAAAGTATGCCAAAGAGCAACTGTCTGATGTAAATTAACTGTGAACACCTCTCTGCTTTGCGCTGTTGTATAAGCCTTGGGGTGTGCAAGTTAACAATGTAATGTTCATTCTCTTTGTAAAACAAATATCACCTGTCATAATGCAAGTTGATATATTGTCACTTATCTATTGCCACAGTAGGGAAGCCTTTGTTATGCATGGTCCCATAGAAGCAATTATGGTCTTGCTGATTCATTTATCACTACAGGGAATGCTGACCTTAATGATGATCTGTGTGTTTTAATACTGTAGCTACATTGAAGGTTCATAGTCCAGGATCCAGTGGGTGTAAACATCTGAATACTTTATGTTCATGGATGCATGTGCTTTGGCATTATGCATATTACAGTCTGGTTGCATGACAACAGTGTTATGCTGAAACCTTTTGCATTATGTATCAGACTGCTTCCCTTGGAAGATGACAATGTATCTCTCTTAGCCCTATCATATTACCACAGTAGCTCTCTATAATGCAGCTGTCTTTTTTATTTTTAGCTAATGTCAGCTGTTTGGCTGTTAATTATCCTGTTTGTTTTTCTTTCAAATGTGTGAGTGAGGTTGTGTGTGCTGGGTGTATTTATGTTAAAGGCGATTGCATTAAGTATATAATCCCCAAAGGTGATCTGGATGTGAATGTAACCCCTCAATCTGACATGATTGTACACTGTCAAGTGCATTTATGTTGCATTTATCTTCAGATTAACTAAAAGGTTTTTGAACTGCCTAATGTCCTGCCGTAATCTGCATGATATATTAAACATAATGTATGCTAATGAGGTCATTCAATAAGATAATTAATGCAGTAATTAGAAAATATTTGTTATACTTGTCTTCATATAAGAAATGGGGCAGCATTAACATTAACTCTATCTTAAAGCATTAAGGAGACATAATAGTTTCAAGAAAACCAGTCAAGAAAATCAATTTTCCTAATTAATATGCAAATTTATGTAGCTAGGTTTTCACCTGTGTTCTGTGATGTAAGTATGGAGTTTCTACCATGTGTTGTTCTTGCGTTACTGTGTCTACAGACAGACAGACAGACAGACAGAATGACGACATAATGTCCCACATGATAAAAACTTATCTACCATAAAAAATGCATACAAGAAAAAGGAGGACAATACATAATCTCCAAGACTCACATACAACACTGTGCACAAATGGCCTTGACTACACAACCTGAACACAAAGTGAATTTATAAAATGTGTGACTCTATTCCTTGGATAGATCTTTGTTTTGTGATTAGGCCACATTATTAATAATCTACAGATACTTGTAGCACCATAGTGACTCAGAGTATCCCTCAGACAAAAGACTTAGAGGACGCAATATAAAAAGAAATCTTAGACAACTTACCAGATAGGCAGGAGAGGCAATGAAGGCACCCAGCGCCCCGGCCGCCGCCCCGGACACCAGACTCCCCCCATGGACTGTGGTGAAGCCCAAAGCTTCACAGCACGAGTAGGAGCCGAGCCTCACACCGTTCATGAGGCCTTGGTATATCAGCCCAACTGAGAGCCCCTTCTGCAGGCCCCGGAGCCCGTCTGTGCGCCCCACCACCCAGAGGGCCTGCAGGACGCCGCGGTAGTGTCTCTGGTAGGATCCCTGCGCACGCAGCTCTCCCTGGAGCTGCAGCCGGGTCTTCACCACCTCCAGAGGGTTGGTAAAGACACAGGCGCCGCAGCACGCCAGGGCACCGAAGGCAAAGTCCAGAGGAGGCCAAACACCTGGAGGAGGTGGCGAGGAGCTCCAAACGCCAAACGGAGAGTCTTTGGGGGAATATTTCAGGAGCTGTGTGCTGGTCATCCCTGAGAAGTGATCTTCACAAACTGTGCTGGGAATCCTGGTGATGACTTTGTCCACCTTTCTCAGTTTAGGAGGGACTGGGGAGAGTGTATCTTACTCGGTATAGAACACACTGAGAGTTGACATCAACTTTTATGGTAAGACATTTTAATATCTGTTATGTGCTTGACTGATACGACTCCACATGTCACTGTCCTTCCTTGGGTGATTAGTGCTTTTTGTGTTAGTTTCCCTGAATGTCACTCTGGACAAAAGAAGCAGTATCTGCAAGAGAACTTATTCATGTATAATTTAACATTTTGGAGCTACATTGAGAAAGTCCAGGCGAGTTGTAGAAAGAGCAAAGACAAACCAGGAAAGAGGAGTGTTTGTGTCGAGAACAAGAATCAGTGGAATCCTGTTGGGCAAAGGAAACATTCCGGTTTTAGTTCAGATAACAGGCACGTTAAAAAAACAAAACAAGTCAGAGAGCAAAATATCTTGGTGTAACTCACTGAACAACACTGCATTTAAGAATGCCAACTATGGGACATAATATAGGGCTTTACTTGATACTAAATCAAATATAAAAGGTTGCATCCTCAGAGCACAAACCCTCACGCACAAAGTCACTTCATTCAGACAACTCACACACCAGCCCCAGTCAAATTCATTCAAACCCACATACAACTTCGCAAACAAGCACGGCACATTTAGCGGAGACACGCACACACACACAAATCCCTTCTCACGTAGCTGTCCTACAATTAGAAAATCTCGTGAATTTGGTTACTTCAGTCAGAAACTCACAGTGATTTGTGATGCAGTTTAGCTCCATTCTTCCTCTCTCCCCCAACATTGTAAACATGTGTCCTCAGCGCGTTCATTGTCGAAGTCTCCGCCCACAGCCTTGCGCCAGGGCCAATACAGATCCGACCCCGTCTGCCACCTCACCACATCCCTCCCTCTGCGCCAATCGCACGGCTTTGCTCTTACTGCCCCCTGCCTCGCTCCTATAGGATCTCTCTGGGTAAAAGGTTATTGTTGGTCAGAGAGGGGGTGGACTGTCTCGTGGAAAATGGAGAAATTGTCCAAGCTCTAATGACTAAAATTACACTGCATGTGATTCATCTACCAAATTTTGACGTTGGATACAACTAGCATGTGCCTGTTGCCTGTACTAGCTGGGTCTTGGCCACAAAGCTGTCAAAAGAAACAAAACAATGTAGGCTATATTATGCTACAGTGTTTGTTTTTATTTCCGACCGAGAAGCACATGAACGCGCACGTCGTGTGTCCCACTTTGCACGTGAATGCGCCATGAGACAGATGTCAGAACAGGGTTAATCTGACATGGGTGTAAATTGTTAGTCTGAGAGCCAAAACAAAGAACTACTATAAATACTTAAATTAATGGAAGTATTTTCTGCTGGGAGAATAAACATTTTGTACATGAGTGAACTAAGTAGCCTATCCCATTACCCACATTTGCGGTTTCTTAATTATTATTACTATTATTATTATTATCAATAATAATAATAATGTCCAAAAGATACAACATCAGGCAGTACAAAAACATGACAGAAAAATCATTACATCATTCATCTGTGGTTCACAAAATAAAAAGGATAAATACAAGGGATAAACAAACTGGCAAGTACAAAAAAGGAATATAATGGCTATGATACAAAATTCATTGGAAAGTTTTCTTTCCCGTCATCTTGGCAATTCTCCCTTCACCGTTTAGGAAGACTGGACTGCGGACTCCTGAACGTGATGAATTGTGGGATACACTTAGCACCAAATACCGCTCCGAAGCGGTATTATGGGTCCATTAAATATGGGATAAGTGTACTGCGTGTTGCCATTTTTCAGACATGGGACATACTCGGTGCCGCGTGAACACGCACTTCAGTACCCAAAACCGCAAGTGTGGGTAATGGGACAGGGTCTCTGTCTCAGTTTTCTTCCTGTGTTATACGCCTAGAACCACTAGAGGCTGATATTCTTCAGCTAGAAACTAATGTCACTCCCAACAGCATCATCCATTACTGACAGCACAGAGTTCTGAATTCATGTATCTAAGTACTATATCATGCATTTCTGTTTGATAGACAACAGACATTGTGAGACTGTGACAGAGAAGACATGGAGGCCTTTATTGTTTAACTATGTTTATCGTACAATGCAACATCTCTCACCCGCCATGGCCCCCCTACACACATTAGTCAACAAACAACTTTTAACGACCACCATGCTCACATAATAACACACACACACGCACACACACTCTCACACTTTGTTGTCAATGTAAACAATGCAGGCTTAAAGAGTGATAAAAAAGCAAGGTAGTCATCAACCGTTCCTCTTAACAATGTCCATTCTTCCAACTTTTCTCTCTTGAGAGTTCAGAGCAGGGAGATACAGAAAAACAAATGTCACTCTATGGTAGATCACCTTTTGGGAACAACAAAATAGTCCTGTCCTTTCTAATCACTGCATACACACACTCACACAGATGCACACACACACGGTCAAGTCAGGATGCTCATTCAACCAAATGCTTCTTATCAAAGTGTAGTTAAACTGTATTATTTTGAACGCTTGCAGTAGGCAGAAGGGAGAGTAGTGTAAGTCTGAAGTGGAACATCTAACAATGATTATGTTCATTTCCCATAATCCTTTCTACAGGAAAAAGGCCTTGTGTGTCAATTCCCTTGTGTGGCCACAGGGTGGAGCGTCTGTCATCCTATTCCCGCCTGTGGCTGCATTACCTTTTAGCACGAACAAAGTACAAGGCATTGGTTTTAGGGTAGTACTTCACATTCTGTTTTTTGTCCATGAGGCCCCCAAAAATAATGAGCTCCCCCCTGCCCTGCACCACCGTGTGAAGGCTGGTCTCGGGTGGGCCTGTGACGGCAGCGGGAGTCCCGTTCCCGTACACTCTCCAGGAGACCACGCCAACCGTTTTGGCCCGGGACACGTCCAGAACATACATCTGCATAGGCTTGCAGTTGAGTGACTGGTACAGTGGTTTCCCTACGTTCAGGCTCTGAGGTGGGTGATGGCCAAGACGCCGTGCAATAGGTGGAATAGCATGTCCATCAGCTCCAGCAGCCTGCGGAGGACTGGAGGATGATGAAGGGGGCGTTCCAGGAGGAGCTGCCCCTCCTCCACCACTTCCTCCCTGTGTCTGGAGGGATGATGATGATGATGATGAAGATGGTAAAGATGAAGAAGATTTCACTGCCTCCAGACCCCGTCGTAAGGCAGCAGGGGACACTGCTCCTGGGGGAGTGCGTGGGGAACCTGTAGGAGGTGTGTGTAGGCCGTTGGTGCTGGGCACCTCAGGGTGGTGTGTGGCAGATGGGGGAGACTCCCAGCCATAGTCCGAGGAGGCAGGCGGGTGAGGGCGAGAGGGCGGAGATGCAGCCTGGGCTGGGCTGGTCCGGGGTGAGGGGGAGGATCCATTTAGTAACGGGGGAAGTGGAGGGAGAGGCGGGCTATCCGGCCCCTGGGAAGGAGAAGGCTGCTGGGAAGAGGATGGGCTCCCATCTCTGGCACTTCCTCTGGCCGAAGGCCGGGGTCTCAGGGTGCCCCATCGGCCGTTTACACACGGAGCCTCCTCAACGGCTCCCAGGACCACACCGGCAGCCCCACTCCGTACAGGAGACTGAGAGCGCAGGGAAGGCGGTTCGGGACCCAGAGGGGCAGGTGTGGCACTTATGGGGGAGGGCCGAGAGTTAAGACTTGGGCTGAGCGGTGCGCGACCGCATGGAGCCTGTGAGAAAACCACCACACACTGGCCAACCTGGAGGTACAGTTTAACATAAGAGAAGCATGTGAGCCATGGACTTAATGATCATGCACAAAAAAGAAGGAACAGTAAGACCCACACTTACCCTACAAGCTGGGTGACACCAAAGCTCAGGGGCTCCATGGTCGTCATTTTCCACCTGCAGCTGCTGCCACGTCCAAGGTGGCGCACCCATGTGGAGGAGCCAGGCATCCTTCAGGAGCTGGGGGAGACAAGACCAGAGACAAAGTCCAAATTAAAGTGTCTTTGCATATGCAACCTTTGCTGGCAGATACAAATTAAATTGCTCTGATTCTACAATAGAGGAAAAAAAAAGAAACTTACTGCATTAGGGCCACCACAGCCTCCCAAGATAAGCAAAGTCTCATTGTCAATCACAATCTAAGAAAAAAGGGAGACATTTAAAGGTACAATTCTATTTCATGTGTCACATAACACCCAACATCATTTAATTTATGGAAATGGTCAACATGTAGAATACACTGTACCCTGATGAAGGAAGAGACCTGGTAGCCTAGTCCAATAAATGGTTTATTTCTTTTGCATGAGATGTTAATGGCCTGATACCTTTCTTTTGGATTTAACTGGACCTGCACCTTCTTTGGGTGTGCGTTCTCAACATTTCAATATACATGTAGAATACTCAGAGATTTTGTCTTTATTTTAAGAGTAGTATTTACAGTATTTTATATATTGCCTAGCCTAATTGTTGACGCCTCCTTACTTGAGACTGGCCTCCTCGTGGGTGGGGGGATGGACCAGATATGGGAGGCTTGGACCAGGACCACTGCTCCAGATCCAGAACCCAGACCTCGTTACTCCTGATCAGGGACCAGCAGAGAGCACAGTAACATGGTAAGGTATGACAGCAATTGTTTACATTCACTAATAAGCTTATTAGTACAAATTAATAACGGATTCTAAGCTTTAACTCAAGCCACCGAGTTTCCTTAATTATTTTGTATAAAATGTAATAAAATGCAAAGAATGGCATACATTTGGCGTGCGCCTAGTGATCCCCCAAACACCACCATGGTGTTGCCAATTACAGAGGAAGAGTGGCCAGCCATGGGTGGAGGTCCATGAGTTGTTACTATACAGTTCCACCTGAGACAACAGACAAACAGATGAATCACAGAAAGACTGAGGAAAAGTACTAATGAAAAAGCTAAACATTGAGGTTCAACTTCTCCATCAGCAGGTACGAGCACATCCTCTAACTTCCAGCACTGCGTTCTCCCTCACCAGTTCTTTGAAGGAGAGTATGTGTGGATTTCGTCAAAGAACCTCTCTGGCTGATGCAGTGGATAAGGGCTAGGGCGAGTCCAGCCCCCAAACAGCACTAGCAGGTCTTTGTGCATCACCAGGGTTGCTCCCGCTTTAGGAGATGGGTAAGAGCCTGTTTAAGAAAAGAGCAAAAGTGTGATTCTTTCTATTTTTACCTAAAAATTCAAATATTTGTATATGCATCCATAGATACTGGTGTCTATGTATAATTCTTAAATCAAGCTAAATATAGTACAAAATATAACTTTATTGAAAAAAGGATTTGGGAAATCCATAAAAAAAATTTTTATCGAGACTTGAACTTTGCTTTCCTAATGTGAAAATGATCAAATGGAAAAGGAAAACTTGGCAGACAGCCACAATGTCAAGTAATGCTTTTCATCTCCCTTCATATAAAAGTGACAAGGAATCGCATAGGCATCATGTTTAAAACCCTCATGACATGAAAATGTACTTTTTGATGACATCAGCCAAAAACAAAAACATTTGCAAAATAATTATGCCTACAAAGAAGTTTGCATCAAATCCAGCCCTCTCACGGTAAATGCTGTTTGAAGCCAACTCATCCTGCATTCGGAGTGCAACATTTTCACTGACATCTCTTAGCAGCTCTGGGTTTCCATGGTGACATATGTACAGTGTTCTCTTAGATCATCTTTAGCATGCAATTTCAAAAGAGGCACAATAATCCAAAAAGGCTCCAGCAATAAAATGCAAGTGCACCAATAAAATCTGTTTGACTACAATCTTATTTCACCACTGTTTCTTCGTTTTTTATTGCCACCTCCTCAAATGCTGTGTAATCATTTGCTGCCGTTAAGCATTTCACTAGCAGCTGACAGTACAACTTACATGAGTCCCATGCTTAGTTACTTTTTACCAGAGCCACATATCATGAAATGAGCTCCTGGGGTCTTTAAACCTTGTAAAGCACTCGTACCTGAGGCTAAAGGGCGGATCCACTCCTTGCTATTGAGGTCGAGTCTCCAAAGATCGTTGAAGGCAGCATTGCAGCTACTCTGAGTGCAACCCCCAAACACATACATGGACTGGTTTGAGTCATAATAACATGCACCTGCAACCAAAAAAGATAAACATCAGCCATTAATGGAAAAAAAATACAATTTCTCCATATACAATCAGCAGTAGAAATACTGGAACAGCAGAGTAAATTCTTGATTCTGAGGTGAAAATCAAAAGGTGTGCACAAGGCAAAAGTATGTAATGTTTTCTAGTGATTATATCCATATATATGACCACTGTTCAGCATATAAACTAAATTGCCTATAAACCTTGAGGAATGGTGGAAGAATAGGACAATGTAACTGGCTGATTCACAAGCTCAAACATCTGCATCAACATGAAAAATATAAAAATGCCAGTGTGAAAACTCTCTCTCTATGTTAACACAGTTGAAGTCCAGCTGATTAGCAAACTGATTGCATAAATATACATCCTTCACACATGCTCAAACATAGCAAAAATTGAGGAAAAACAGTTTCATTCTACACTGTGTAAATCAAATCATGAAGTGTTGTAAAGCAGCATATACTGACTGTGTGAAAAGCGCTGAGTGATAGGTGTTCCCGGATATGGGTATGTGCGACTTTCCCATTGAATATTTCCCTCCTGGACTGCCCTCAGGAAACCATGGTAGCACTGATAAGCAACACCTAGGTAGGAGAAAATATTAATATGCAACAGAAAAACATTTTAAAGTATTTACATTAGGAGGTCTGCAAGTGGTCACCTGCAAACTATCCAGGGTGAAGGATGAGCAGATTTGATTTGAGTCACAATACTTTCTGAACTCTCCTTGTTAACGGTTTATAAATGGCCTTTCAACACCTACTGATAGTAGTATAATGTCAATGCGCACACAATGGAGTTCACCAGTCCACCTCCTGACTTAAGTTCATGCAAATATGACTGGCGTACCTTTGATGAGGCGATACCACTGCTTGCATACAAGTGCAGCAGTCTTGTGCTCCTGGTAAGGTGAGAGGAAGGATAGAATGTATTCGAGAACTTCCTCTGGCAACTCCACCATTGTTCTCCCGCCTTTGGCACCACTTTCCATGTTCCCCTCTTGTCTGCTGGACCCCATATTTGCCTCTGCTTCTTCTGTTATCCCAGCAGGCTCTGAACCATCTTCCTCTGTATCCATGGCAACAAAGTATCCATCCTCATTGTCAGAGGAGTGGGACATTATTGTCTGTTGAGATATAAAAGAGATATGGTAATGATGGAGTCACTAACGTTCATGATGATGGAGGATGTTCAGCATCACCCACCATCAACTATATTCAGTTTACCAGAGAGATGAAAACAGCTCATTGCAACTCTCATTGCAGATGAGCAATTCCTAGATTACTTGCCTATTTTATTTCACACCTAAACCATATGTTCTTTGTTGGATTATTGCGCCGGAGTTGTCGTGGATAGAAGGGTTAAACATACATTTGGAACACATTTTGTCCCAGCTAAACTAAATGAAACTACAAAGCGGTACTAAAAGATTTAGTGTGCATAACTCTTCATTTTTTCACCCTTTGTCTGAGACGGGTGGTGCCCTTTCTTTGGACTGAGCAGCTGCCCCCTCCACACAGCACCTAGGTCTGAGCACGTCCCTGACATATCGTTAGCTACAGCTAGCTGTCGTTAGCTGCCACCTCATGAACGAAACGATGGATGGCTAATGCTAGCTAACACCCAAAGCTAACTAGCTAGCAAATACATGATTCCTGTGAAATTTCCTTGGCCAAAAGACGCAACTAAAATAACATTTCACTGACTAGTCGTTGTTAATCGGTTGTATAACACAACATATGGGGCTTGGTCCTTAGAGACGAACTAGGACTAGCGTTAGCTGACTTAACGTTAACATTACATCGTCAGCTAACATCAAATGGGTCTTTAAAGGAGTTTATAAATTACGCGTTTTCTAGTTAAAGATTCTGCGTTGCAAAACTTGGCAAAACGTCACTTTTAACGCTAGGTAAATGTGCCCATCATTGAACATGACATGATATCCACCCAGGAAACAGTCAAAATCTGAGTTGCACGCTAGCTAACGTTAGCTATATTGGCTACTGCTGATAATCTTTGCTAACGTTAGCTAGCTAAGGCAGGTTGTGTACAGTAATTAGATCCTCTAACGTTAGATACTTTGTCAGGCATTCTCGGTGTAGTGTTATCCATTTAAGTGTACAACTATGGCAGAGTTAATAGTCACCGTTATTTTAGACGTGGTCTTTTACGGGCTCGAAATGTGCGTCTTCCCTCTCCTCCTCCCCTATATCAGCTTCGGTGGTTCATCTGCAGACTCCAAACAGTCGCCATCTTCCGCTCTGGAACAGCATCCTCCGCAACATGAAGGGCGCGCGCACGCAGGCAGAAGTCGCCGTGTCTGTGACGGTTGGTGGTACCAAGGTGGGTCCCCTGGTCCCAAACACTGTACAGCTTGAATTTACTTACTATCATCACCTGGACCACCCCTCGCCACCTCTGCCTGGTAATTCATTAAATCTTTAACATAATTTAATATCCAGATTGATTTTTGTTTCAATAGGTAGGTGTCTGTCACACCTCATTTATCTCTGAACCCTGGAATGATGTCCAAAACAGCAAAGTCCGTTGAAAAAAAATCAACTTGCAATTATGATGCTTACACATGCTACATGGGTTCATTACGGCCAACCGGGCACAAGCCCAGGGGCCCAAGAGCTCAGGGGGGCCCCTAAGCCAGAGCCTGATACACGATGATGCTGTCACTAACTTTACATTTACTGCCCTGCAGTCAAAGGGCCCTGCAGCCCCAAAATCCCCCCTATAATAACCTAAACATTTGTTTTGAAGGTGTCACCATTGCACTGTCAAAGTGAGTGTTCCCCCTCAGTCTATAGTGCAGCAGTACAAGCGCTGGATTATTGTCCAAAGGCCTCATTATGTAAAGTCATGGTTTACGAAGACCCCAAAATGTTGTTTTCCACTCCTGATCTGTCAGAATAGGGCCCACTGAGTCATAAACCATGCAGCTACTGTGTGGCCATACAGTAGATTTTAGGGCATTGCAGGCAATCAGAGGCACTTTGCACTTTAAAATATGTTTTTTATGGCTAGAATAATATGTATTTGCACCTTGTAATTCCTTTGTAATTGTTTATTTAGTTTTCTCTCCCATAAGTGCAATAACAAAAAAAGATAATAGGCATAGCAATATTATATATGCAATGAGGGCATACAATAGTTTTTTATGTTCATCTCACTTTTGTATTTAAACATTTTGAATATGAATTTGAAGGGATAGGGTTAGGGTTCCCATCACACTAAACACTCACCTCCCACTGCTGCTTTTAACGTTTGTTCATCTGGAACAGTCAACATATAGAGATGTGTAGCCTCGATCTGAAAATTAAGCTAACATGGACCGTAGACTCACCTTGCTAAAAAAAAAAAAGTGCAACTCAGCAAAGTGGAACTCACTGTGTTCCTTTGCTTTCCCTCTCTTTCTTTCTTTTCTCTTCTGATACCAGATTATTAACTTTTTAAGTATTTCTGCTCTAAGATTTTCCATTTCTGATGTGACAGAGTTGCTGCTCCCACCGGAAAGACACTGCCGTCGACCTAAAAAATAACACTGCTGACAAACAACTTGGTGGCGGGTTAGAAGTCATGGATATTTTGGGCATGATTAACATTATGTTATGTTACATAGGCGGCATTTTAGCCATTTGAGACAGCCATATAACTTCACTGGAGTTAAAATTGTGCATCTTTTGATTCTTTGGAATCTTCCCAACTTTTCTCAACTGTCACTGACATCACACTGCCTGCTCACGCTCTTCTTTATGACACAATTGGAACTCAAACATAAAACAGCATGCAGCAGTGACAGAGGTTCATTTTGTGCAAAGACGGTGACCGTTTACATTGAGAAAAGAGAGAAGCGCGCTTTTCTGAGAAACAGGATATTTTTAGAGACAGATTATTGCTGAGGCTTTACAGATTATTATTTGAGGCTTCCTCAAAGAGAAGGAGGTTCTTCTCAAGACATGGAGCGGAAAGAACAACTCAACAATGAGGAGACCATGGATCCCTATGAGCTAGCCAGGTAGCTGAAGGCGTGTGAAGCAGAGAAGGCAGGCATCCGGCGAAACTATAAGGAACTTGCCCCCGAACTTGAGGACTGTGCTATGGAAAATATGGGCCTGCAGCAACAACTGAAGGCACTCAAGAAAAGAGATGGCCAAAAGCAGACGCGGGCAGGAATATGAGTTCCTCTGCCAAGAGAACGAGGACCTCCGCAGGAAAATGAAGGAGCAGGCCATTAAACTTGAGGCCTGCGAGAATGAGAATATGGCTCTCCAGAAAGAAAAGGAGTGGCCAGAATTCCCCAGAGAGAGAGGAGGCCTTTTGCAGACATGAGCAGTCTAAGGCAGACAAGGAGAATGAGTTCCTCTGCCGGGAGAATGACGACCTCCACTGGAAAATTAAAGGGCAGGCCATGAAACTCAAGGCCTGTGAGAAGGAGAATATGGCCTTCCAGAAAGAACGTGAGCAGGCCACTAACCTTCAGGCAGAGAACTCCTCTGCAGAGAGAACGAGGACCTCCGCAAAGAAATCGAGGAACTCAGAGAAAGGCTCCGTAAGGGCTGATTCACATACAGCGCTCTAAAACGCTTGGAAAATGCGAGGTGCGCTGAGTGGACAGTGAACACCAAACTTTTATCAAGTGTGCTTGGACGGTTGCACTACAGGAGCGCCTGCCGTTGCCAAGCAGCCAAAGACAACAACTTCACACAACGTTTGTTAGTAGTTATCTGAAATAATGGATTACCATCACAGTAAAACTGTCATAGTAGCTTTACTTCTTGATCTACATATGGAGCAGAAAAAGATCTCACCATGAATGCATCCCTCTCTCCAAGCCTGCAAAAATACAAGAGTGCGGAAATATCACCGGTAGATCCTGGACGCATGCGCGTCGCTACCGCTTCGCCCTCGCATTTGCGTGCATCTGCCACGCGCCCCCATTGAAATGAATTTGGATTGGATTGGATTTGAGCGAGCAAAAGACGCAGCATGTGAACCGGCCCTAACACCGACGAGCTGGCCAGGAAACTCCAGACATGTCGGTTGGAGATGATTGACCTCCACCAAGTGATATTGGATAAGAGACTTCTCCTGAGAAGGATGGGAAAAGAGCTTTCCACCAAGCTTAAGTCAGAGAAGGAGGAGAAGGAGGTCCTGCACCAACAGAATGAGGACCTCCACAAAGAAATGAAGGAGTGCCAAGAAAAGCTCCAGAGTGCCCATGAGCTGGCCATGACAAACAAGATCTGTGAGATGAAGCAGGCACACTGGCAAGAAATCGATGATCTCCAGACAGTTTGTGACTGAGTTCAAGACACAGAGGGAGGAGACGGAGGCCCTCCACCAGGAGAAGGAAGCCCTCCAACGAAAAATGGAGGAAATACTCAAGAAAGACCATGAGCAGACCATGAGGCTCAAGGCAGTGGAGAAGCTGGTGATCAAGCTGAGGGAACAGAATGAGGAGAAGGAGGCCCTCCACCAGGAGATGCTCGAGAAAGAGAAGGCAGAGGAGGCCTTGACCACCCAGAATCTTTTCAGCGATCTCAAGGCTGATGAGATGGAAAAGGAGGCCCTCAAATCTAACAACAGAGAGGCAGAGGTGGGAGGCTCTGGAGAAAAAGATGGAAAAGAGGTGGGAGAAAAACTCCACAAAAAGCCCAAGGAGCCTTCCATGATGAGGAGATTGATTAAGCTCGTTACCGCCTTTACAACATTGCATCCAGAGAATTTAAGACAGCTGGACATACAATGTTGTAGAGAAAATACAAAAGCTGTGTTGGATCTATAGTTGTTGTTATGTTTTTATCGTATCAATTGTGTGTTTTTGCAATTTATATACTGTTGTCAAACTCAGAAATGAAAGTGGAACTGGTGTGGTACATTTACCTCATCCTGATGTCACATCATGACCTTAGAATAATAAGGTCGCATTTGACATTTTAGTCAAACATAAGTTATTTATATAATGCAGCTCTAAACATGTCTTAACATATTGCTGAATATAGATAGGATAAGTATGTGATTGAGACAGATTTAGACGGAGGATGGTATTGTTCCTACATTGTTATATTTTACATAAAACTCTGTCTGACCATGTAACTAATGGTCAGTTATCTGTTAGTTGTTGCAGTGGGTCTGATGTCAACCACAAAGCTGCATTCAGATCATTATTCTGTACATCCACTGTTGAAGAAATGAGCCTCTCTCTGGTTAGGTGTTGTTCAGCAAAGTCTTTATTATTACATCTATGGAGAACAGCATACAGAAACAGAACAAGTGAACTGAACTTGTGGGAAACTACAATAGTTTTATACAAAGAGACAAACAAGGGTGGAAACAAGTTTGGGGAGTATAGTTAGACCATTGGTATAGTTAGAGCCGAGTGTGTGTGTGTGTCTGTTATGAGTTGTGCCTCCTTCTCTACCAGGACAGAGATGTCCGCCTGTCAAAGTCCATGTCCCACGCTCTGTGCCATGGAGTGAACTAGATGGGTCTTCAGATGAGTGCAGGTGAGATGCTCACAAACTGGTCTAGGTAAACACCAAGATCACTTTGTATTGCTGGTGCTGCTTCTGACACAATTTTGATAGCAAGCGTGGGTCTAAGACGGTTTTATTTTTTCAATTGAATACCTACACACTTAATGAGACATAGTATTACTGCACCACACAACTCTACCTCGTTATACTAACACCAAAGCTTAATAGAGGCTGCCAGCTTGTAAACTATGAAAAGATATAGCGTAGGCCTACTGTGCATTGAAAGGATTCCAACTGGGGGCCCTTACTAGGTATCTGTGCCCAGGGGCCCTTGTCTGAACTTGGGTGGCACGGTGGCGCTTGCTGTGAGGCGACAGCCCCTCCCCGCCTGGGTCGCTGTTGGCACTGGGGGCATGCCTTCGGTGCCTAGTGCCCAGGTGGGTTATCTCGTAAAAAACAAGGGCCTTTCTGTGTGGAGTTTGCATGTTCTCCTCGTGCTCACCTGGGGTTTCCTCCATATAACACCGATAAAAACATGCAAGAAGATTGTCGCCTGACCAGCGATGGTCAAAAAAGGAGTTGGTCCCCGGGCGCTGCGCTGCAAGCTGCCCACTGCTCCTGGCCTGCCTGTGGAGGAGGACGAGCCAGGATGGGATAAATGCGGAGGAGACATTTCATGGCGCCATTGGAAAGAAGTGTGTGTGTGTGTGCAAAGCCGCCATGCACATGTATGTGCATGCATTGTGAAAAATGGTTGCTTATGACAGTAATAAATAAATAAATTTTGCCTCATCTCTTTTTTCTCTTCATTGTAATCAAAACACTGTTACAAGGTGTTTCATAAACAATAAAATAACAAATAGGCTAGGACAAAAAGTGACATTTGATTTAATTTAGTAACGCTTACTCAAGTAGACAAATGTGACAAGCACAAACAAGGGAAAACCAATTATATGAAAGCCTGTCTGTCAAAATGCGTTGCAAGAAGCTCTTTAAAAACATTGCTAAGATCAGGACGTTTCAAACGCCAGACAGCATAAGCACGATCGGCCGTTTAATGGTTTACATTCCAGTTGGTGGCGGTAATGCCCCGAGAAGTTACTGACCAACATAACGTATTAGTAAGAAGAAGATGGCTGGCGGTAAATTCCCACTCCCACAGAGGACCGTGCGCGCTCTCGACGCCGCAGCCTCGGTAACCCAATGCAAGCAACGACTCTGTGTTGTTGACAGTGGTGATGTGTGTGTCACCTAGTATTCAGAGTCACATAAACATACGAGTAGGTAGTGAAGTTGAGCTTCGCAGGCACTCGTCTCCTAAACACTGTCAATGTCAGTACTACAACTATTTCAGAGTTTGGACGATAACCTCATGGTTGAATGCGAGCTGTCCGTTAATAATACACTAGCTATGTCCAACTCATTTTCCTTGCGACCGTTTCGGCAATAAGTTCTGAAGATATCAGAAAGCCAAATCTAACCAACAACAATCACATACGACAATGAGGAACTTTTTGGTCCGCCTGAACAGTGTGTAGACGACACCAGAGACCATTTTAGAAATAACCGAGGTGGATGTGACGCTGAATTTAAAGTAACAGGCATTTAGGGAGACAGCGTTCAGCGGAGCAGTAACACAGCGAGACAAACCTTTGCAATTCTGTTCATTTAATATTCAGCGGCCTCCTGTGTATTTTTAACATAAAAGTTGTCTAGTGAACCCTCACCCGCAGGGCTGCTGCGGTCTCCATTGCCTGAACGCCGAGGACCGTCCTCTGCACGGATGGGAACTAACGTTAGCCAGAACCGAGGAGGAAACAAACCAGTGCTGTAAACATGGAGGACGAAGAGGTTGCAGAGAGCTGGGAAGAAGCGGCGGACAGCGGGGTGAGGAAGGCTACGTGTTGTGCTTACTAGATTGCAATCTGACTTTAGTTTGGCAGCCGGGTAGCTTGTAATGCTCAAAGTGCTGGGGCTTTCAAAGGCATAAATAGTGTTTTAGTAGCCTGTTCTCTCATCAAAAACAGTCGGCTTGCTTCCTGGCTGTGCCTTGCGGGCCACTCGGCCCCACAGTGGGGTTAAGGCAACCGATCCTGCGTTCATTTCATGTGCTGGAAAACGAGTTCCCGACTTGGAAAACCCGACAAAACACCTACCAAGTTGCATTTAAATTAGCTGGCAAATTTGCGAGGTTTTCGATATCACAATTTCTCTCCCAATTGTTTGGACCCGCCCATTGCGGAAATGACAGCCTGAATTTCAGCGTAATGTTACTGAGTGTAATAGGCTACATCCATGAATGTTACCTTTACAATGTAGACTTGGCCCATTAGGTTAGGGTCATTGAACAGAGACAGTTGAAATATTACTCTCATTTAGATCCAATAGATATTTCCCTGTGCAAAAGATTGAAGATCAAGACATTTTGTTTGATTTCTGACACATGAAGAAAGTCTTCTGTACTGATACCCTGGTATTTGAGTGCATGGTGCATAAAAGACCTGAAACCTTCAGTGTGTCACTGAAAGACAAAGTTTGGTACTCTTTACAAGATAAAGCATTTTGAAGTAGTTGCTCCGAGATATCCAAACCACATTGTGCTATACCAGTACCCCATATGGTGTGAATAGAAAGTTTTTTTCATACCCATTGATAAGTTTTGAAAGTTTGAAAGGTTTTGTTTGCACTCCAATATCACGTCAATATTTGGGATTTTCAAGTATTCCATATTAGAGTTGCTGCATGTTAACATGATATCCTGTTTTTAATAACCCAGATAAGCTCTTACCTGGGTCATTAAATTATCCTGATTATGAGAAACCTGAATCGGATAGCTGGGATAAGCTTATATTATCTGATACTGAGATATTCATGTAGCTTGTCCTGTTCACTGATTGTTTGTTTCCATGGTGATCTTTTGAATACTCATTAGTATAAAGAGATTGTTGTGAACAAGATATGACATGAAGCTGCATGTAACTGCTTACCCTAGATAAGACATTGAACTACTATCAGAAATATTATGTGAAAGTAAACACAAAGAAAGAGAATCACAATTTTAAGTGTTCTTTTAGTCCCTGACTAAAGAAGCATGTTTGCATAGAAATTATGCAACAGTCTGTTAAAAAATGTACAAAAAATGGTCCAAACTGCCTACAGATAAAATCCAGTGTAGATGCACACTTGATGTGAAAAAGAAAACATCTCTTAGTAAATTAAATTTGTTTTCTTCGTGAGCGCCTCCCTGTGGTCCTATGGGTGCAGTTTGTGGCTATTTCTGAGCACCTAGGGTGCAAGAAACACATCAAAATATCAGCACATTTGACCTGCCTAACTTTGCTTAGTAGCTGCTACTCTAACAGGGACCAGAGATTTAATGGGTGATTATCCCCTACCATAGGTAATTTGGTATTTTTGGTTTGTGATGATTGAATTATGTCCTAACCGCTTTGAAATGTATGTTTTTTCAGGTGTCAGCAACTGATCAGCAACTTAAAAATCTTGATTTTGTCTTGTTTGTTATACAGAACAGTGAGGCAAAGCTATGAATATGTTACAGTCATTTATAGATGACACGTCATACATTCATTTCAATCTCTCTTTCATTGCATTTGTTTTCTCTGCAGGAAATAGAGAGACGACTTGAGGCTAAGCTGAAAATAAATCAGGAAGCAAAGTAAGCAAACAGAAAATAATTTATAAGCAAACAGAAAATAGGTAAGGTGTAGATGCAAAGTTTTTCACCATTAATTGTATTCTTCTCGCACTTTATTCTCACTTCCCCACTATGCAGGAAGTCCAGCTTGAGTTCGGGTGGCTCACCTATGCGGACTGCTATTGTAATCCAGGACGACTCTCTGCCTGCAGCCCCCCCACCGCAAATTAGAATTTTGAAGCGTCCTTCAAATAATGGCACTGCAGGAAACCCTGCATCCTCCTCCCGCCCTTCTCAGCAGATGAAGTCTTTGGCCCAGAGGGAGGCAGAGTATGCAGAAGCCCGAAAACGAATTTTGGGTAGTGCGACTTCTGACGACACGCCTCAGGACAAACCATGCCAGGACAGGTAAGACATTATTTTTTGAAAATCCCCAAAAAATAACCTCCACGTCAGTTCTAAGTTAAGAAGAACAGATCTAGATTTACAAGTTCAAAGTAGAAAAAGCACTAATTTATTCTTCATCTCCCCTCCTGTCGTCAGGCAAATTCGTGTGAGTGCGCAGCAACAACCATCAGAACCAGTTCGTCCAAATAACCATGTGCTCCGCCAACCGACTGGCCCGGACGGCACCTCAGGCTTCCGCCTCTGCAGATAAACACGAGCCGGCTGCTGTGAGGAATCCGTCTCTCCTGAGAGGGCATGTAGGGTGGCAGTTACAGGGGCTGTGTGAGCGGCATTGTGTATGAAGAGCAGAGTGGTGGGATGACATAAAGGTTGACAGACGTTAGAGATATGGACATGAGACAAACTATTCTGTCCTCTCCACTCTGCTCACTGGCATGCGCTTTGCCATTCGCCTTGTCTCCTCCCTGTGTGGAACGTTGCAAGGGGCTGGCGGAAATCAGCCGGGGATCGTAAACCCCTTGTGTTCCACACTGTGAACAGGGTTTTGCCTCAGGTCCCTACACACTGTGATACTTCCTATGACGTACCATGAGGTGCCCTATGATTCCCCTTCTCTGTCATTGGCCTTCTGAGAGCCAGGGCATCGGGTTTCTAACCCTCCAGGGAGAATAAGAAGAGTTAGTGAATTTGTGGGAATTCTCTGGAGACATGAAAACGAATGAGCTGGCCTTTCCGCTGATGGAAAGTGGATGATGGCTGCGTGTCCACCGGGGCTCTGCCTCCACAGCGCTGCCTTCTCTGTCTTCTTTTCAGTGGAAATGAAGTGCTGAAGTGCTCGACAGTGCTGACAGTTTACTATGTTTTCAGCACTCAGAGAGGAAGGCGCTGGAAACTCAAAGCAATTACACTTTTAGTAAAAGTGCACCGTGCTCAAATGGGTTTTTTTAATAGTTGCTTAGCAACAGCAGTGGCCAGAACCAGCACTTTCCACAGGCGTCTGTTTTGGCACTGCTGGCTAGAAAAGAAACGCCCGGTGGGCACACAGCCTGTGGCCAAAGATTATGGACGAGAGAGACAGAGTGTCACTAAGTCTAAGCTTGTTCAAGCAATAATTATTACATTACTCCCGGGATTATTTTTACCAATTGCCTAACTACCTGTGCTGTGTTTTGTTTCGAATTATCTTTTGTTTTAAACAGTTTACATTGTTTCTTAATGTCTGTGTCAGGACGTCAGTGGTGTATAAGAAACTAGATGGTGTAGCCTGCATAGAAAAATTATATTGGTAGTGTCATATTGAAGTTTTTACAGATTGGAAAAAGTTGAACTGATTAATGGAGTGAAAATCTCAAGTAATCCTTTGCAAATGTCTGCATTTATGTTGCCTTCCTGTTTTTAATCCGTCTAACCGGGCTTGACCTCTTTCACAGCCAACTGTAACGCATCTGTCTAGCAAAGAAGAGTCTGATCTCTTTTAGCAGCAGTTATATTCCCTTTCTTGTGTGTTATGGAAAAGATGGTTAGTAAATTATTCAAAAATAACTAGTTGGTGCCCAGTATGGAGGGTGATGGCTGTGATGATGATGGCTTCATTGAGTTGGGTGCTTCAATCAGAACAAAATTAACCTTATTACTGACTCCAAACTGTTGGTTGCATCAAAGAGGCTTGTCAGGCTCTGTCTTTTTTCGCAAACATTCTGTTTAGGGTCAGGTAAATCTGGGATGAAAACCGAAAAAATTGATGCAAAAAATATTGGAAGGCCAAAGTAAACTTTTTATCAGTCTCTTTTCGAATGAAATCAAATTCTCCACTGCCAAGCTTTGGTGCATGTCGTTCCTGTGTTGTTTTTCATTTAACATGATTAACACCAGGATTTCTTGTTGTGGAAATGACTTGGAACAAGAGTTGGCAAACCATGAATTCAGCAAGAGGGGAGTCTAATCGAATACTGTTGTTAGTTGGCAAACAAAGTGCCAGCTTGTTAGAAAACCTAATAGGAGAGTAATAATTTTCAATTTGGTAGAAATTCAAACTTGAGGGATCTGGAAAGTAATAAACTTAATGTGTTGAGTCTTATATGCCTTAAACGATCTCTGTTTTAACAACAACAGTTACAAATGTCATTCAAGCTGGTACTCTTGGATGTTATGGTTTTTACTCCCCCACTACACCCTACTATTCCAGCAATACGGCAATAGAATACCATAAGAAATATTTTTTTTCAGGTACTTTCGAGTGGACAGTGATGGTAGTGCTGGTTGAATGTTGCACTAGTTGTATTTCTTAGGGCACTAGTGGTAGGTTGACCGTTTGGAATAACTCATTTAATGAACCCAACTTGATTCAGACACTATATTTAGAGCTGCACTAAGCAAGATTAGTAAAAATACACCCATCTTGTTAGCCTAAATCACAAAGTGGGGCTGCAACTGAGAGTAGTGTCAGTTGTTTTGCCCTATTTGCCCAAACTAATTTCTGGTCACTGATGGGAAGTCTTATCAGTGCACAGGGAGTGAAGAATCAAAACTTAAAGAGTGGGTAAAAAACTCTCAATTTCCACCTCCTCCAGCCACTAAGAATGAGAAAGTTAGGGTCAGAGGAGTGCACAGATTACTGACATCACGTCACATGATTTCTGGGTATTGAAGTCCTCAAAATTCAAACGGTTACCTTTTGAGGCCACTAGTGTGCGAAGCTGCCAAGTGCAGCTGTGATAGTATTTTTGCTTTAGATAATATACAATGAAGAGAGACAGCAACACGAGAAGGGGGGTGACATGCAAGGTTGTAAACTGGATTTGGACCCACAATGTTATGGAGAGTGCGTGCTCTGGAGCCACCAGGATGCCCAGGGGTCAGTTAAAATACTGAGATTAAAAGGATTTATAGTCATTTAAATTGAGAATTGGAAGTAGATAACCATCATGATCTACCTATTGAGCTCTGTTTCTGTCCAATCTGAAGCTGAATTGATGTCATTTTCTTGTCATTTTGAAACTTGAAAAACACTAATGAGATTTGAGTACCCTTTAATAAAGACACTAAAAATAAGAGATACAACTTTGCAGGTGTTTTTGTTTTTATATTTTGTGAAACAACCTGGGATGTCTTACTGTACAAACATGAGACCTTGAGCAGAACACAGCAGCTGTAGGACACGTTTAAATATTAAAACATTTTGTGTGTGATAAGGCAGATATTATCAACATTCAAAAAGGATGTGAGCCAAACATCCACATATGAAATATATATAATTGCTTGTCTTTCTTACCATTAATCCTATTGGTGATGAGACCTGCGAATAACTGATTGGAAAGTTAAAATTAACACATATAAGTTAACCTCATTTAGATTGAGACATCACTGAATTTATTATAGAGTTCAATAAAGATTTGAGATAACCTCTTCATGTTTCAGAGTGAAATCAGTGTGAAGGGGGCTTAAAGAGAGATTGCTAAATGGAGAGAGAGAGGGGGAGAGAGAGAGAGAGAGAGAGAGAGGGAGGTGCACGAACCATCCTCACCAGGTGAGGCGCTGTTTTAACTGAGAACCTCACCTCGTCTTCTCCCGTCTGTCGTCTCTCCAGTCAAGACGAGGTCGTCCATTGAATTTCGGGAAGTTGGTCTAGTTAGTGAAACTTGACAAAATGGCAGAAGACAACAGTTATGAGTCGATACTCTGTGTAAAGCCAGAGGTTCATGTGTATCGGATTCCGCCGCGGGCCTCTAACCGGGGATATCGGTAAGCTGATCGGGTTCGCTCAGAACTAGTAACGTTAGTAACTGACAAGCGTGCAAGACAAGTGTCGATCAGCAAGCTAATTTAACAAAATGCGTCCAATATCGGACAACCAAAGCTTTCATATTCCCCACAAAATGTGGACAAACACCTCCACCCAAACAGCCAGTTTACAGTATTTAACATAAACAGGTTTACCAATGTATAAACCAGTTTTTGTACCGATGCAGAAACGAGTACAAATTAAATTGATTTGCTTACCAAAATTGGACAGGCGCATCCTAGCCAAATGGCCATCTTGTTAGCAAGTAGTTGTGGGAAAAAAAATTATAAATTATACCATTGATGTTCTGGTTGGAAAAGGTCCAAAACGATAACAGGCACTCAATAGCCGCGTCAGGACTTGTGTTCTTGTCCGATAACGGACCCAGGGTCTCTGCTCGAAGTTTATTCGGCATCGGCAATCGTCCACAAAATATGTGTAGGTTACATAAACGAACGATAAACACACAGTTTAGTGCGATTGTTAATTAGCTGATCAGTGGTTTGTTTGCGGATACACTGACAAAATTGTTGGGCTTCCTGGAAAGGTTGAAATGTCACCCGAGCCAGCAAAAGCGTGTCCGATAATGGGCCTTGGGACGTTAAGCTAACATGTTACGCTATCTAACTTTAGCTAACCGACTGTGTGACTGAGTATCAGGAAGCTATCTATCTAACCTACCTATGTCGCTTGCTTACTGTTAGTGACCGTGTTTGTACCTGCAAGTCAGGCAGCTAAGGTTAAAGGGCATCATTATACAGTTCATATACAACTAATTAGGTTACACAACATGTTCAGTCTTTGAGGGTTTAACCGCGTGCTTAATGTCACATGAAATATGTTTTCTTAAAATCGGCTAATTTTCCATTATCATGTGACAGGCCCAAGTGATAATGTCATCAAGCCTAAACAGGAGGCGTTTGGCTCATCTGACGTGTGTGTGTGCACCAGGTTGCAGCCTGCTTAAGATTTTATTTTGTTCTTTCCACCTAAAGGAAAATCCACACTGTCATGCAACCATTTAATATTTGTTTGCACACAATTTTCAGAACAATGTCCAGGAGTGTCGTTTCCTTGCAGGCTCAGTAGTTGTATGTCTGTCCCCAAAGGTTGTTTTTGTGCTCCAAGAAAGTCTTGAAGCCCTGTATTCCCATGCAAAACCTACCACACTTGTGACCATAGAAAGATAATACTATCAAAAATCTTGTAATTGAATTCTTTTGTCCAGTACAGAGAGAGTGCCTTGGGTCTTGCCATCCTTAAGTGAACCACATGTTCCACACTATACTCATGTTTTTGAACAGAGTCTCCTGCTCTATATCTAAATCCCAATGAGATATATTGAAAGGACCTAGTAGCAGCTTTGCCTGCAAAAGTGTAGAAATAAAACAATTTTGAATGGAAATAGTTCAGTAGTTCAGACCTTCTAACTACAAGCTAAATATGAAGTTACCTCAAGTGAAACGAGAGGGGTCTATTCTGTTGGTCACTAGATTTATCTTTGTTTTTTTAGTTTTATACCTTCAAATATGTAGAATTTTCTTTTTACATTGATAGAATCAAATACTACATGTAGATCTCAGACAAAAATTCCAAATCGTAGAATTTTTAAAAAATATTTTCTAGCACAGCAAATTGTAAAAAAAAAAAAAAAAAAAGGCTTATAGGCCACACAACTGTATAATGGCACTCTAAGAGATCATATTGGTGTGCAAAATTATTATTTGATATAATTTGTTTGTCCACACACAATGGATTAAATGCTGTCAGATTAGAACTTGACCATATGTACTTTGTTCCCAGTCAGTTTGTGATTCTGTCTCCCATATTAATGGAGTGCAGAGCTGCAGCCTCAAAAAATGGGTCCCTGTCCAAAAATTTGAGGGCTCACTGTTCAAGAAAGGGCAAAACAAAAGAAGTGAGGAATTAAAACAGTTGAGACACACCTATTCTCCACTGTCCACACTCTAAAGGCTTGGTCTACTCAAATAACATCAGAATAAAAGAGATCTTTGTTTCTGTGGATCTCTTATTTAGCCATCTTGAAGAGCGTGACAGACGAGTACATTCCCCTGGATCTCACTTCCTCTTGTCAAAGGCTATAGGCGCCTGACTGAAAATAATCTGAATGACAGTCACATGAACTACTTTCATATTCAGATTTGGTTTTTTTTGTGGTTTTCTAGGGCTGCTGACTGGAAGCTAGACGAGCCTGCGTGGAGCGGTAGGATGAAAATCACCTCCAAAGGCAAGGTAGCCTTGATCAAGCTAGAGGACAAAAACACAGGTAAACAAACATGGCATCTCCCTGCTGTGTGGACCACTGAATGTCCTGTTATCTCTGTGCTATGTGTGTCAGTATGTACTGAAGTCACCACATGAATTGTTGATATGTCTCTTGGCCAATGTCACCAAGGCAATTTCCTATAAATTTATTGGAGTTGGTGAATTGGGGCCCCCTTTATACCTGACATTAAATGTGTCATTTATCCAGATTGTGTCTCTAAATGATAGCCACTTAAACCTTGCATTAATATACTGTATGTCTCTCATGTTCATGGTGAAATTGGTTAGCTCTTTTCCTTGCAAAACAAAGATTCCTGTGCACATCACCTCCTCATGTATGTTGATCCTTTAGAAAGATGACAAGCACAGCGAAAATGGCATTATGTGCACAAAACATAGGAAAATTACATGTTTACAAAAGGCAACACCTGAGCAGAACAGTTTTATCCAGCTGTTGTCATTACTATTAACAGTTTCATCAGACTAATTGGCCTTGCTTGTTTCCCCTTCACTAGTTTCCTGATTGTCCTTTTCACCTGCCACCTGTTTGCTCAGTGTGTGCTTCTTTGCTTCTTAGTTGGATGTGAACATTTCTTACCATTAACATAGCTGAATGTGGATTGGAGATGCAATTGCATTTACACATTCTTAATGTGGCCAAATGTGTTTCTGGTCACCTCCAGAGGTGGTTTGTGTGATGAGATTGTTAATGGCTTGTGGTTGCATTTACACCTGGATTTTTATTCTCTATCCGAATACAGTCTGAACAACCAGGATGCGTGTTAACACCAGATGTAAAGGGGATCAAAGTAAATCAGATTTTGGGAGCATTGTACTCACTCTAGAAGATAATCCTGCATATTAAAATGTATATTGCCTGCCCACATCTACAGTCATGATGTAATTATTTCTTAAAAACCATAAACAATTTTGTTATACTTATACAATGACAATAAAAGGAAATCTTTAATCTTAACATTGGAATGGCTGGCAAGTGACCATTTCCTTCACATTTATCACAGAAAACTCTTCAAATCCTTTAAGAGAATAAGTACTACATAAATCAGCACATTTTTATCACAGTTCAGTGTGATCAACAAACTTGTTATCACAGCTTTGTCCTTTTTCACCAACCTTTGCACTTGCCTGCATATAATATAGAAAATATTCTCTGAGGGACTGATTGGTATAACTGTTTTCTTTGCAGGAGAGCTGTTTGCCCAAGCCCCAGTCGAACAGTATCCTGGCTGTGTTGTTGAAGCAGTCACAGACTCCAGCAGGTATTTTGTGGTCCGGATACAGGATGACAATGGTAAGACACTTTCATCAAGAATTACATCCATTGAAATCATATACTAATACAGCGTGGTACTCTGTAACACCACAAAAATGAAAACCATCAAAACAAAACGATTTAATTCAAATGTGAGGCATGGAATTGCTTTTATTTTGAAAACATTGTTCGAAAAAGGTGCACTTATAACATGTACATATTATGGCAATGCCACCCAAATTGTCTTTTTTTTTTTTTTCGGCATTCTGTGACAAACTTTATTCATAAGTTTAAATGTTGGACTATGAATTATCACAACAGCTAATGTCAGATGTTGACAGTTCTATAAGTCATACTGAGGTATGCATGCTTAATAAATGTGATACTGAATTGAAATATCACTTTAAGGTCTTTTCAGCTGCCTAGTTTAATTAATACTCATTTGCGTGAGGCCTATTGATATAGGATTATTTCTGTTCAACATGCGATCCAGTAGGCAAGAAGTGCTCTAATGTGTTTGTGTCTCTGTAATGGCTTTGATTAAAGGACGGCACGCTTTTATCGGCCTGGGTTTTGCTGACCGTGGAGACTCCTTTGACTTCAACGTGGCTTTACAAGACCATTTTAAGTGAGTTACCCTCTCTTACATAGCCTTTTGATGACCTGATCTGCATTTATGCACATGACCTGTACATGTTTCTATGCATACCTTTCTACATGAGCCGGTTCATATTTGGGGACACATCTCTGTACATTTGTTCCTCCATCTATAAGTGTGATGAGGTGAACAAACTAATAACAAACTCTCTTTTGTCATTCCTACAGGTGGGTGAAGCAAGAAGGTGAGCTTGCAAAACTAGAAGCTTCTCAGAGCGCAGCACCGAAGCTGGATCTTGGCTTCAAAGAGGGACAGACTATCAAGATCAGCATTGGGGTGAGCGTTAGCCCTAACATCACAGACAGAGACATGAACAAGGATGAAATAATACATTGAACAGCAAAATATCTTAGGAGGAAGAGAGGAACTAATTTAGGAGGACATTTTAAAAGCTCCCATGCCTTTCTCTGTCCCAGAACATCAAAAAGAAGGATGCAGGCGGTGCAAAATCGCGGCCCATGGGTGGGGGTCTTCTCCCTCCGCCACCGGGAGCGAAGGCTGGAGGCCTTGCATCGCCTCCTGCAGCCCAGCACACAGCCCCAGCTGCACAAACAAACACTGGTGATCACTGTGTTTTTCTACCCATTCTTCAAACTTCTTCGTAGCTCGACGTAAACGATATTCATGGCTTTCATATTAACACCTAATCTGATTGCCGTCACCAACTGTGTCCCCCCCCCCCAGCCCCAGCCCCAGCCCCAGCCACTCTTTTAGACTTCGGGTCTCCTGTCCCTGCAGCCCAGCCCGCTCCTGACGTGTGGGGAGATTTCACATCTGCAGGTTCCAAGTAAGTTTTGTAGCAGCTGCCACCTGTATTTTGTTTTTGTTTTTTTCTGTGCAGTAATCCATCCTATAAATGTTTGTTTGTCTTGATTCGTTTTTGTGGATTTTTCTTCCTCGCTCCATCATTACTCTCATCTTCCATCACCTCTTCTCCACAGCTCCAGTAAAGACACTGTCAAATCAGGATGGGTGCAGTTTTAGTTGAGTCGTGGAAAAAACACATTCTCACACTTGAGCTCCATACATTCCACGGACAGAATGATTGTGGCTAAAGAAATAAAAAAACGGTGAACTATTAGCAAACTTGACTGGTTCATTCGCTGCACTAGTTCTGAAAAGAGTTGATTTGTTCAGATAAACTGTAGCCCAATGACCAACAGAAAGCAAAATGTTCATGTTTTAGAAACTTTTTGATACCCAGCTATGCAACAGGAGCTGTCTTTTTACTTTAGTAGTCAGAATACCACTAAACTTGTCATCATTTGCCTCTAAGAGTTTCTGCTCTCTTAGAGACAGGTGAGCATATTAATGGTGGAAGTGAAAGGTTGTCTTGTCACGCTAATCAGGTGAAAAGATCTATGAGTTTCCTTAAATTAGAGGTTCCCTTGTTTTCTTTGTATCTAGTCCTTTCTCTGATCTTTTCCCTGTTTAGCTGTGCAAAATTAGATCTGATTGTGTCCTTCTGTTCCTTTTCATTCCTACGACTGTTTTCCTCTGTTATCATTGTACAGATTTTTCTCATCATACCAGCACTACTCATCTCAAGGTTTATTTTTGCCATTGGTGAAAGTTAAATGGTTTTACTATTGAAGTATCCATGTTTTGTTTACCTTTCTATGTGTGTTGTATTTTCTGTTCATAACTAGCTTTCTCTTCTTACTTTTGCTTGTTAAAGATTGTGAAGGAAACCTTACAAAGCTGAGATGATTTGAAAAATGTTTTTTACATTAACCTCTTAAGCCCTTATCAAATATACTAAGATTTTTTTCATCATGGTGTTGGGAAGAAGACATGATTACTATTTTGTTTGAACATTTTTTGGTTGTGTTTGTTTTAGTTTTTATATACCCCCTTCATATGATCTTGCCTCACGTCTGTTCTTTCACATTTCAAAATGTGCCTTTTACCAAATTGAAATTTTTCAGAATCTTGTGTCTATAATTTGCAGTGAATATTTGCTTAAGTGCCTTTCTGAGAAACACATAAATAAAAAGTATAAATGTAAGCCTATGCTCTCTTGTAAATAAACAATATATTGTTATTTCGGCCTTGTTTTTATTTTGCTATAACTTGACAATCTGCCTGTGACATTGTAGAGAGGAGAAACCATAGACCTTTAAGTAACCAGCATGCTCTTGTCTCCATGGCTCTGTTGCTGTTGCCATTGGACAAATGCATCAGCTCTGCAGCAGTTCTTCCTCTTCTCAGCTGCAGCAAGTTCTCCAAGCATCAGACAAATAGCCTGGTACAGCTTTGGTGGTGCAGGAAAGGTGTTGATACTGCATGGGGATCCGGTGGCTTTTAAAATGTATTCCATTACAGTTATTAGTTGCCTCATCATCCAAGGGATTACCCAAACTCATGAATGCATTTTGAAAAGAAGATGAACACCTACCACTACTGAAATAATTCTGAGTTCATCCCTTTCACTTTAAAAGTAATCCTGTAGTTTTTCTGTCTGCAATCGCATTATTTTGTTTTAGGTAGTGTAACACATACAGTTACATTTTTGGCTGCTCTGGCAGAAATAAATGGTTACTATGGACACTCACACACTTTAATAAAAACACTGACACTTAATTGTCACGTCAGTGCACAGTACATAATTTGCACTGCATTCTTATGCTTTTTTTCCCTCCTGATTTTTCTATTTTAATTGGATTTCTTATTTTAATTCTTTATCTTTGTGAATTATACGTTTCTATTCTTTTTAATAAGAGGACCCAGCATACAAGCATGCAGTGTATATAACAAATATACACACTTCATCTTGATTTTTCTGTAACGCATACGTACATAACGCCTTTACAAGTATTTGCGTAATTACCCAATCCCGCATAGAAGCTTATTTAATGCCATAATCGTCTCTAATGCACAATAAAAACAGAAACATGTAGGAAACGAGTAGTTTGGAAAGCATGGCGGGGAGATTTTTTATTGTTTATTTATTATTATAATCTTTGGCGACGTGGGTTCTCCAATACAATATAATAGCCTATAACTGTATTAAGCTACTAAAGATGTGATCATATGACAACATGATGACAAACCTATCATCATGCTGTGTTCGTTACTGTGCTTGTGGTCAGACTGTTACTCGCTATGAACTGGAAGTCCCTCCCCGGAAAAAGCATGGAGAAGATTTCGGAGCAAGGCAACATTATGCCTGCAAACTGCCGATACCACTAACTACTGTGTGTCTTTTTTTCCCCTGCTGTAGCTAAAAAAAAAAAAAGCCCGTTTTGAAGAATGGAGGGAAGACAGAATAATGCGCAACAGGCCGATCAGTCGAGGTGAGGATCTAATAATAATTCACATATAGGGAAGTAAGTGTGTATCGCTGCGTAGGCTGATGTGGACATCTCGATATGATATTTACATCCAGGATGTGATTGTGATTTACAATGACGAGAGATCATGTGAGCCTGTCCGCTGTTTAGGTTGCAGCTGTTTGTGTTAAACCGAACAAATGTCTACATTCACCCTCAGTTTCATTGAGTTGGGTGCTGTGTCCACCCCCATCCTCCCCCGACGTAAACTTTTTAAAAATTGGGCGTGTCCTTTCTGTTAGTCGGGAGTTGTAGGATTTAGATGATGGGTTGATGACAGAAATTGACACAGTATACAATAAAACCTCCTTGAGTAGACACCATAGTAAGTGGCATCAAAGTGTTGTAAAGAGGACAAAAAGGGGGAGGCAGTTGATTTTGTTTATATTGATGGCTGTTTGTCTTATGATGGAGTGGAGGTCACAGTTCACCCAGCTGTCTATTTATCACTACATACTGGTGATGGACATTGGTTGTGAAACACATTACTGCTCATTCATTCTAGCAAGTACAACTCAGCAGCAGCAGTTTCGGCTATAGTCCGGTTTAGTCAGGTCATGATGATGATGAGCCTGCAACAGGTGTCATTTACTCCATTAGATGGTATAATATGAGTTCAGACTGTGCGAGTCTTGAATTCCCACTGTTGACCTCTGACCTCAGCAGTACAGAGCTCCGCTATCTAGGATTATATTTAGGCTATGTCAGAGGAGCAGCACTTTTCATATTACAGTATTAGCAGGCTATCATTACATAATGTTCTCTCACACATCTATCTATCTATCTATCTATCTATCTATCTATCTATCTATCTATCCATGCATCCATACATCCATACATGCATCCATCCATCCATCAATCACTCAGTATGGTCACGGCTATCTCACACATAAATCAGTGCTAACCATGATGTCAACAGACCAATAGGGGGCGCCACATATGTTAACAAAGTGAATCTGGTTGACCGAAAGATGGGGCATAAACTATGCAAGATGGTCAATATATGTGATATAATTGGTGCATGAAGGCAGGTCACATCACATAATAGCTTGTAAATCACTTACTTGTAAGGTTGTGTGTGTGTGTGTGTGTGTGTGGTGAGGGATGGAGGAGGGGGTGCTGCTTTGAGGCAAGGGGGGTCTGGTACTGACATAATGAACCTCTTGTCTGTAACTATGGCAATCCAAACAGACAGCCTCATGCTCTAGATGGGTATGTATGAGTCTGTACTACTCAGTGCTTGTGTTATAGTTTTTCATTCACAACTGTTTAGACTTTTATAAATATGAGTTTGGAATGATACGTTTCTATCTGGGTGGAGTGCAGTTCTGATCTCTGAACATTTGACATCTCAGCTGGCAACACTGTTATATACTTTCATTTTCTTTAAATATTAGGCTATAGATATTAATATTAAAGAACCCCAAAAGCGTATTTGAAAAACAACAACAAAAAAAGCAAACAACAAAAGCATAAAGTAACATTCAACGATCACAAATAGCCTATGTGGATAACTCAATTTTGATTAAAAAAAATAAAATAAAAATCAGATAGAACCTTATAATTCCAAGATCACGATTGGCTAAATTTGGCTAAACCATAAGCTTCGAGTTTATTCGATTTTAATCACATCAGCTAACAAGACCCAAGAGCAATCTGACAAGAAAAAGATGAGAAAAACATCAGAAAAACATCAGAGAAACAGCATGACTGACTGAATTATCTGGCTGCTTAGCCTAGGCTACTGTCGATGCTTGAGGAATGTCACTTATTTTACAGCTGCACTCACTGTAAGTCGCTCTGAATAAGAGCGTCTGCTAAATGACTAAATTGTAAATTGTAATTGTAATAACAGCGCATTCTACTTGGTAAATCGTGGCGTTTTGTAGAACTAGCTTTTAAATCTGTCTAAATGAAAAATCACTATAATCCCATGTGTGTTTGAGCTACTCGTTTAGTTTAATATCGCACTTTATGGTAGTTTTAACCTCCTATGGTATTCCTATTCCTATTTTTTACTTAAGCAGCGTGATAAGGAGTTGCTATATTTGTGTAGTAGCCTATCCTTTTAAAAAAAATATAGGATTGTTTTTTTTTTTGGTGAAAGCATATTTAGATATTGGTCGATTTCACCTCCCCCTTCTTCTGCAGCTGAATAGCGGTAGTCTGCCCCTTTTTACACGACTGGAGGTGTTTAAATGCGCACAGCGAGAGTGGAGTGAGGGGGGGTGCATCTTAAAACCTGCTAATCCTGCTGTCCCCAATCTCTCCCTGGCTCTGTCTTGGAGCGGAGGGGACGCGCGCAGGACGCTCACTTGCTCACTTTATTCAAGGCGAGCAGGACCAAACTTTCTCCGGTCCACCTGCGAGCGGCAATAGGTTATGAACTTTTTTTCTTCTTCTTTATTACCCCGGTTGGACAACAAAAGTCGGTCAAACTCGTTAAGGCGTTGTGTTAATCGAGGGGTTAATCCTATTTGACTACAGACAGGCAGCAGTGACTGTAGGAGTTGAGGATATTATTATCTGCTGCCACCGCGATGAGCGCCGCGGAGAATTCAGACACCGACTCCAAACTGGAGTCTGTGATACAGGTGATGTAGTTTGCACTCCCTCATCACTTATAACACATACATTAAGTGCTATCTGGTGTATTGTGGCGCACTGTGACACACACACCTGCTGATGGCTGTGTCTGTGTGTGTGTGTGTGTGTGGTAGGGGATCAGTATTGTATTTTCATTAGGCAGCAGTTTTGGTGTGGTGTGACTGCTGTGACGCCACCTGGTCTCACGCTACTGGCTGCGTAATGAAAGCTTTTGTATCATATCATCATCATCTTTCAGTTCATCGAGCGTCATTTCCATTTCTTGTGTATGAACTTTGCTCTGTGTTTGACTCAGGTGTAAGCAGCAGTCTCTCGTCCCTCTCTCTCTCTGTCTAAATGTTAACGGCCAAATGTCTGTGTTTCTTTTAAATATCAGAGGTTGGAGGAGAGTGTTCTGTCTGAGGAGAAGAGGCTGACGGTCCGAGGCCCTTCACCAGATGCCACTCCTACATGTCTACCAGCACGAGTTCGAGAAATTGTGACAAAGAACCTCAACGACAGCTGTGAGTTGCCGCAGTTCCCTCAGATCCAAATAACATGATTTTAAAAGTCTGACGGTAACACTGGCATGGCCGAAGCAAGAATGCTTTTGACTCTTTTCTTGCCTAATCTCTGTCTCTCTCTCTCTCTCTCTCTCTCTCTCTCTCTCTCTCTCTCTCAGCAGCAGGAGCCATGTCCTCCGTCATGTCGCTCCAGGAGGAGAACCGTGTGCTGCAGGGAGAGCTGGGAAGGCTGGAGGACCTGCTGGCTCACAGCAGAGCGGATCGAGACGAGCTCGCCATCAAGTATGGTGCCATTAGCGAGAGGGTAAGGCAGACACAGTGACAACAACAACAACAACAACAGCAACAGGCAGAGATGGCTAGAAGAGCAGAGGTACATAAAGACCAGAAACAGTGAGAAGTTGTCATTACCAGTTGGATAAAGGGTTTTTATGAAGGACTGGGTTAGAGAGAGAGCGAGAGAGAGTTGTCAGATATGATTGGGGTTTAGGTCCTAGTCTATTACTCTATCCTGACTTCTACACATGATTGACCAATGTGCGTCATCTGCACTCTTTGTACAGATAGCGTTAATGCAAGACTTTTTGTTAAATACACATTGGAAAGACAAGGTTGGCCAGGTAATACAGACATTTACATCTAAAGGGAACACTGTGCCGCTTTCCCCCTTTTTCCCGTTCCAGTATTTTCTTTGTCTGTTCAGGAGAGATTTGTTGGTCTCCCTGGTGACGGGGGCTGGAATGAACTGAAGTGGCATGTTGCTATGGCGTTTGTCACCCTGGGTGATTGTAAACAGGGGCTTCAGTGGAGAGGAGACGTGGTCTAGTGGGTGGGTGCTGTACGTCATTTAGATTGAACATTACTAAGGTTGGCGTGCAAGTCAGCGTTCAAAAACAAACGGCAGCGCTAATGGAGAAATAGTTTCCTCCGAATAAATGAGTTTCTTTTAAAATTCTTGACCCGTATGAACGCAAACTAAATGAAACAGTCTTACAGGTTCATGGCGACAGCTCTGTGGTACTGTAGCTCCTCCTACAGTATGATGTTTGAGATGTTTTTCTCAGCAGCTTTCTCTGCAACATCTTTGTCTTTCTTTTTCTAAAGCTTCTTTGACTTGACTAATCAACGCCAATCATAAGTTCCCAAAGTGTTTAGTATGCCAATGCAACTTCACAGACATATCCATTACCACAATAAAGACTTTGGTATTAATGCCATACTGTGTTTAACTAAGCAGCTTTAGAGATGCTTATCAACTGAAGAGATGGGTCAGGGACTTATAGTTACTTCTTATAGATATTTACAGTGAACATGGTGTATGGATCGTCACACACATGTTTGGACATACAGTATGTATCATGTATCATGAGTACTGGGGCCGGCAATTTTTTTCTTCTTTTTTTTTTAAGAAAAAGTAAATTAAACCAAGTGTAAATAGTATCAAACTTTATTTATTCTTTTAAAAAATGCACATTTCTTTTCATCATTACACATAATTTTTGAATAAAATGGAGTACTGAGTGAGAGCAACGATTTATACAGAATCAGTAATAAGTCACTGTAAAAGAACAATAATGAACTGCCTCTGGTCTACTGCCTTCGTGTACACTAGTCAGTATGTTGGAATTTGCAGTACATTTATGTGTATTGGTTGAATTCAGACAGTGCCAACACATCTATGTACTGTAGGTCTATCAGGACTGTGACTGCCCTGGAAAATGTGCAAAATTAAACATCAACCCCCCCTCTTACTTTTAATTAAATCCACAGCTGGAGCAGGCGTTACGTTTTGAGACGGGAAACAGGGAGCATGATTCACCGGAGTCCCGCAGCCTGGCACAGCAGAATGTGGATTTGCGCAGGAGACTGGATGAGGAACAAGCGGCCTACAAGCGCAAACTCACTGCCTACCAGGAGGGTCAGCAGAGGCAGGCGCAGCTTGTGCAGAAGTTGCAGGCCAAGGTATGCCTGTTTCATTTTTAATTTGGCTGAGACGTGGTCATCTAAAGCATCACAGACTGTAATATTTTTCTTGCCATTTCAGGTACTTCAGTACAAAAAGAGGTGTGGAGATCTAGAGCAGACCCTGCAGGAGCGCTCCTCCGAGTTGGAGCAACACAGGCTAAGTGTAAGTGCCATTTATGAATTTGTCATAGCATTAGACAAGGCTGCCATATTTTATACATTTTCCATACACAATGTTTTTCATAATCAAATCTCATTTAGGGTCACAGTGAAATATCAAACAGTCGCCATCAAGACGAACCAAGCAGCAACCTAGAAGATGCTTTAATCCGACTGGAGGAAGAACAACAAAGGTGACTAATCATTTTGACGAACATGCATTAATGTAGAAGAAGATTTTAATCTCCTGGCTTGTGTATGTATCAAACATCTCAAAATATCTAGAGTATAGACAGGCCCTGATAGGTATAATTAAAGGAGTCATCTGGCAAAATATATGACAGAGCAGAACACTTCTCCATTGTTGTTTTTTAATTCCTGTCTAGTATATAAGAAGTTGATGAGTCACTGACGTGTTTTGTTGTTGTTTTTGCAGGAGCAGCAGTTTGTCTGCAGTGAACGCCATGCTGAGAGAGCAGTTGGAGCAGGCCAGTCTGGCCAATGAAGCTCTCAGCCAGGACATACGCAGGCTCACTGCTGATTGGACAAAAGCCAGGGAGGAACTGGAGCAAAAGGAGTCTGACTGGAGGAGAGAGGAAGAGGTGGGGGATGGATGTTTTTCAAAAAGTAAAGCACTTTAATCGAAGAAATGTGAAGTCAAGATTATTTGTCTTATTTTTTCCCTCTCCCCTGTCTCCGGCTTCCCTTCTAGTCTTTCCACAGTTATTTCAGCAGTGAGCATAGTCGTCTGCTGACGCTGTGGCGGCAAGTGGTCGGCTTCCGTAGGCATTTCTGTGAACTGAAGAGCACCACCGAAAGGTTAAGATCAACAATTTGGAAAACGCAAACTATTTGTCAACTGATACTATAGCAGAACCTTATTGATCTGAATCTTAGTTAAATTATAGCTCTGAGTAAGTGACACAGAACAAAATGTGACAATGTTTTAATACAAATGCAAAATGAGTGGATGTATTTAATGTTGATACAAGCAATTACTTCAGGCTACAAAGACCATTTTGGAACGTGTGCACATGCATGTTTCATATTTTGGATTAGGTTTCCTGCAGTGTTTTCAGTGTTGGTGTATTTGGAAAGACCGGACAATCCTGTCTTCCCGAACTTCTCTTTTTCCAAGGGCAGGTTTTACTTAAAATCCGATAATATGGTGCTAATATTATGACATTGTCCCCTCTCCCCTCCCTCCCTCTCACTCTCAGGGACCTGTCAGATATGCGTAATGAGCTGTCGCGGGCGTCCCACTCCGCTCAGGTGTCCTGTGCGGGTCTGTCTGCCACGCTGCAGAGCCGGGAGGGAGGCACCGCTCTGGCACTGGAGCGGGAGACGGCTCTGCGGGCTCAGCTGGAGCAGCAGCTCAGAGAACGAGTGGCAGAGATGATGAGTCTTCAGACCAGAACAGATGCTGAGAGAAGTGAGCTCAACGTCAGGTCAGTGGGATGAAATGCTCAGGCTCAGGTCATGTCAAGCTCTCTTGCCAGTTTTGTCGTTGGATCAGTCAACAGTTTTTTAAGATAGTCTTTTTCATGTTTTTCAACTATCAGGTTGTCAGATTCAGTGCGAGAGGGGGAGAGGCTGAAGGGCCAAATTGAGGAGAGAGACAGAGATATTGCCATCTTGACGAGGAGGCTAGAGGTAAGAGACTGGCCGCTGTGGCTCTGGCTGTAAGTTTCCTATTGGTCAGCTGCGTTCATCCCCGTCTCCAGGTGACTGAGGTCTCTGTGCTTCATTTCTCTTTCTCTCATTCAGGAGCAGAGTGGTAACGATGAGACGGACATGCAGATGATGAGAGCACACACTGAGACACTGCTGGACACACTGCGGGACATTGCTCAGGTAAACACACACACACGCACACACACACACACACACACACACACACACACACACACACATTTTCATATCAGGAGACGCCACATGTGGATGGGAATGCCTCATTTTAATCTTGTTTTCTAGACGGTCTTGTCGGATGGAGAGTCATCATCAGAAGCGGACCAGGACAACTCTGGGGCTCCACTGTTGGCTTTGATCCGTGGCTCCTCCCCTCACCGCTCCTCATCTCCTCGCAGATCCTCCTCCCCCTCTCGGCTCTCCTCACTGGCTCCTCTGCCAGAGGCAGGTCTGTCCGCTCTGCGCTCTGCCGTCACCAGCAGGCAGCTCCAGCTGCAGGTATCAAGTCCAGTTTTAAACCTTCAATATGCACATTGCTCTTGCAATAAACTGTTCTTATTTATTCACTTTGCACTCAGCTTTATGTACAGATTTCATTAGGTATGTTAAAGCTCAGATAGCTGGTGCTTAAGCTATATATACACATGGTCCTGTTTATGGACATTTTACACTCTGAGGGAGGTCCGATTGGACTGAAATGTAAGTGAATAAATGAAAAGAGTGTTGTATTATAAGAGCAGTATGCAAAATCTTTTGTGTTATTAAGAGCCTACTTTCATGCTTCATTCTGACACACCTGCGCTAAGAAGGTTTGGATGTCTGTGTTTTCCTATTAGTCATTTTTTAACCTTTAATTTGCCCAGGGTAGACTTGCTGCACCAGTACTCTCTTCTTCAGCAATAATGCTTCACACTCAGTTACACACATTCACACCTGGGAGCTGCCCAGTGCAACCACAATCTTCCACTGTTGACCTGTAAGCACTGCAGCAGTCTGGAGTTGAGTGCCTTGCTCAATGGCACCTTGACAGTAGTTGCTGAGAGAGATGGGACTTTGCTTCATTCACTTCACCTGCTCAGTTTTTTTCCAGCCAGGATTCGAACTGACAACCCTCATAACCTTACTTCTCTAACCTTTCGGCTTCCACTGCCCAAACACTATACAAGCCACACTGCCGCGTTGAGAGCAGCCATCCACACACTAATAGAGCAAAAACCCTGTTATTGTTGTGTGCATATAATAAGTTAGTGTGAATCTAGAGTAAATTGATTATTTAGCATTTACCTCTTAACAGCTAATCATCTACTCAACTGTCTTGTTCTGTTGTTCACAGGATGTTCGAGGCCGTTTGTTCTCAGCCCAGTCATCGGTACAGCAGCTGCGCAGGCAGCTTACAGAGGCCGAGTCGACTAAAAGAGATGCAGAGCAGCGCAACCAAACACTACAGGGAGAGAGAGACGCTGCTCAGAGAGAGAGGGAGACCACACAGAGAGAAAAGGAGCGTCTGAAGCAGGAGAGAGATGTGCTGGCCAGGTAAACAGATAATTACATTAGTGTTTACAAAGTGCTTCCCATTAGTCACTTGCTTAGGCCTCTAATAACTCAAGCTACAACATACTTTGTCTTATGTCCTGATGTCCAGTCCTATAATATCTGTTCTACTCATGTCTCATTATGCACCTCCCAGTGAGAAGGTGAGCTTGGAGAAGACAGCGCAGGCAGCACAGAGCAGCTCCCAGATCCTACAGATGGACTGTGAGAAGCTGCAGTTGGCTGTGACATCCGCACAGCGAGAGCGAGATCATGAGAGGGAGGAGAAGGAGGCTGCCATTCAGGAGAGAGACCGTGCCAAGGCAGAGTCTCAGAGAGTGTAAGTAACCTAATTGACACTGATTAAGTGAATGCGATGAGGAGACACTAATCCACTAACTCCAGTAAAACCAAACTGCTGCAGTCCATATGCTCACCATTCAGTCATTCAGAAGACCACAGAATGACCCAGATACCATGCAGGCATACCATAATTAAGCACTGCGCATGGTAAAAAACATTACAAATGAACAAACGAACACACACACAGAGCACGGCTTTTATAGAGGTGGCACCTAAAAATGTATTGTTATTGTTTATGTGATGTTTTGTTACAGTCAGCGGCAGTGGGAGCAGAGTGAGAGTCGAGCCTCGGCCCAGCGTGGGGAGCTCTCTACAGCGAGAGAGGCTCACCAGCAGGGGGAGGTTGAGAGGCTGCTGCTGGAGCGAGAAAAGACCCAACTCTCCGAAGCGCTCGCTCGGGTAAGAAAAAGTCAGAGCTGGTGTCAGCTTGCAAGGTTTTGCTAATCATTTATTTGAATTCTACTGATTTAATTTTCAAAATGTATTTTCTGTGCTCTTCTGTTGTGTGTGACCTTTGTATAACTCTTCCTTTCTCTCCAGGCTGAGGGCAATAACGCAGAACTCTCTCTGCTGGTTAACAAGCTCCAGTCTGAGGATGCAGCTCTCAGAGACTCTCTGGCCAAGATGGGCAGCATGAATGAGGGCCTGGCACAGGACAAAACTGACCTCAACACCATCATCATGCAGGTAGGGGGATTTCATGACAGTGCCTGACCTCTTATGGGGCGCACAAGTGTCGACCATATGTGAGTTTACCCCCTAAGCCTCGTCCTTGTCTCTGTCTCTAAGCTGGAGGAGGAGAAGGCCCTTCTGCAGGCTCAGAAACGGGATGCGGAGCAAGAGAAGCTGACCATCAGAGATGAGCTCGTCCGGTTGGAGCAGGACAGGCTGGAGCTCAGCTCTGCCCGTATCTCTCTGCAGCAGTCGCTGCAGGACACTGAGCTGAGCCGGGTGGGGATGGAGACAGAGCTCCACAGTCTCAGGGCTGAGAGACTTAAGCTACAGGATAAAGTCACTCAGGTACATAATAGATTATGATACATTCCACCACTGTTAGAAAAACAGCTATTGGCAATATACCTTGCATTTCTGAGCCCATTTTGTATTTTTCTTATTCCTGTGGATAACTGGCCAAACATAGAGGGTGTGATATCATTTAGAGATATTTCCTGAGCAGCTACAATGGAATTTGATAGCATGGAATTTTTCAACTGTATAAAACATCAACAGTAAACGTTTCAGTCCCTGTCAGTCCCTTATAATCAAAGAGTAAGTGCTTCTCTCTAGACTCACTATTTTGCACCGATGTTCAACAATCATACAGGGAGAAATCCATCGAGGCAGAGATACAAATTTAAGTAAATTACAACACAAAATAACTCATGGAAGACATTCAGTACTACAGATTGACTGAGAGTGTAAGAGTATCTGAGGGACATGTTTCTAACATGTTTCTTTTCTTCTCAACTCCACTTCGTACCTATGTAGACCCTAGTTTTCTTTCTCTTTATTCATTTTGTGTCTGTCTGGCCTGGTTGATAGCTGTGTGGCGAGGTGACCTCTCTGGGATCAGAATTAGGCCTTGCCAGAGGAGAGGGCCAGCGGCAGGAAGTGGCCTTAGAGGAAGTGGGCCGCGGTCGGGCAGACCTGGCCCGAGAGAGAGCAGCACTGGTGGTCCAGCTGACGGCATCCGAGAGAGAGAACACTATGCTGTCAGAGGAGCTGACTGCCTTCAGGTCTGTGTGTGTGGCTGTGTGTGCATGTGGGTTGTTCATGTGCATGACATTGTGTGCTTAAGTTTACATGTATGTCTGTCTATGTTACTAGTGTTTGACTCCCCGCCCCTGCAGGTCGGAGCGGGAGTCCCTGGAGACCAGTCTGTTCGAGGTGCAGCAGCAGCTCGTGCAGGTGGAGTCTCGCAGAGAGCAGCTGGAAACAGAGAACCAAAATCTTCGAGTCCGCTGTGAGACCGCAACAGGTGAAAGACAAGGCGACAGCAGAGGAGCAGAGGCTGGCAGAAATATGTAAAGAAAGCATGTAAAACCAAAGAAAGAGGAGGGATTGTGAACTGAGGATTATATTTATAGAGTTAAACAGCAAAAGGGCAGAAGAGAGAAACAGCTGGAAATCATGAGACAAATATGCCTCTTGATCCCAAAGTTCTAAACCGGAGACGTTTGGTAAACTGGGAAAGACAATTGGTCAGTAACATAATGACAGAATAACACGAAACTAAAAATATTGAGATTGTGACTGTGATTGTCCCTCTCTGCTACTTTCCTGGATGGGACTTGCAGCTGAACTGAGGCGTGTGCGTTCAGATGTGGAGAATGCGCTGGCCCAGGCTGAGAGGGAAAGACAGGCTCTGACTCAGACTCTGAACGCTGCACAGCTGGAAGCCCAGCAGGCCTTACGCAACGCCATCTCTGAACATCAGGAGGAGCTGGAGAGACTGGCCTCGGAAAAGGTGAGAAGCTTCAGCAACTGCACTGTGTTTTTTAAGCACTGCATGTAGGCCTATTTTTACATTTAGGCTGTTGATACAGATGATTCTTTAATCCATGTTTGGTCCCACAGGAAGCCCTGCGCCACAGCCTGCTGACGGAGCACGAGGGCTCTCTGCGGAAGCTCAGACAGGAGGCCGAGGATCAGCATCTCAGAGCTGAGAGAGAAAGGGAGGAGCTGAGGGATGAAGTGAGGAGTCTTCAGCACGACAGAGATCAGTGTCTGCTGCAGGCAGAGACTGAAAAACAACAGGTCTGAATCGGGTCCAAGGCTCTGAGAGACCATACAGAGTGCTGTCATGGTACTGAATCACATATGCAGATACAGCGTAGCTACTCTCTGGTTCATCTAGGTTCCACCTCTATGTCAACCAGACCTCTTGTCCTATTCCCAGGCCCTTTCCCTAAAGGAGGCAGAGAAAGCAGTGCTGTCTGACAGGGTGTCCACCCTACAGGCTGAGCTGTCAGCTACAGCGCTGGAGGCCGAGCGAATGTTCAGAGAAGCAACTCATTACAAAGAACAGGAGCAGGTAATGGAGCAAACAACACAGGGCTTTTGTCTGGCTGTCTGAATTCAGGTCCCAGCACAATAGCAAAAGGACGATTAATTTGAGTTGACTCTCTGTTGTTTTTTCTGCAGACCAGAGTAGGTGCTCTGACCAACGAGCTACTGGAGCTTCGCTCTCAGCTGGAGGATGCGACCGGTGTTCATGAGCGGGAAGTGCATAGTCTGCGGGAGACTTGCACTGACTTACAGTCACACGCTGATGTTGCTCTCAAAGAGGTAGAGGATCCTACATAGGAAAGCATGAAAGTGATATAATAGAAACTGAAAGTATCCTGCTCAGTTATGTCACCCAAACACTTCTCCCTTCCAGTTGGAGCAGTGCAGAGCTTCTCTCTCTGCTAGTGAGGAGAGCCGAGACCAGTTGAGGCGGGACGTGCTGGAGATTGAGCGGCGTCTCAACCAAACCCAGGACACTGGAGAGGGCCACAGAAGAGGCGGGATAGAGCTACGGCGCAGCCTTGGTGATGTCACCAAGGAGAGGGACACTCTCAGCCAGTCAAATACCCAGCTAAGGGAAACTCTAAGAAGTGCAGAAACAGAGAGAATCAGGTAAAACTCTGCTTTGTCAATGAATCCAACGCAGTGATAATAGAATTGAGAGAAATGCATATTAAAAGCCATAATCATCATGTGTGTACACGTGTGTGTGTGTGTGTGTGTGTGTCAGTGTGAAGCGACAGTGTGAGGAGAAGGAGCAGAGGCTGGCTGTGCTGGAAGAGAGTTTGTTATCTGCTCAGAAGGAGGTGACTGAGCTGCGCAGCTGCCTGAGAGAGGTTGAAAGGTCACGACTGGAGGCCCGACGAGAGCTGCAGGAGCTGCGCAGACAGGTCAGTCTCATTCATACCTCTGTAACAAAAAGAGTAGATCAGTATGAGTTAGAAATAGGCCTATTTCATTGGAAATATGCGCTTTACATGCATAATCCCATTCAGCTTTGGTTTTCAGTCTAGACTTATAGTCAATAGAAAATAGGCAACTGTGAAATTTTCATGTTTTTCTCAGTAGAGTGAGTGTGCGATGATGTGTGGTTTCCTTGGCTCCAGGTGAAGGTTCTGGATGGAGAGAAGGAGCAGAAAGGGAGGGAGGTGGCAGAGCTGCAGACTCGCCTGTCGCTGGAGGAGCAGAAAGAGGAGGAGAGAGGGAAAGAGTTTTTCACTCTCAAGCAGAAGTTAGTTGAAGCCGAAACAGCCAGAAACTCCATCAAGAAAGAGGTGAGGAGGGGGGAAGAGACTGAAAAGAGTTTTCCAGACTCTACTCATTTCGCCTGTGACTTGTAATTGCTGTGTTTACTGTGTCATGATTTCTCTCTCTCTGTTTTTTTTATACCCTAGCTTTCCTTCATTCAAAAGCGTCTGGTGGAGTCTGAGTCGGGTTGGCGGTGCTGCGAGAGAGAACTGACCGCTCAGCTGCAGGAGGCGCGCGGCTGTGAGAAGAAGCTGCAGGACGAAGCCAAGAACCTGGCCCTGCGCACCCAGACGGCTCAGGACTCCTCTGCTCAGTCCAGCCTGCAGCTGAGCGAAGCCCAGGGCCGCCTGGCCGCCACTGAGGCGGAGCTGGTCCGGGCCGAGACCGGCAGGAGGGAGCTGGAGTTTCGTCTCGGCAGCCTCCAGTCGACGCTGACGAGGACACTGGGCATCGGAGCGGGGGGCAGGGGCAGTGTTGGGGGGGGCAGGGGCAGGAGCCCAAGGGGAAGCTCCCCGGCACCCAGCTTCATCTCTCGCCACCGCAGCGCCTCGCCCCGACGCTCCTCACTATCGCCTCCTAAAGGTAAGAATGGAACAGGCAGAGTTACATATCACAGCCGTCAGGTGAAAGCCTTGTTATCTCCAAATTGTCAGCTTTTCAGGAACTAAGAAAAACAGCCTTGTTTTTTGCTTGCCCAAGGGTAATAGAATTTTCTCAACCCATAAAGGAGCATGCAATCCTTCAACTGAGATTAAAATATGAAAATCACTCAATCAGTTGGAATTACAAGGTTTTCATCTGACAGCAATGACATGCCACATGGGATTTGGATGTATATCTTTGGAAAGCTAACTTTTAATTTGATGACAATATGTTTCTTTAGATGCTGCAACACAAAATACAACAGCCTGCTCCACACAATGTTTGTAATTCTGGATATTTCATTTCGTTCTTCAGAGTTTGCGGTAAATACCCCTGATAATACTTTTGGCTCAGGGGCCGTCTCTCCTGAGAGGGGGGATACGCCCCTTCCTCTGCCTCTGCCAGAGCTGGACCCTGAGACGCTGCGCAGCGGTCTGAGAGACTTCCTCCAAGAGCTCCGTGACGCACACAAAGAGCGGGTAACACAGCAGTACAGCATGACAAAATAACCAGTAAAGATTCATCATAATGCGAGGATATTTCTGTCTTCACATGGTTCAAGCCTTTGGTTATTGCTGGTTTTAAAGGATGATGCCCGATGCCAGTTGGGGGCTCTCCAACGAGAGCTGGAGGAGGCTGCTGCGGAAAGAGACTCTGCTCAGATCCGTCTTACTCAGCTACAAAACACCTTGCAGGAATGCCAAGAAGGTAGAACATAGTTTTATTAATCCATGCACGCTCTCAGAGGAAAGAAAAGTGGTTCCTTAACCATGAGACAGTATAAATATACATTATATACTGTCAAACACTCCATTCTGTGTTTTTGCAGCATATACAAGTGATCTTCAATGTGTGTTACTGTGCTTGTGTTGCTAGGGAAGCGTGGTGTGGACGGGCGTCTGACGGCCACTCAGACTCTGCTCCAGCAGCAGGAGGAGGTGGTGAGGAGAGGAGAGAGGGAGAGAAGAGCTCTTACTGACAGAGTGAAGGATTTAGAGAGAGCCCTGCAAGCCTCCGAGACGGATAAGAAACACACGCAGGTGCACACGCCCATGCCCTTTTGTGCACATATACACACACTACGCGAGTGTACTGCAACATGCACTGTAGTGACCACTGATCTGCCAAGACTACCATATGCCAGCACTCAACGGTAGTGCAAGGTGTAGAGGGAAAAACGAGTGGGGAATGTAATAACAACAGATGCCACACACAATGTGACGCCCCTTGTGATGTTCCATGTCAGCTCTCTCCATATGTCTGTTTTTGTGATGCCAACCTTCACACACCATGCAAAACAATTCACATTTTGAACAACAGGAGGAGCATGGACATAAAGGGAAACATGTGGGTGAAAGTGAGGGAGTGAGTGGGATAAGGGGAATAGGGATAGGCAAAGCTGGAGGGGGAGGGAGGGGGGGCTATGCAGAAAGAAGTGTGGATTTGAACACTTTGAGAACAAAGACGTATTTTTGGAAAGGTCTCAGCAAGATTTATTAGAAGCCAAAAAGTAAAACCTGGAGCTTAAAGGTAAATGCAGAAGAGGAGGGTAGCCAGCTGTGGATCATCTGTGTGTGTCTGTGTGCTTTATGTCTGTCTGGCCTCTTAGTTACAGTGTTTGTGTCTGTGCATGCCTCTGGAGTCTGGTTCTGAAACTCAGGTCCCTGTTAGACAACAACAATATCTGCTGCCTAAACGTACACCAGCAAGTCACACATATTCAAATATTTCTCTACTCCCTCCTGTCTCTGCAGGATCAGTTAAGTAAGCAGCGTGCCGCTGAAATGCGTCTGGAGGCAGAGAGGAGACGTCTGAGGGAGGCGCTGGACGCTGCTGAGGCCCGGGCCACCAGGGTGGAGCTGGGGAGGCGCAGTCTGGAGGGGGAGCTGCAGAGACTCAAACTGAGCCTGGGAGACAGGGAGGCTGAGAGCCAGGCCTCCCAGGAGCGCCATGACTCTCTGCTCAAACAGGTAGAGCAGGCATGCAGCAAGCAGCTGATGAAGAAGAGAACTGGCCAAACACTTCTTTTGATGTGTTTGAGTGCTACAGTATATTTGATTATTTTGGCTTTAAATGTATGTATTCATTGAATGATTTTGGATGTAAATACATCATATATGTGCCTCAGCATTGGGCATGTAAGAAGCACTGTTTTGTATGAAATGATACTGGAATCATCAGGCCTGGGGGGCATAGGAAAAATGTACCTACATGCAATAGCAAAATTGAGCAGAGGGCTGCCTTTTGTGTGAGCATACTGCATGTGACAGTTATATTGGAAGCAGCTCCAAAATCCCTCACTCACCACACCCTGTGTGGTGAGTAACTACAATGACTAAAAAAAGAATTGTTCGTGATGTTTGTTTTTTCTCTTTGTTGGATTGCTCACTGAATCATACATTGATTCAAGAAAATTAAAGGGTGTCTACATTTTTTCAGGTAGCAGAGGGAGAAACCCGCGTGGCTTTGCTCCAGAGAGAGGTGGAGAGGTTGAACCACGTCCTGCTCAGAGCACAGGACGGTGAATCCTCACTCAAAGACAAGACCCAGTGCCTCAACACGAGCCTTCAGGAGGCCGCTGCTGCTCACAGTGCCACGCAGAGCCGCCTGGCTACACTACAGAAGAGTCTGAGTGCAGCAGAACAGGACAAAAGGCATCTACAGGTGGGTTACAGAGAGGGAAAAACGGGCCTTGGCTGATGTGGAAGATAGCTGAACAGTGATGGGATAATTCTTCTGTGCCATTCAGGAGCGAATGGACGAAGCCCGGGCGTCCTTGGCTGAGGGGAAGAGAAACATGGCTGCCATCAATGAGCGTGTGCAAAGCCTGCAGAGTGAGCTGAACCAGAGTGAGCTGAGACGAGAGGAACTGGAGGCTGAGCTCTCCAACACTCAAGAGGTGAGGGAGATGGAGAGTGGGAAAGATTCTTAGTTGGGGCAGCAGGGTGGTGTGGTGAGTATGGAGACCTTCCTTTAACCGTAGGACCCTGGTTTAGGCCTTAGTGTCGGCAAGCATCCGCCCTGCTGAAGTGTTCTTGCACAAGACACTGGATCTTTACCAGCTGCAGGGCCGCTCTTTTTATACCCAATGTAACTATTCTGCAACTACTTTTATATGCTTGCCCCTATAAATCCCCCTGAAGAGTCACATCTTTGTACAATCTCCCTTTCCATCCTGCAGGCCCTGAGGCAGCGCTTGTCCAGTCTCACGGAGGCCCAGCGCTGTGCCCAGTCTGCTCAGACAGAGCGCGTCTCCGCAGAGGAGAGACTGCGTGGGCTGCAAAGAGCAGTCGCCATGCTTGAGACTGAGAAAAAAGATGCTGAGAGACAGGCTGTCAGGCTGGAGAAAGATAAAAATGCACTGAGGAATACACTGGATAAGGTCAGCACCATAATCATCATCAGCACCATAATCATGCACAACAAATGCAAGACTTGTCTAGTATATGTTTATCCATTGCAGTATGTGGCTTCACCTCGGCACTTTCAGTCGTTCTCATTCTAAACTCAGTCGTTCTCATTAGGTTGAACGCCAGAAGCTGAAGACGGAGGAAGACAGCATGCGCCTCAATGCAGAGAAAAGCCGTTTGGACCGCTCTCTAAACACTACTGAGCAAGAGCTGCAGGAAGCACAGCAACAGATAATTCTGCTGCAGGTGGGGAGGAGCCACTGATGCACACAACACTTATGGATTCCCTCACAAATGCCGGCATAAATGTAACAGAAGCACTCATACGCTCAAAAACAGCAAAAATATACAGCTCAAGTCACAATATTCAGACCCTTATTGTTGTCCTTAAGGTTTGCATTGGGGTCAAAACCAGGGGGCAAGGAGAGCCAAAATGTTGTTGAAAAGCAGCGTGATTCCTGGCGACACCAACCTGTTTTCTTAGCTGTTGTTTTCACACCTCTGCTTGTGAGGTGAGCGCTTGAGAGAGGGTGCAGACTGAATTGCCTGGACCCAATCATACTTGACTGCGAAGGACACAGCCAAACATGCATGCTTTTGAGTGAGAAAATGTCTTTAATCAGCCAAATACATTCCATAGAATAGGCTTTATGTGTTTGTGTGGTGCATACATTCTTTCCCCTTCACTGATTCTCAAACCACACATAACCGCCAGTTAAAAGATTGGTTTACATTGTGCAAGTCTCTATTTCTTTACTGCTTTGAGAAACGAGGGGTTGGTTAGCATGAGAAAGAAGATATTGCATATAAAGTCTGGTGAGTGTAAGTGACAACCTGTCAGTCGTTGCCGTCGTAATAGACAAGGATGGCTTGTGCTTGATAGTTGTAGCAGAAAGTCTTACTTTTGCATTCTTTATTCATTTCACCCTCCCAACGTTCCTGTAGATTATTCCTGAAGCTTAAGGGGGGTCCTGGTAGTTTAAAGCTAGGCCAATGCTACCCCATTCGTAAGTGGCTTGGAAGCTTTACAAAATAATTGCAGCCTGCTAGCCTGAGGCCTCCAGCTCTGGATACATCTGCTCTCTGTTAGACACTAAATGATGAGCAGTTGAGAACTGTTTTGCTTTTATTCTTCATCTCTGCCCCAATCAAACTTTACTGCTTCATTCAAAAGAGGCCTGAAAGTACACGCAATAGGTGACTGACATTTAAGGCAGTAAAGCACATGGTTAGGCCTAAAAGATTACATACTTCTGGGGAGGCTTCACTTTGCACTAGTTATAATGCTAAACAACAGTTATGGCTCGATCATGCTTTCATGTTTATACCGCAAACATGCTATAAAGAAGCAGAAAAATAACGCTGGAGTGAGCGCCACAAGAATTTGGAAACAGCCATTAAAGTTATTTAAATCTATGTTAATGCTCTGCAGCAGGAGTGTGATGGTTCAAGCTTGATATCTCAGATCATTGTTTACTTCTCATTTAGCCAAACTCCATCCTGCCTCAGAGTCATTTAAAACCAAGCTTATCACAACTGAAAACTTGCAATGTAATACAATACTATGAGTTTAAAAGAAAACCATCAGTCATTATCAGTCTGGTGATGTTCATCAGTTTCAGAGTCCCAAACATTCACTACACCAAAGAATTTTTAGCTACATGCAAAAATGTCTTCTTTATTCTTCTTTATTAAATGTAATATTAAAATGGGGGACTGTGCACAAAGAGGGCAATAGTATTTTCTTTCCAGGCTGCGGAACTAAAATAGAGCAGAAAGTAACCTCACTGAAGTAGAGAATCTACATTTTGTGTTATTTAACGTGGAGCCAACACGTCTGTGTTGCTGTCCTTATGGAGGCCTTTCTACAAGGAGCAGTTGACCATTTGTCAGAGGAGCTTCTCCAGCCTAATAAATAGCCTAGGTGTTTATAGCGTCCCGGAAATGTGCACAACGCCAGATTTGTGATGTTTATTACTCTGTAGTTGCTGCAACAAAATACCTGATTATAGGCTTTGGGAATGAACACAATATTTGTTCTCATTATTTGTTAAAATTTCCTGCCAGCTGTTAATCACACTATTTTTCAAAGAAACTTGTGTCTTATAGCACGTGTTCTTGGTACCTGGATGATTTATGGTATAGTGAATTTCTACCTGTTGCCCTTGTTCACATCTGTGTCTCTTCCATCTGTGTGTGCGCGTGTGCGTGTGTGTGTGTGTGTGTGTGTGTGTGTGTGCATCTGAGTAGACTCAGCTGGCTGAGATGGAGCAGTCGCACAGTGTGTGTGAGAGTTCGGTGAGGCAGCGTGACGAGGCCCAGCGTGAGGCAGAGAGGCTGAAGACCAACTACAGGGAGATTGAGCGGACACTCGCTGCCAGAGAGAGAGCCCACCGCCACCGGGTCAAAGGCCTGGAGGAACAGGTACAGACATCGTGTCAAAGGTCAAGCAGAACACTCCTCACTGGCTAAGTTTACGTAGTTTAAGTCTTATTCAGGGTCAGCTGTTTACATGCATCTTTGATACCCTGTGTTTGAGTAACCCTGTTGCCATGAATAAACCAGTTAACAGAATATTTCCAGAGATAGGACAATCCACCAGGAAGAAAGTATGAAAAAGTGAAGCTGCCAGCTACCCCCTCCTTAATTGACTGAAGTTACCACTAATACAGGGAAAGAATGATGATCTCTATAGTAATTCTAATAGAAAATATTGCTTGCCGCTGTTGACATCAAAATGTACCCATAATGCTGTGCGAGTCTGCACAGACTGCAAAAGTGAAAACAGACGGCAAAAGTGAAAGCAGTAAGACATTTACATGCCACCCGTTTAATATTAGAGTAAGCCAGGCTTCTGAACCAGGTTTCTCATAATCCGATTTAAGAGCAGAGTTTTCCCTGCAGGTAAACATAGCCACTGTCTGGTCCTTCATTTCACATTTATCTGAAGAAGAGCCATGTATGCAGCCTGGATTATGGTCTCAATCTACAATCTTGCGTGCTATAGATTGGTAATTTAGAAAACATTTTGTCACCCACTGTCCGTACCACAGGTTTCCACTCTGAAGGAGCAGCTGCAGCAGGAGATGAAACGACGGCAGCCTTCCCTTCCCTCCTCCTTGCTGTCTGGAGGGAACTGAGAGGCAGTTCCCTCCACTTACAGATTCAAAGATGGACCAGCATATTGCCTTCTATCAGGGAGAAGCCAGGGAGAATACTCTCAATCTGAATGTCTAATAGCAATATTTATCCTGTGGAAACATTCCTAAAATCATAACCTGCATTTGTAACTCTACTGTTGAATATATGATTAGTTTTATCAAGTGAAAAAGAAATGAGCACTACTATAATGTTGTTGATGATTTTCTACAGTGAAAAATACTTTACTCAACCTATGACATACATAAGCACACAACAGGCTGGAAAGTAGAGCAGTGTAATATGCACAGCAGCAGTACTGTGCGGTAAGTGCCAGCAGTCTGCTGATTACTGGCAACCGTCTATTACTTGATCCTTGCTCAACATCTTCCCTAACTTCCTCCTCTTATTCAAGAAGAAACTCAAATCACCACAGGATTCTCCTCCAGACAGAATCTGGATGTAGTGCAGGAATGAAAATCACAACTCTGCCAGTTTGCAGTTGGCCTTTGTTCCTTCACATTCATATTAACAGTTGAGGACACAAAGGGAAGGTCTTCACTATGCGCAAGTGCCAGGAAACAAACGAATTGACCATATGAAGGAACTGTGCTGCATTTTCCCTGAGAAACTGGTGCAGATTTGACTGATTATCTGGACTTTGATATATAGATACTGTTGTATAGAGCTCAAAAAGTCCTGTACTTACCTGTGGTGGTAAATCTATAGTATGTGTTTGTAGTGTTAGTTGTATATACGTTTTACTAATGAAAGTTGGCAGACTGAGATATCATCATAGATGATAACAACAGTATGGCTTTGTATGGAGAATACACATGGATCCAATATGTTTGCAAGAGAATAAACAAGCTGTGTGTACACCATAATTTATGTCTTGCATAAATGCCTTTCATCACACTATGCTGGAGCCTGAAATTACATTATAGTAATGAGTGTGTGACTTCATGTTTGGATCTATCACACCGCTGAACAGTTGTAGTAAAAAAAAGTTTATTTTTTTCTCAGTCTTTATAGTGACAGTTTTACAAAGCAGTAGTACAGAGGCCATTTGTGAGATGCCTTTTCAAAGCACTTCTTGCCACTGGAATATGAATATATAATATACTATATATGCTTGCTGCTTGGTTGCTAAGCACAGATCCAAGTGGCAGTAGTACATAAACTGAGGTCACTCAGCACCTATTTCTTCACACGTCTCATGATCTTTACCTCCCAGTCAATGATGAGATTATTGACGACCATATATTGATTATTTGTGTGTCCGATGTCAGTGCACAGTGGCCACCATTGTAGAGTTGATCATGACAATGACTGCTTTTCAACACACAAGTACAGTAAAATAACAACACACACAATAAAAGGATGAGATTAATATGGTACAATATGCCAAAAAGTATAAAAAGCTGTTCTGCAGTTTTATGTGCATCTCTAATAGTGAGCTACTTCTTATAGCACCAGTGTGATGATTTTATAGCACCAGTGAATTATACAATCATCAATGTTCCTTTGAGTATATTTATCCATACACACATGATCTACAGGTCTGACATATATGGGTAAGGGCAAAGATAAGAAAGTGGAGAAACAAAAGTAGAACAAAAACTGATGATACAGAAGTGTTTTGGCACAGGAGTTAATGTGTAGTATAGGAAGAGTCAGAGGTGAGGCCAAGTGAGGCGTGACTGGGAGGAAGAGGACAAGGGAGAGGATGTTGGGATGTGGGTGGCTGAAATGCGGCAGTATTTGGGCAGGTAGCGTCCCTGATCTCCCATTTTCAATCAGCAACCACCGCAGCTCTTCCCACAGCTGCTCCCTAGTGATCCACACTGGCCGGTCACTGCCGCCACACCGCAGCGAGAGAACTGGTCACGGCACAGGTCCGCTAAACACACAGAGGGTGGGGGATTGGGTTAAAAATGCATATACACATACACACACACACACACACACACACACACACACACACACACTCTGCTGAACCCACCTCTGAGCAGTTCTTCATGTGCACACACGGTCCTTACACACACCTCCTTGTTGATAACGTACACTCGTCGCAAACTGAATAGAAAGGAATGTGGGGTCACTTGGTGAGGCTGACATACTTAAGCGCTAATGACGTTAAAGGAATAGTTCACAGCGAAATGAAAATACAGTCATTATCTTCTTACCCTCATGTCAGTGCAAACTCCATTGAAGTTGGTAGGATCACCAAACACACAGCGAGTTTGCCCCCGTAGTTCCTTCTCAGCTTTTTCCCAAACTATTAGCGTTAATGGGGCCTTCTTTTACAGCTCCAAAAAAAAAAACGTAAAACATCCATCAAATGTCTTTAAACAGCCCATGCAGCAAAGTCCAAGTGTTTTGTAGCCAAATTATTGCAATGCGGATCCAAAAGTGCAATATTTACCTCATTATCGCTATTATTTTCCTCACTGACTGCTTTGCTGTAGAATGTGCCAGCAGTTGTGTGCCTGGTGGCCAGAACGATGTCAGTGAGGAAAGATAATGAGGTAAATACTGGACTTTTGGAACCACAGTGCAATCGTGTGGCTACAAAACATTATGCTGCATGAGCTGTTTGGAGAAATTTGATGGACATTTTATGCTTTTTTTTTGGAGTTGTAAAATGATGTAGTTTGGTGAAAAGCTGAGATGGAACTATTGGGGCTGCAGTGGAGTTTCGACTGACATAGGGCTTCGTTTTGGGATGAGCTATTCTTTTGAAAATACCCAAGTCACATCAGGTTGTACATACCTGTAGAAGCAGAGGCTATTCAGGCACTGCTTGCATGGCTTGTGGACAGAGTAGAGTCTGGTGCAGGGGTACTGCTCCTCTCTGCAATCTAGAAATCACCAAATAATACAGCCAAATATATAGCAAAATACTTCTTTACTCAAATAATCAACGGATCATCTTTCCACTTCTCCCCAGCTTTCTTACCAAGAGGGCCCGGTTCTGTGGGCTCCGTCTCCAATCTGAAACCCACACAGAAAAAGGTAGACACTGGTTTAAAAAAAATGAGTTATAGATACTGTACAAGGGAGAGCTGTGAATCGGACCACAGGAGAATTCAGCAGATATACAGCATATAACATGTAAATGTACCTGACTGCTCTGGACGGACCGCCGGGTCCAGTCGAACCTGTTGCTGATAAGTTCCAGAAAGAGATTCGGAATTCTCATTAAGAGAGTCTGGATTCTCTAAACAGAGAGAAATGGAGTGAGCGAGAGAGAGAAAGAGAGAGATACTTTTCGTCAAATACATTGGTGTTTAAATATGAAAGTAAACCACCAAATTTGGAGTACATTTCTACAAACTCAAATACATCTCACCTGGGAAATAATCAGGTCCATAGTCCTCTGTGAAGCAAAAAAGAGGAAGAAATTGGGTTTCATGAGATGAACATTGTGAAAGTAATTAGTTCTACAGCTCCACTCCAACTCTCTCCCCCCCCCCCCCCCCCCACACACACACATAACAAAGCACCATATAAAATGAACCACCTGCATGCCAAAACTGAGGAAAATGAGTAGACTGCAAGGGACTCCGGGGTCTAATGCATGACTTCATATGCAAGATGTTTACAAATAATAACATGCTTCATGGTCAAAGCACTATTTACACTATGACAACAGTTCCTATCCGTGTGGTAAACAAATGGAGAAGGAAAAAACTCCCCGAGGCTAGGTGACACATCAGAGGACACAAGAAAATAGTGAACAGATGTGGAAAGCTCTGATATAAACTGATGCTGAGCTGGAACAATTCAAGCCAATATTCCCTTAATGAACTCACCCAAAAAGGAAATGGTTCCTGGTACTGGGCCTGGGCAAGAAGCAGCACTGTTGATGAGAATGTAAAAAAAAAAAAAAAAAGTCACAAAACGGCGGTGTTGAGCAAAATCAAGTATGTGTATTAAATACAAAGGAACATGGGGGATTTTGAGTGGAAAGCTGGACTTTTCTGGAGTTACCTGGCATGCAGATTAGTAGGAGGACTCTCATGGTCACTCTGGGAGGTAGACTGACTTTGACACTGGAGGGAAGATGAGGAGAGTATTACATGAAAAATAAAGCAATATGAGGGGAAAAAAAGTACTTGGTGCCACAAAAGGTTTGATATTCCTTTGGTCTTCTTTCCCCACATTAAACTCACTTCTCTCCTTTCCCCTCCACTATTTCTCTCTGCCCTCCATCACCTTTTCCAACCCCTCCCACCACTCTCCTCCCTCTCTCTGCCCTCCTTCACCCTCATCCACCGCCCCTCCACTGGCCCCAAACAGTCAAGGGAAGAAAGGGAAAACTCTGACAGCAAGAATGTGGCACGTCTGTCTTCCTTAACAATCTCTCTGTTTTCCTACTTTGCTCCGTCCCACTGCAAGAGCTCGCTGCAGCAGACAGTCTCGGGGCTGCATTCCAGGAAAAGAAACGCTGGACCCCTCTAACCCACCCCACCCCTCCCCATATCCCTCCCTCCCGCTCTCTTTCTCTCTCCCCACATCTTTCATTTCCCTTCTGTCGCCCTCACTGGTCATTTCCTCCAACCCCTCCCCCTCCCTTCTCCCCTCTTTCTTTCTTCCTTCACTCGACCAAGCAAAGGGCTTCTCAGTTTGAGTCCTTGACTCAAAATGACATGTGGGCGTACTGACATGAAAACTGACAGTGTTCTCAAGACACCGCTCAGTAATAAACCATTCTACAATTACCATTCGTTTTCTTTCTCGTTTAGATTAGATTAGTTTTGGTTATCAATGAAATCCAGCAAGTCATAGTGAGACTTGAGACTTGTATGTATGAATGCTTCTCCTCCACAGCACTATACTCCACACACACTTTTTTTTTTTATCTTTGTGCTTTGTATTTTTTTACACATCATACAGTATTAAGTTTTGTGGTCGACAACTCAGCCATTCTCTCCCAGTCTCTCTGTGGTTGCGTGTAGATGTTTGTGAGGCCACATTGTACACAGCCTATGTGATGTAAACACGTCTGCACAAGGTTTGCCTGTGTATCAATAACTGTGTTTGTGCACACACACACACACACACACACACACACACACACACACACACACACACACACACACGTGACTGCGCTCAGACATTCTTCTTGTGCATCACAGTGGCTATCGGAAACCATATGTTTTCACAGCACACATCTGGGAGCGATTAGCCCCCCTCTCCCCATTCAGTCCTCCCCTTCCCTAAGACCCCCCTCCCACCCCCCAAACCAAGAAAAAGCTGGGAGGATTTGGGAACAACGGGAGGAGGTGCATTGCTGTCACTTATTTCCCAAAAGTATGGCTTTTGTTTTCACGCAACAAACTAAAGAAATCCAATTTCTCCATCTCTCTCCCTGCGCCCTCACCGACCTCCCACCCGCTGGACGCGACTGTTTTCTAATGTTGGCCACCTCGCTCCATTGTAGTGCCATTGCCGCAGGCTGAGCTGCGAAGTGAAGTCCCTCCTCCTGGATTACTGAGTCTTCTCTCCAGTGAAAACACAGGACCACATGTCAATTCTCAAGAACCATTAGGCTACACGAAAATTAGCCTCAATTAAGACATTATGCCGATAGATCAGCGCATCGGGGACAATAGTGTCGTTGAGACCTGCGCGTCCTTTAAGATGACAAGGCAGAATGCAACAGGAATCACAAGATGTGCTTTGAGTTTGTTCCTCCATAACTTTCAGCACAACTGGAGTTCAAATGAAGTCGGCTTAACTCCCTGAACCTGAATCTGAATCTAATGACCACTAGTGCATTTGAATACAAAAAAGATGCACCCAACTAAACCAACAACTTGATATCAACATCAAAACATCTTGCATTTCAAGATGACATAAAAGAAATTGGAGTTCTTACCTAACTTTGATTCAGTTTGCTCCGACTATCCTCAGATCTCATGCGTCCGCGGAGTGCTGGATAACCTAGCGCCACATTGTACCACCCCGCATCTCTGTCTCCTCCCCGTCCCAGCCTCCAGCCCCCGGTCCCAGCACCGACCATGAACAAGCCCAGCACACACAAGAAAATCAACTATACCTGTCCTACTTATACAGTACGGAAGAGGATTAGGGCCATTATGTGAAATGTTTGAGTTCTGAGAATAATCTCAGAATTCTGAGAAAAAAAGTCTGAATTCTGAGTTTATTCTCACAATTCTGACTTTATTTTCACAATACTGGCTGTATTCTCACAATTCTGAATTTAAACTCATAAGTCAAATAAACGTTTCACATGTGACCCTCATCCTCCTAATACAGCAGCAAAGTCCCAGATGGCAAAGCATTTTCTTTTGACTGTCGGAGTTCTTCACACCAGTCAGTTCGATTCTGTTTAGTGATATGTGATCAGGTAGGCCTAATTAAACTTTAATAATAATAGGCTACCTACCAAGCATATGGCCCACTGTTTATCCATAACCATGGTTTCTTTTGGCATTAACATATTTTGCTGTTATCCACAATTCTTGAATTGTTTCAGTTCAAGTAAGCAAGCAGGTAAAGTCTACATCCTGCAAAACACTATTAAATAAAAAGGTGTACTTGACATATACATCTAAACAATATCTGCCTTTGTGACAGGCTCGAGGCAAAAAAAACAACTCTTTTAGAGCTAATATAAACTGAAGAGCAGAGGGTCTGCACAAGGTTGACATCTAGAGGACACTGATTGCTAATCACTATGGATATGTATTGCACATAACATCTCAGCTTGCATGGAAAGGACTGATGTGAAGTGAGATTAGTGTCATGGATCAAAACAGCAGAGGAAGAAAGACACACAAGCAAACATAATAACCAATGAAACAATGGCAGACATTGCAACTATTTATTGTACATTAAAACAAAGACTGCTGTTGGTGGGATGGTGGAAGAGCTGCGGGATCATACACACTGTATGTCTGCCACTTGCTTAACTGAAACGCATGAAGCTAAAAAATGGACATTAACTGGAGAATGCCTCATTTTTATTATAGTATGCTGCCTCATGTCTCTCAAACACACAAACACACTCACACCTGAGTCAGTGATAAATACCTATGTTTTATATCTATGACTCTGACACACTTTCTCTCCTGCATACATACAAATACATTGTGCGCTGGCGTATCACAAAGTCCCCAAACCACATACACACATACACACCCATTTCCATTGCTGTTCACTGTCTCCTGTGCCTGTGGAGTGTGGTGATGTTGAAGCTGACAATCCCATCAGACCTCACTAAGCATTTGAATCAATATATAATTTAATGATGGAGGGAAAGGTTGTAAAGAAGTAGAACTGAGGCTTCAAACTGCAGCTGCCTTCTTCTCCTTGTAAGTGGCCATCATCTTCTTAATCTCAGCTATGGCCTTTCCTGGGTTCAGTCCCTAGAAGGGAGACAAGCATGAGGATGAAGAGAGACGACAATAAGAATAATTTTGAAATACCCTATGAATGAATAGCACGACGCCTCATCTGCAGAGCACACATTCTGTTAGAGCAGCATGAGATGTGAGAGCCATACAGAGATTGTGGTGCGGTGGTGTACTTTTGTATTGGCAGGTTACCTTGGGGCAGGTCTTGGTGCAGTTCATGATAGTGTGACAGCGGTACAGGGAGAAAGGATCCTGCAGCTTGGACAGACGCTCCTCTGTAAACTCGTCTCGTGAGTCGATCATCCAACGGTAAGCCTGGGAGAGAACAGGATGTAAACCTAGAAACTCTTCATCTGCACGGCAATTTTTTAATGCTCATTCAGAAGATGATCAAATGTCCCAGATGTGCATGTAACTGCACATATACAGACGCACACGTACCTGCATAAGGACAGCGGGCCCAAGGTATTTGTCTCCATTCCACCAGTAGCTGGGACAGCTTGTGCTGCAGCAGGCGCACAGGATACACTCATACAGCCCATCCTGCACGGAAGAGGGGGAAAAAGGGATATTTTCAGACGACTGCAACGACTGGAAAACTCGTTACCTGTTCGTTTTTTCACCAAAATGCAAATATTGGTATACCAGTTTTTGTCTGTCCTCCACAGACTGCAGGTACTGTTCCTTCCCCTCTTTTGACTCGTCCTTCTTCTTCAGATAGGGCTCAATGGACTTGTACTGAGCGTAGAAGTTACTCATATCCTGTAATCACAATTCTGTAATCAAAACTCCATCCAGCACAACCCCAAAGAAAATGACAAAATGACACTTTGTAAAATGCCTTGAAAACTGTGATGACAGGCAAAAACACAATGGATATGAAAATTGTTATTCTGACGTTTTTTAAATTGATCCATATGGGGGACCACAAATCCTACAAATTGATATCTCTGTATCTGGTAATTTCATAACATCTGTTACAAGTATATTACAAAATGTATCAAGTTTGGCTAACTGGATTGAAAGTGTCATTTTACCTGATAGCTTATAGCCACATAAAGACTTGTATTTGCACCAAATTTCATGTAAATTTACCAAATGAGGAGCCAGATGGCAGCATTTTGAGTGTTTTATCCCCATTCATAGCGATGTTAATGCAACAATGGATGCATATGTTACGGTAAATGTGGAAGGTGGTAGGAAAAGCTGGTAAATGTATACATTAGTGAGGAGGAATTAATATTCTTACTCACAGGGACCAGATCCTTGACCACATACATGTGTGGCAGGGGGTATATCTTCGTTGGCTTGCTGATGTTGGTGTCAATCTTGTTGAGACAGGCAAGTGTGTTGCCCCCATTGATGTTCATTGCACAGGATCCACAAATACCTATATTTACACATAAAAAGTAGTTCTAGTGCTAGTACAATAACAGACATTTCTTTGACATATACAATTTGATTCCACAAATCAATGTCAATAAAGTTGAGTAGAGATCTTAAATGGAGTTTTTAAGAGATTGGCCTGTTGGTAAACTCACCCCTTGGTCTATTCCTTTAAATACACAAGCCTGATGTTTTCTTTAATTTCTCAGTAGTAAACGAGCCACATGACGGTTACTGACCTTCTCTGCAGGACCGACGGAAGGTCAGAGTGGAGTCCATCTCATTCTTGATCTTGATTAGAGCATCAAGAACCATTGGGCCACAGCTGTTCAAAGGAAGAACACAGCCAGTCAGTAAGTCTAGTAAGCTTTTTATTTGACCAAAAGGAAAACCCTGACAGTTGTTATAGCTGAAGTGCATTTTCGATTTTGGCTGCAGTGTCTCGTTGACAGAGGAGAGTTGAGAGTCTCCCAAGCTAATTAAAGGACCAGTTAGAGAAAAGGACTGGGAAGGTGCCAGGCTGTCAGAGCCATCTGCCTTAAATCCACCTGGAGGCTGTTCTCTGTTTCCATGTGCTCAGTCACTGCTTCTTGAACACCCTAATCACCATGCATCCATCAGTGCAAGTGAACATGACCAACCAGGACAATCACCATTTTATTACTAGTATAAACTATTATCAGTGTAGCAAAAGGTTATAGTTTACAGCAGACATTATACAAGATAAGCAGCAATATGTCAGAGTGTTAATGCTCATTGAGACCAAGCGCTCCTCAATGCAAAGGAGAAAAGCAAATCCAAGGCACTCTTCTCTTAGAAATAAGTTTAAAAGCCTTTATGTTAATGGCACATTAGCATCATGGCATGCAGCACATGACGGCACTTCCTCATCCTCCTCATTGCAATTGGAAAAGTCTGTATCACATACGCATTGAGGTCGATGTCATAGGTCTGCATGCGGGGCTTGTCTCCTGGAGTGTCTGGGTCCCATCGGTACACCTGGAACTTCTTTATTCTGGGCTGTGCGGCCGGAGCTGCTGCTGTTTGGGCATACCGCACCGCCTGACAGGAGGGACAACAATCAGCACAATCTCCTCCCTATTTTTGCCCTAACAGGCCATCTCACCGCAGCTAAGCTACATTCATCTGCATAGCTTCATGATGCACTTACAAAAGAATAATAATAGTTCCTTATGAAATCTCAGCGGACAGTAATCATTTAGATTTAAAAACCATCCATGTATGTGACTGAACAGAGTTCGAGCTAGCAATAGTGTTACATTACCACTCTATCACTGCTTATTATTCCAATAAATAGTTTATAGTTTTGCAGTTCTTTCCAGGAAACTCTTGTAGAAATTGACAGTATCTTATCTACTCCACCAAACAGACTGCTTACATTTTCTACTACATAATTTCATGGTTCTTTCCAATAAACTCCCCAAGAAATTAACAGTTCCTTTCTAGGAAAATATTAGGAAATTGGGGACCCATAAAATGAAGCATTACCAAAAGTATAGTTATAAAGCATACAACTGCGCAGATACAAATAAATAAATTAAAGTCTTACAGGATCAGCAAACACAATCACTGTGACAATGTCGTGAACTACTGAACATGGCTCAACATGGCTGATAATTTTAAATGGTGTTTATATTTGAATCAAGTAAAAGTTTTGTGTGACATAATTGTATTTAACATTTAAGAAAAGTCTCAAGCTGTTTTCTACTTTTGCTAGACAGCCCACTACCTGAAATGAGCTTGTCAGCCGGTAGCCGGTGGCCAATGTTTACAAGTTAGGTAACTCTTCCTGTCACGTGGGTGTTACAGCTTTTGGTTTTCACCTTCTACTTAAATAAACACAAGCTACAGATTAAACAACAAAATATACAATGAAAGTGTTGGATCCGTGTAACGATAGATGACAGGGGCTAAGGTTTATGTTTACAGGTGACCTGGACCTCCTCTACCTTTACATTAAGTAACGCAAGTGTCAGACTCCACTGCATAGACAGAGCCTTCTGCTATCAAAAGAGGATTTACTGTCCGCTGAGCTGAGCGATAAGCGCGTGTCTTCCTAACAAGCAGTAACAGTAACCGTTCGTTTAAACGTTTTATTTGTTCGTATAAATGTCACCATACCACCAGTCCGGCGGGGGAACGGAATGCCAACACACCACAGCGACTCAAGGACGAGAGACCAGCAACCGACATTTTGGAGTATCTCTGACCTCCAGTTCCTGCTATCCCAGGATCCACCGTAGCTGCGTCACGACCCTGGTGGGAGCGCGTATTTTGTTGACCGACGTCTCCCGGTTTTACAATCGGATACAAAAGAAATACTGTCTATTAGCAAACCATTCCTAGTCATTTGACTTGAATGTGACCATTTAAAAAAACTATTTTCGGCTGTGTATTTCCCACATGTTCTCCAGGGTAAGGGTCACGCACCTGCGATGAAACAGATCTGCTCCTTTCTAAAGAGTAGGTAAACCAATGTAATGTAACTCAAACCAAACAAACCCAACAGCATTCGTAAAGCACTGCAGTTACAATGGTTGAGTTTGATTCAATAACCAGTCGGACTCTTTCTTAGGTGTGTTATGCCAGCAAGCCCGGGCGGAGTATGGCACGCCACTCAAAAATGCCCCGGTGTATAAATCGAACATACTCAGTGCGCCGCTATGTCAGTCAGGCGGCGTGCAAAATTGAACTCACACACTGACACACCACACACACACATACAGTTGGAGCTGGATTAAGGTCACCTAATCCAGCGTTTCATATTCCGAAAAAGAGCCTGTGGCCAAGTTGACCGAAAACAAAAAATGGTATTTCTGACGTTGTCGTGTTGGATACGAAACCGCGGACCCGACAGATACTGGAAGGTTCAAGAACTTCTCAGACATGCACGGGTAAGGCTCGGACTAGTTCCTGGACCAGAAGGGCGAACGCTATAGCCATCCTACTGTCAAAGTGGTGTGCTGTCTCCATCATCAAGTGTAATTATCATGAAATATTGGCTAATCTTGTGATAACTTTGAATTGTTAATTATAATAGATCATGTGTACGCTTGTGTACTCATTCTCCTGCTCGTTAGAGATGCCCTACATGCTCGATCCGGTTAGAGAGATGACCCATCATCTTAATCTAATGTAACTAGCCTGATGATGACAGTAACCGGTAGTCATTCTCCCACAGCATTTCAGAGGCAGAAAGAACCGATGCTACGGTTTGGCTGTGCGGGCGGTGCGGAGGGCTTTCGTCTACGCCACCAAAGCTCGGAAGCTCAAGAAACGTAACATGCGAACGGTAAGATTGGGTCTGTAACAAATTGTTGATAAGTGTACGTGGGGGTTTAACGTTAACGTCCTCTTCGGCCCTAAATATGATGATGCTGGTCTGGGTGAGAACCTGAGGATGGAGCTGGATGCAGGGTGGCTCCTTTTCATCATGAGGCTCTCTCAGTAATTCAGTTCAGTAATATCTGGGGGGGGGAAATGGATTCAAAATGAGTGCATATACCAGATGACCTCACTGTTCCCTTACTTGAAATGTCCTAGTATTCTCCCTCATTTTAATAAATCCAATCTTTGACTTAATGCGGAATGGTTCAGAATCATGTGTTTCGTGAGGGAATCTTTGGGAATGTCATGGATTGGACACCACATCCCACCAAGCCCCATTAGTTGCAGCAGCGACTGCTGTAGATTCCCAAAGTCACCTTGTGGCACTTCTCATCAGGCTGTGTTATTAACTGTTCCTCTCTTCCAGCCACACCTTGCCTGTAATGTAGTCAGGTGCCACAATAAACCACTACGTTTTTATATTTGCTACACAGGGCAGCGTAGCAAGTAGGCAGACCGCCTTTAACCAGATGACCCAGTTTTAAGCTTCGGTGACGGCAACATCCACCCTGCCAAAGTGTCTCTCAGCGAAACAGCTGGATCCCTACCAGCTTCAGGGGCGCTGTTCTGACGCTGTTTCATCTGAGCACATCAACATGCTGCTAGATAGCTGACAGTGTGGTGTGCCGCTCACTATTCAAGTCAATTATTCTTCTAATCAGAGTCTTGCTAGGTACCCCTTATTCTAGAGAACAAAATTAACCTTTCATCCTGGCATCATGCAATCTCAGGTTTCTAGAAATGGGATGTGGAGCACAAGGGTCTAATATTGCAAATTTTAATTGATAATCTGTCACTAATCACGGTAAGTAATTTCTTGGGTGTTCATCGTTTGTTGTGGTCTATTTCTTCAGCTCTGGATCTCACGTATTGCAGCAGCATCACGAGAGCACGGCATGAAGTATCCTGCCCTTATGCACAACCTGATAAAGGTTAGTAGTCTTTCACCTCTTTATCCACCTTTTTTTTCCAGTTAACAGTGCTGAATATTGTACTAAGTCTCTCTACTCTCTTTATACAGTTGAAGACTCCTTAGGCTTTATTTCACGCTACCTGTATCTCACAGTTCCTCTTTTCTCCCCATATAGAGCAGCGTTCAAGTCAATCGTCGGATCCTCAGTGATCTTGCCATCACAGAACCTCGGTCATTCCTCGCGCTTGCGAAGCTGGCACAGGCTCGGCAAGAGGAAGGTTTCCGTGCAGCGCTGGGTGACGGCAAAGAGCCTGCTGGTGTCTTCTCACGTGTTGTTCTGCTACAGTAATGGACCTGCTGTAGTTATGGACTCACAATTACTGTGTTGTATAGACAGTTTGCTCTTGGATTGTGGAGATGTGCACACAGTAGATGCTTCTTCTTAGCAAATTCTTCAGAAAAATCACTGGAGTTCAGTGTGTATTTAGTTGACTTTTATGATACTGTGTTGATCCTCAAAGGATGAAGTCTCCTTGTCACTTGCCCCGCCCCCCCCTGCCCCCTGCAGTGTCTTGTTCAAGGACACTGCACTCCAGCTGGGCAGATGCTTACTGTCACAGGGGCTTGAAGGACAGTCTCCCTACTCACTGTGCTAGCCTGCACCCATGCTGGGTTAGTGCTGTCCAAATGTATTATATTTGTGAAAAAAGAATGTCACAATCCTGAATTTTCCTTCACGGACACTAAGGTGAGACCATTGACTGAAGTGATCTGGTGCCCCTGGGTGTTTTTTTTCCACTTGGCATTTCACGCTGCTGGCTTCGTTAACACTGTCGTAACTTGTTGGACTTCTTCCAGAAAAGCCCAGGTCAGGTCCGAGAATATGCAATGACATTGTAGCTTTAGAAGTGATTGAGAGCCTAATGTTATGTTAGAAATGTATTGTATGTTCTGATAAGTCATCGCATGCACATCGCCTGCACATCGCCATAATCCAAGATGGCAACTGACACTAAACACCAGAGTGATTGCGGGTCCATAGACAGACCTGCTCATGCCCCTTCCACTGATTTCAGTGCAACATCTCCCTCATCAATGCCAGATTCCCTGCTGCAGTGTTACCAGCTCAATGCTCCTCAGCAAAGTCCCCTCAAAATTATGTTAGAGGATGTGATTGTTAATTGCCATAATCCTACCTCTGTATACCATATGCATCCATTTGTTAAGGTATGATATGATGCTTCTGGATTGTGAGTTTTTACGGGTGGGAGGGAGCAAGAAGTGTCTCAACTTCACTTTGTAATGCCTTTTGTCTCTGTGTAAATATATGTATTTTACCTAGTCTTCTGGTAAAGTTGTGTTCATTAAATGTTTTGGTTCATTAAACATTTTGGTATATTTAAATGTTTTTTGTCTTGACTCCATTTAATGATAATGTCATGAGCAATTTCAAGGATATTGTATTTTAGGAAGTTATTTTACTCTAAACTATTTGTAGCTTTCAGGTTCAATAGTGATGTTTCTCTAATGGTCCTGTCTTGACCGAGCTCAGCTGATGCTCCTTGTTAGATGCTGTACAGAGATACAATAGAAGAGACATCACAGCAATGACAAGTTAGAAATGTGAGTTACTAAACCAGATGCAGCATGATGCAACTAGAGCAAAATCATTGTCCTTTCTTGCGCGTTTCACTATATTAGTCCTCCGCGGCCACCGTATGGTTTGTGGGCGGGGTTAACTGAATGACCTCTACCGGAGACAGCCACTGAGACTACCAATGAAAAGACGACGTACTTGCTGCTAACCAATCGGAGTTGCTGTTATTCAGGGAATTATGTTCTCTCTTCTGCACTTGCGCAAAAGGTTGCGGCGTGACACTCGTGTGGAGGAAGTGAAGTGACAGATCGGCAGCAGGCAGAGCCTCACGCTCCAGACCGGCCCAGCTAAACAGTGTATAATCTATTCTGTGGAAAATGTCCTGGCTGTTTGGCCTGAACAAGGGGCAGCCTGAAGCTCCCCCTGGTCTCCCGGTTCCGCCTCCACCACCTCCGCCGGCTGGTGGCTCCGGCGGCTCCGGCGGCGGCGGAGATAAACCCAAGGACAAATGGAGCAACTTCGATCCCACCGGGCTGGAGCGAGCGGCCAATGCGGCCAAGGAGCTCGACAAGTCCCGTAAGTGTTCAGGATGGCAGATGGTTCTGCAGTGCCACCGGAGCCGAGCCTTCCTCCTGATTAGATTGCATGCCTTTTTTCCACATTACTGACCTGTGTAAAGTCATGCTACACATCAGCCAGGAGAAGCAGGTGCCACCCTCACTGGTTCATGGTGCTGCTCGCCTCAGTGATACTCATGCAGCATCTTAGCTCACCTGGCCCGCACGGGCAGGCAGCATTAATACATTGTTTGGCATCATAAACCTATTGGTTGGCTATGAGAGTGACGCTGTGCTGCACTCACTCACCTTCATCCAAGGGGATGGGTTCAAAGGTCATCAGTTTGCTGTCAGGCTTGCATCACCCACATTCAACCTGTGCCAAATACATGCAAGCATTCACCATTTGTATATTGCTTTCTTTTTTTAAAGATTGCCAGCTCACTATCATGTTAGCTAGCCTGACACTGGATGATGTGGTATAGTGATGTTCATCTGATAGAGTGTTAGACCTGCCTCACCTGTGAGTTGTGTGTTGTCTCTCTCCTCTCATCTCAATCCAGGACATGCCAAAGAAGCTCTGGATTTGGCTCGCATGCAGGAGCAGACTGTTCAGATGGAGCACCAGAGCAAAATGAAGGTACAGCAGAAACTGAACCTTCGCTCCACAGATTCCTATGGAAGTGATGCTTCCCTCTTTTGATCTGGTGTACATTCGACCTTCTAGTGGTTCTCTCTGCGAATGAAGTTAATTTTGCTACTATTCAGTTACATCAACTAGAGAATATGTAGGAATCAAGTGATTCACTCTCCCTCCTGTTACCCACCCGCTAATAACATAGACGTATGCAGTTATACAGACTATTAAATGAAATCTGTAAACAAAAATGGTTTCAGATTGGTGTTCCTGAAGTAAAGCCTAATAAGATGGCCTAATGTGTACATATTTATGTATCTTTGGTTGTAAAATGGTTGAGTCATTGATGGGGACACAATGCATATACACAATGTTCATATGTGTAGTGCTTTGATCTAACAGGCTTTTGGCACTCCTTGTGATGCTACTCCTTTGTGTCACATGACAGGAGTACGAGGCAGCAGTGGAACAGCTCAAAGGTGACCAGGTACGAATCCAGGCCGAGGAGCGGAGGAAAACTCTGAACGAGGAGACCAAGCAGCATCAAGCGGTGAGAGCAGAACATCATGAGGGTTTACTTATAACAGTAGAAAGTAGAAAATGCTGCAATACATGCAGGATCACTTCAGCTTCTCTTTTTTAGTATTCTGAAGTGAAAAAAAAGATGATTTTTCTGTCCGATCACAGAGAGCTCAGTACCAAGACAAGCTGGCCAGACAGCGATATGAGGACCAACTTAGGCAACAGGTGAGGTCATCTCCTGGAGATTGAATGTAAAACGTTTTTGATTAAAGTGTAGGACAAATCTGACAATTTTCTTTTTCGTACAGCAAGCCCTGAATGAGGATAACCTCCGCAAACAGGAGGAGTCAGTACAGAAACAGGAGGCCATGAGGAAAGGTACGGACTTAGCACGACTGACAGAATCTCTGTGGAAGTGACCGACTGATACTGTGGAGTGGAGTTTTATGTACTTGTCTTGTGTCCTGGTGTCTTTAGCAACGATAGAACATGAGATGGAGTTGAGGCACAAGAATGAGCTCCTACGCATCGAGGCGGAGTCTAAAGCTCGGGGCCGCGTGGAGAGAGAGAACGCCGACATAATCCGCGAGCAGATCCGTCTGAAGGCAGCAGAACACAGGCAGACTGTCCTGGAGTCTATAAAGTAAGACGCACCGACTCATGAGTCTTGTTGCAGTATAGTATTTCTATGGATGATTAGAGTGTCCCAAAATCATCTTGGCAGTTGGCACTAACATCATCTTTAGAGAATGGTATATTTACTCATCTGTATCTAAAAACATTGTACACATGGTAGCAACCAGACTGGATTACATGTATAATTACACAGTAAGTATGTAAGACCACATAACATAGAAGCATACTAAACAAACGCGGGCACCAGCACACCAGTGCATCGTATAGAAATAGTCAGTTTTGTATGTCAAGTAATCGGGTGATGTAGAGAATAGCGCTGCACATAGATAAGAGTGGTGATGATGCGGCATAAAGGCCACGCCTACAAAGTACGGTACAAGTGCGAAACTCTAAATTTTCTATGGGCAAAACAATAACTCAACATTTTCTGTGGTTGCTTTTTCTGTGTTCTAATAATTTATGTGAAATGCATATGGTGTAAATAATATGTCGTTACTGTTTCATGGTTGTCAAACAACAGCAATATCATAAAATGTTTTTTTCTTGAAGTCTCAAAATGCTAGCATGACTCCTCGGGGAATACCACTTGCACCGCACTTTGTGGGCGTGGCCCATTTGACACGTCACGCCATTCTTATCTACTGTCAACACCCAGAAGGCATGCTGACTGTAAATGTGCATTTGCTTTCAGGACAGCAGGTGCTGTGTTTGGAGAGGGATTCAGGGCCTTTGTGTCAGACTGGGACAAAGTCACAGCAACGGTGAGACCTTTGTTTCCCTCCACAATCACTTTATGTGTATGAGTATGCAAGATAATAAGTGCTTACAGGGGTGCTTACAGGGGTGCTTACAGGGGTGCTTACAGGGGTGCTTACACTGAATTTCACTGAAGAAAAGTCTGAGCACCCAGAAGAATTTTCTGGTCCTAATGAAGTAATCACTACTATAAAATCATTATTTACTACTATAAAATAGTTATTTAGGTGTGAAAGCCTACACAAATATTATGTGAAACCACAAATGCACCAGACACCTCCCATTCACATTTATTTAAGCCATTCAGTTGTCTGTAATTAGATTCACTCCATTCTAAGTTAAGTTTTATTTTATCTTATTATCCATATTTCCATTTGCTAGTATAACATAGTTGTTAACAGACACATTGGTAACCTTGAATTTTCATTTAAAATTTTGCACTCTAGATGTGGGCAATACTTGAGTGTAGTATAAATGGTGAAATTGAGAGTTATTCCCCTTTATTATTATGGGCTCTTTGCAATGACCAATATTGTGTTGCATTTTTGAATGTTGTGTAATTGTTCCATCACATCACCAGGTGGCAGGACTGACCCTTTTAGCTGTGGGAGTGTATACAGCCCGGAACGCAACAGCGGTGGCAGGACGCTACATTGAGGCTCGGCTTGGGAAGCCGTCGTTGGTCAGGGAGACGTCCCGCATCACTGTGGGAGAGGCAATCAAGCATCCCATCAAGGTAGCTACTTGGGAACTGGCTTTGGTTCCTAGTTAACACTATGTTGCTCCAGTGAACGTAAACATAGATGTTTTATTGACCCATTGCACCCATTTTTTTTTTATCTGATATCTCCTCCCCTGTCCTTTCTCCTCATCCACTTAGATGACCAAACGGCTGAAGAGCAAACCTCAGGATGCCCTTGAGGGAGTTGTGCTCAGTGTAAGTGGCAGCATTTAAAGCTAGTGAGTCTTTACACCACATATTGGAAAGGTGCAACAAATACGTTCTATACATTTTATTGTTCATTTTGTACCCACCTACAACAGATGCTTTTTTTTCTGTCCACTTAGCCTACCCTGGAAGAGCGTGTGCGTGACATTGCCATAGCAACCAGAAACACCAGGCAGAACCACGGCCTGTACAGGAACATTCTCATGTACGGCCCTCCAGGCACGGGGAAAACTCTGTTCGCCAAGGTACACCCCAAGATTTAGATCAGTGTCAGAAAGATGAATGATGTCAACTGGGATACATAGGAAGTGATGCTTTGCCTAATTGTGAGGTATTTCTCTTTGCATTGAGCAGAAGCTGGCAATGCATTCTGGGATGGACTACGCAATTATGACAGGGGGTGATGTGGCACCCATGGGCCGGGATGGTGTGACTGCCATGCACAAAGTTTTCGACTGGGCCAACACAAGTCGTCGCGGGTACGCTAAGATTCATAATCAAACCATACTTTATGTTACTGACATGGAAATTAAGATCATGTGCATAGAAATAGCAATACCGTCCTCATCAGTTATAGTATCAACAGTCATAAAGTAATAACCGTATCAGCACTTCAGTTATCTTGTCTCTCTCCTGTCACAGACTGCTGCTGTTTGTTGATGAAGCTGATGCATTCCTTCGCAAGAGATCCACTGTAAGTCTTTGTGTATTTCATTAGCCAGAGCCCTTGCAGTTTCCTCCCTTATTAACACTTCCAAAATTCACTCTACATTTTCCTTTATTCCAGTTAATTACATCATGTGCAATCTGCATTCTCTTTGTTTTTTAGGAGAAGATTAGTGAAGACCTTAGAGCCACTTTGAACGCATTTTTGTATCGCACTGGAGAACAGAGCAACAAGTAAATATTTACATTCTGCACTCCAACATGAACCTTAAATGTGTACGCACTACTTATAACATTTTCACTTGTGTGTACCACACTAGCTACTCTCCAACTCCGACTCTAAGCAGCTTGATTTCTGGTCATTTCCCGCAGGTTTATGATGGTGCTGGCCAGCAACCAGCCGGAGCAGTTTGACTGGGCCATAAATGACCGTATAGATGAAATTGTGAACTTTGCTCTGCCGGGTCCTGAGGAGAGGGAGAGGCTGGTGCGACTGTACTTTGACAGATACGTGCTGGAGCCCGCCACTGGAGGGAGGCAGTGAGTACAACACCACACAGCAGTACAGCTGTTAAAATAGGGCACTAATCCAAGTCACTGCACACTGAGATGCATATTGAAACAAGTAATTAGTTTCACTTTGACAATTTAAAAGATAAGTGTGTGTGTGTGTGTGTGTGCGCAAACCAGCAAACACACACAGCATGCACACATCTACCAACCCAGATTTAGAGATATTAATTCTGAGTGATTTTTTCAGGAGACTTTTGAGGTTTGACAGTGTGATCCTTGGCTGAAGGGCTGTGCCAGGATCAGGATTAGATCCAGGCCCTTTGAGGTGGAGGCCCAGAAACAGCCTGCTGGGCATGTGGAGCCCAGCCAGCCATGCTGAGGCATTAATTACAAAGGAGTCAGATGGGTGTTGGAGGCTGATAGGTGGGGGGTGACACACGTACAGGGCAGAAGGCAATGAGCTGAGCTGCAGAAGCAGAACATTCTAATAACAAAGTCAGATAAATTGGTGTCCAGACTAACAAATCTGCATTCACTTTGTTCGCCCCCTCACTGTGTCGTCTCTGTGTTCCCTGTTGTGTTTGTGTGCACCTTTCTGCAGGAGGATGAAGCTGGCACAGTTTGACTACGGTCAGAAGTGCTCTGATATTGCAAAGCGCACAGAAGGCATGTCAGGCAGAGAGATCTCCAAACTGGGCGTGGCCTGGCAGGTACGACCCCTGCATCCGCCATGGATCATCATATATCGTCATATGTAGAATTCTTGTATTTATAAAGGAAGCTAATGTGTAAATCTTAATTACATGATGCTGTATATCAAAATGCTACATCATTTTCATTAAGTAATTGAATGTGTGGACCATGTGTGCTGTGTTTCACGTTCTTGTAGGCGGCAGCATATTCCTCTGAAGATGGGGTCCTGACTGAGGCTATGATTGATGCTCGGGTTGATGACGCTGTCAAGCAGCATCTTCAGAAGATGGACTGGCTGCATGGAGAGGGGGCAGAGGCGGAAGGCAAGAGCACTCCACCTCCGCAAGCTGGGGCCGCAGGGAGCAAGATGGGCTTTACTCTGCCCCTCAGTGAGGCTCCCCAGGCTCAGGAGGTGATCGCTCCGGTCCTTGAGATAAATGCAAAGGAAGAAGGTGAAAGTACACCACCTCCTTCAGACATCGAGCCATCAGCAGAGGGCAAAAGTGCCATCCCAGAAGAAGAGCTGGTGTGTGAAGATGCTGTCAAAGTAGAAGCTGAGACAACAGCCCAACCTGCTGCCTCCACTCCCAGTGAGGGTGGGGCGGAAAAGGAGGGCAAGACTGTACCTTCTCCTCCAAAGGATGGAACCCCAGTTTGAGTTTTAGGGTTTAATCGGTGGGGCTGCCTGGATTAAAAAAAGGTTACAGCGTGCTGCCCCCTTTTTCTTAGTAGTGTCTGTCAGTGTATGTCCACAAGTCTGACTCTGTCTTTATGACAGGAGGGGGGATGGGGGAGAAAAATGTTAACATTTCATAACACAAATGACGCCTGAGACTGGAGTTTGATCATTCTAATATATTATATGTAAAGATTGTAAAAGTGTACTTTACATGGAAACCATATGTCTGTAATTATATAAATGTCGTGCAGAGTGGGAATTCGCTGTTGAAATGATTAAATGGATGTCTGTGTTTTATATACAGTAAAAGCTCCAATGTTTCTTACAAACTTGATTTTTGTGGTAAATCATAATTGCTATATGACAATACAGAAGCTGTAGCTAGAATTGGCTAATCAGACACAAATTGAAATCACGTTTCTTGGAAAGCTACATTTTAGTCTCTAAAGTGGAAATGTATATTTATTATGCGCTCGTGCTGTCACACAAAAACTTGGCATGTGCAATATTTGTAGAAAAAAAAATCTTATAGAATAAGCTAAAGAAAAGATGATGTATTTACAGTGACCGATCCTGGCAGTGACACTCACTGTGGTTAAATCCGGTGTCAAGCGTTAATAATATATATGGCTCTGAGAGGCAGAGAGCATAGGACAAGCACAATGCATAATGGTGAAGGTGCGGCAGAAGAGGAGGGGTCAAGATTGGATGAGGCAGCGATCCGCTCCCTAGAGACCATTTCCTATGGGAATCCACTTGGGATTTCAATATTTCACAGTAATGGCTGAGGGCTTGAGACAGCTTTCTTTTACAAAGCCAAGTCAAGGGCAGGAAGATGTCCCTGGCATATGGGATAGGCTACGTAATAAAGCTCTGTCACTGTCAGACATCGGATGTCTTCAAGTGCTATCATGCATGAGTTCAGTGCACATAAACAACCAACAATTGTGAGTGGGAAAGTCAGATTTGATATGATATCCAAGTTTCTATGAGGTCTAGAGGAGCAGTGTCAATTAATAGCTAATAACATGATTAAAACATCAGTTACAAACCTGAGGCATTTAAAAATAAACAAAGACAAAAACAGTTGTTACGGCATCTATTTTAATATTTTCATCTAAAAGCAAACACATGATGTAATCTCAATTTCTAAACTCAGAAGTAGGAACTTGCATCAAAAATCTGGAGGTGACAGACTGGATCTTCTTGACCTTTTTTTTGACAGAAAATCCCTCGTGACAGTCCAGCCTTATCCTGAAGTCTTTGTTTAGCTACACTAGTGTTTAGAGTCTGGTTGACCAGAATTGCCAGGAAGGCAGACTGTTCTTTTCAGGCAAGTGTTCATTTGGCACATAACAGGAGAGAACTAACGCACATCATCATTATAACTACTGTATATCATCATATCACAGTAATTGCCGAATTTCATCGGCGTCTTGGTCCTTTAAGTGTCACATGCTTTGATGGCCATTGTGGTACAGTTTTTGCTTGATGTGCACCATGTTGCCACCAGAGTCCTCAGTGTGGTTTAGGTGCACCCGTCTGCACAAGTCCCTAAGGTTAGAGAATCTGGGGACCCATGACCAGAAATCCACATCTGGAGAGAAAGACAAGCAAACTGGGTTGGTGAAAGGCAAAGCCGCAATTGTGGATTAGAGAGAAATGCATGAATGATAGAAGTCATATATATGAATTATCAAGTTATTAGTCAATCCTGTTTTGGTTTTGGGGATTTTGCATTTCCAGTTCCTCCAATATAACACATACACATTTGAATGAGGGTGAAAGACGCCTCTACCATTCCAGTAAAGCCCATAGAGAGTTTCCACATGGCAGAATAGAGAACAGGAGGAGAATTAAATGGCATGAATTTGGTAGAAAATTAGGATAGTGGATTTGATTTTCAGAAAGAGAGAGGGTGATATTAAAATTTTCTTACAGACAGCACTAGAGAAATGAGAAGAAATGAGCAGATGAAGCTAAAGCTCTAGATACAAAGCTTTGAAACAAACGACCCAGCTGTGTTTGTGTGTGAGGGCTGAGTGTGTATGCACATATGTCTGATGGTGGATGGGGGTGTAAAGGAAGAGGTTAATGGGGCTTACAGAAAACACTAATGATGAGAAGAGATGAATGAGAGAGGAAAGAAGAGGCTCATTCATTCACATTCTGTATCTTTTCCCCCACAAAAATAAGTTTTAAACTAGATTTTTGGCCAAATAATACTACATACTTGAAAAGGCAGTTTCACTTACAGCAATACCATACTAGAGCTTATATTTCTTACACTCTTAACACAATGGCTCTCAACGTGGGGTTCGGGGACCACCAGGGGTCCTTGAGGGAGTTCCAGGGGGTCCCCAGCAAATTGATGAATTGTTAAACTTCACCAATATTTCATTTACAAGAACTTAACACTATTACAGAATGCAGAAGAATGATTTTTTTTTTTATCATAGTTTCACTGTTATCTCTCTGCCTACAATACAGATAGTCATGGAATTCTGAACAAAATCATATACTCAGATTTGGGTTAGAGAGACAAAATCTCATCAAATGGAGTTGCGTGGCCGTAATGTGGACTAAATTAGGGTCCTTGATATGAAAAAGGTTGAGAATCACTGCTCTACCATATAACCACAGTACAGAACCTATCTCCAGAAACCCATAGACTTTCTCCACAAGTCTCAGTCCGTCTACTCCAACTTTCCTCTCCTTTTGTCCAGTTAACATCCCACTGACTCACCGTGCTGCTGGTTTGCCCTCCAGGCTCTGAGGGCAGAGTGCCGAACCCCGTCCAGCCACATCAAGGACCAGCTGATGCAGAGGCCCAGGAGCAGTCCAAGTATCAAATCCATCTCCTGCTTGGTCACACTGTCGCTCACCAAGTAGTTCTCTGTGGAATCCACCGTGGACTGACCCCCGTCATACGGGAGGACGTGGTAAACGTGGTGCCTGCAGCAGATGGAGCGGTAGGGGAAAGGGTGGACATGATGCCGGTGGGGGGGAGGTTTGGTACACAGGAAAGTAAAGTGGCAATGACGGTTGGGGTGGTTAGGGAATGATGGATTCAGCATAGTGGAAAGCACAGAGAGAAGAAATGACGTAAGAAGGAAACAAAATTCATGGTTTATGAATGCTATGGCAGTTCAATAGCAAAAAAAACATATTCACATGATGCTGAAAGATGCTTTGGATAACGGCGTCCATGAAATGGCATATAGCACTAAGTTGCAGGGGTGGGAATAGATCTGCTCAGTCCTGATCTGAACAGCAGGTCAGGAAGCACATCACCAACAGCTGGCCTCTGTGTGCCCAGTGGGCTTTAACTGGGCCCATGGGCTGCATTCATACACAACCACAGAAACTATAGAGAGCAGTTGGGATGTATACTGTATACTCTGTGTGTGTGTGTGTGTGTGTGTGTGTGTGTGTGTGTGTGTGTGTGTGTGTGTGTGTGTGCTGGGGCTTAAATTGCTGACAGGTACTGGGTGCTCCAAACAGTTCATCAGCAGCACACAGTCTGAAAATCTGTTTGACACATGCAGAAAAACCAGGAACCCAGCACCTCACACCCTACAGAAAACTGCTGATCTGAAATGAGAGTAAAGATAAAGGCTCATGGTTGAGTATGGAAAAAAAAAGTCATAATCACAGAGTGTGTGAATTCAGGTTCACAGTTCAATGGAAATGCACTAAGCCGCTTTGGAGATCACTGTCAACCATTCTGGTCGTAGCTGGAAGCAGCTCTACCCATTTAAACCAGTCATACAAGCAAGTTTGAGAATAGTGACGTCTTCCAGTTATTTAAGCTCATAGAACATGTCTTTGGTTTGCATTTTACCTTCCACAGTTGCAGGCACAGACGCGGTCTTCCCCTCGTACAAACGGTAAGATGTAGTTGTGAAATCGGTCCAGGAGCGCGTTCATGTTCAACACACAAGTTACAGTCTGCAACAAAAGAGCCACAGAAGTCAACTGGGAGATACTGGAAATTGCAGGTTATCATCTGGAGATGCGTTTCCGACCACACTGAGAAAAATCCACGCGTTTAAACGTTGATTATTTCTCATTTCGCAGCTTTCGGCGAATGTAATTTACGCGCAAAATAAAAAGCCACAGAGGAACAACTGTGATCTGACATCAGCTCTCTTACCATCACAATCGAAGACCCTAAAATCACGAAGATCATGGTGGCCGGGGCGCCCTCCTATCCAAACTCTTCAGTAAACACACATGTCCGTGCGCTTAATCCGACAAAAACGAGCCTAGGACGGGAGGGGCTCCTGAGTCTCCAACCATCCGTCCGTCTCCATACATACATCCCATCCCACCTGCTGTTACCGTCTCCTCCACCGTACGACCCACTCAGCTGCCCAGATGTCTTCTCCAGCAATATTAGCAGGGATTCCGTGCTGGGTGGCAATCCGTTACTTCCCCCAGTAACAGGTTTACTGTAAGGTTTACCATAGATTTACTTTAATCGCTATTTTCCTACAGCTACCAATCAAAGAAGTCGTTACCTTTATCGCCTCCTCTAAGTATCAGATTGAAGTGAAATTATTAAAAACTAGCAGTTATATCCACCTCGATCCGAAGACATGCAGGTCAGGTGAACTGAAGACGCCAAATGGTATATGACATGTATATGATGCTGTGTAAAGCCCTTTGTGACTTCACTGTGATAAATGACAGTATAAATAAACAGGACTAGACTCCGAATTTACGTTAGTCGTTTCCCTCTCACAGTAGCTAGCTTGGATGAGAAACGGCAGCTAGCTAGTTAACTTTAAGATACTTTCTCCGGGCATTAAGTATTCTCACTACTTGGATTTTTATCGCGCAAAAGGATGCTGTGCCAGGAAGTAAGTAAATAGGTAGATAGATATTTGGCAGTTCCTCTACTGACTCTTACCAACTATCCAGATAACATAAATAGCCTACCTGGACATACACTCTCTTAAATCAAGCAACCATGTAGCCTACAAATTCATATATACATGCACACGCACTGGATGCTTCATCCAGTCAGGCTTAAAGCTTTATTTAGCATATCCCAATCATATCTGTCAGTGAAACACAACCTGGAGAAGAGCAGTAAATGCTGTCCAAAGCCAGAGGACATGGCCTGTTTGAACGATTTAAAAATAAAACTCTGTCTTGCCCCTATCCTTGTATGTCCCAAAGATGCCTCGCCTGTCCTCGCAAAATGGCTTTATAATATAATACGATAATACATCAAAGACTAATGACCAGGTAGTCCAGACATTTCTAAGTAGCCTAATTGGTAATATAATATAATGGGATTGTAATAGTGCACGTGCTTCAATAACAATAGACATTTTCAATGTAACATCAATGATGAAGTATGGAACAACCTTGAACTGTGAAACACTCCAATAATAATAATAACAAAAAAATAAAAAAGAGTCGTGAAATGTTTTTTATAGAGATGTTTGTTTCTTTAGTGGATTCATATGTACATACAGAAATTCAGGCACTCTGGACTGAGCTCGCAGTTTGCAAATAATTACAATGTTTCAATTCTTTAACATTTACAAAAGAAAAAAAAATACTATGCCCTGAAAGATAGCAAATCTGAGTTTAAATATGAATCAACACATTATAATGGAAACGGTGGGGGAGAGCCTTAAGGTCTCAGTTTGGTTATTGATCATTATTAGCCCCCACGTTAAATTATTCTCACTAATCTACAACACACGGTCGCACGAAAACACGCATTCACCTCAAACAGATCTCCTCTCTGATCCCAATAAACACATGTACACTATCCCCGATCAGGAATAAAAATCTGACATATCATCTTATGAATTACAATTATAATATCATTTGGAAAAAAGAAATTCAATCAGCATCAATATGCAATACTTAACAAAATCAGAGTGACTTAATGAGGAGCTGTTTGACGGAGGGGCTGGCTCTCCCTGAGGAGACATGGTTGAGTGGTTTCACCGGACAGGGATGGAGGGAGGACCTTGGCCTGACCTTGATCCAGAGGAGTAAAGGCAGAGCGAGAGCGACGAGCCTGTCCTCTGCACAGAGGACAAACCCTTCATCATCATTTGTCCAACAACAGCGATTTGTGACCTGACCAAAAGCTGTGTGTGTGTGTGTGTGTGTGTGTGTGTGCGTGGCCATGCAGGCACTGTGTGCGTACTGTATTAGTGTAGATCAGTGGTTCGCAATCCTGGTTCTTGAGTACCACAGCCCTGGCGTAATCAGGGGCTGAATGAGACCGGGGACACCAGGTGAATGTAATCAACTACCAGGTAAAACAGAAAAGCAGCAGAGCCGTGGTACTGAGGACCAGGACTGACAACCACTGGTGTAGATGACTGAGGAGGATGCAGCTCTGTGTGTGTGTGTGTGTGTGTGTGTGCGTGTGTGCGTCCATATACTAATGTTTGTTTGTTTGTGGTCTGGGGGTACTGTATGTTTTATTGCAAATTTGGATTGGGGGTATCAGTAGAAGCAGACAGTGTGGAGAAAAGGCCTGTTGCTCTTATCCTCAAACTCCTGTAGCAGCTCATCAATTTCATTCTCCATGTCGTCGGTGTGCTGGATCTAAAGGGGGAGGAGGAAAGACATTCAACAGCCTGCAGGCACAAATAGCCAATACAGCTGACCTCCAATCAATCTTTCTAGCACATATCTGTGAATCTACAGTGCCCATTATGTCATCATTTATACAATTTATTCATAGTATTCTGTTACATCACTAATGGCCATCTTGGTAGAAAAATAACAGGTGACTGTAATAAATTAACAGCCACAGCCAATGAGCTGCTGATGCATGATGACATCATAGGAATACTATGAATACATGACGCCTTTTTCCATTACGTCATAATGTGATCTCCTGTCTCAGAACTATATTGCTTGGCAGAAGATATAACATTTTAATTACTATTTAATTAATATTTTCTTAACAGAAATAAACATTTACGAGCAATAAGCCACTCATTACTTCAGTGCTTTGACTTCACATCGTGCCTAACAACACCTGTTGGCTGTTGTAAAATTACTGTAAAGCCCGGCCTTTCCTGGCTTAATTGCTTAATGGTATTCTTCCCCAGAGTGGCTGTATATGAAATCCAGGCTGGCAGACACTCACACACTGACACAGCTCACAGATGAGGAAGGCCCCCAGTGTGGCTTCCTCATGGTTATCCTGGATGTCTACGTTGATGACGTGCACTGGCTGTAAAGTCTCCTGCTCTCTGGAGCTCAGATCTGTGGAGCAAAAAAAAAAAAAAAGTCATACCATCAAGTGTTTTGGAGAAAAAGGGCCTGCATACAAGGGGAAGGAGGTGCTTAATTTCCCCTCATATATTCGTCACGGTTGCTCACTGTCTAAACTGAAGCCACCATCATCTTTGGTTGTTTGAAAACACGCCATGCTTAGATATTTACATCAGATATAAAAGGCTCACCCTCCAGCACTTGGTCGTACACCCTCTCTTCACAGGTGATGACGAGGTCAAACTGGTCCTTGCAGCTCTGAAAGCGCTCCGGTCTCGTTTTGATGCGCTTGTTGCGGTCCAGCATGTGCAGGATCCCATTCTGTGTGTATCTGAGGAGTTTGGGAGGTTAAGGAGCACAGCAGGGGGAAGAGGAATAATTCACGACAACACAACACCCTCTTCACAACCCCAGAAACAGGACTTCACTCATCTTGGGAAGGACGGAAGGAGGTGTGTGCAAACACCTGGAACATCTTGTGAGAATATATTAATTTGTGTTGTGTCATAATCAAATAAGCCTGTGTGTTGTTTCCTTTGTGGGTCGACTTTTCAGAAAAATCGTAGAAAAGGACACAAATAAACCCAAATAAACAGCATCAAATGGTGAGGTGCTCAGTGTATTCATTACAGAAGCCACAGCGCCCTCTAGTGGAGACCAACATTCATTAGTGAGTCAGCTGTAAAAAGGGTGGATGAAGGATTGGACAGCAATTTCTGCAGAACCTATCTAATCAATATAAAACTTATATGAATGTAACCAACATACTTAACACCAGAGGCCCATGCAAACATACTTCAATCACCATTATGTTCACAACAGATCTTATGCAAAAGTATAATTTTGATAATAATTTGAGCCAGAGTTGCCCCAGGGGACTCGACATGATGATGATTGTCCAAAATTCTTTCATGTTTACCCTAAAATTTAGCAAGAGTAATCCATACTACTCCATTACATCAGGGCAAATCCAGTTTGGGAGGCAAAGGAGGTTTTGTAATGAAGGGAAAAAAAAGTTTTCAGTTAAACAGCTACAGCCACTGAGTCGTTATGGCATTGCACCATATTGGTAAGAAATCCACACTATATCATGACAATACTAAAAATACGGAGCTTTATGGAAGGTAGTGAGTACGTACCATTACATGTTCCAATTACAATACTGCACCTTTTCATCATGACAATTCATTTGCAATTTCTCTTTAAGGTGGTACCTTTGTTGTCTAAGAACAAACTGTTAACCATTTGGGAACTTCTGTTTACCCAACCTATTTTGTCGGTTTAGAAACTATAATACAGATGAATGTTTGTCATATATTTAATTAAAATCCCTGCAAGCGAGTTACCCATCTGTGAACTCCCGTCTCCTGTGCTGCTCCAATGCCATCACCACGCGCACAAAGATGAATATCTAGTCAAGACATATGTAAGTGGGCTGTGGGCTACTTATCTGTCTTCCACTTGTGTGTGTGTGTTAGTGTGTGTGAGAGAGTGAGTGTGGAGGGGATACAGTTCCTTGTCCTTGCGGACCAAGTCGTTGTACATCTGTTCATAAGTCGTTTTGAAGTCATACACATTTGGCTTATCCGGGGCAGGACCGGGTAGCTTCACATGAGACCCTGTCCCGAATGAACGCACATCAAATCCACGTTTGCTGCAAAGAGGAAGGGACAAGAAAGTAAATTACATGACATTTCTTGGCATCATCATATACAATAAAACAGATACAGAAACAGATAGATACAAGTGTAATGCAAATCAGTCTCTCATACAAGTTAACTGAATGTTAAAGCAACGTTGTGGCCTACTACTCAGTCTATTGATCAATATTAGTTGTCACAGTTAGGATTAAAATATCACTGTGCACATTTAAGTGTAGAGAAGGCTGTGTCCAGCTGGTCACTGTCATACAATGGTGTGTCAATCCATCAAAACCTACATCGCTGTTACCTACACCAGAGAACAGGCAACAAATTATTTTTATTTCAGTTGAGCACATGGGTGACAGTCTGCCAGCAACAAACTTGTCTTGATCTGTCAACCAAAAATAGGACATTTTTGTTGGAGTTTTTTGTTTCCACTCCAGTCCTGTTAAGCAGCAGTTGTCCTATATGTGGACTGGACAGCTAATTGGGATGAGGCCAAGTGTGCGGTGTCTTGACTACAAAACTTGCACATCCCTGCCTAATTTAAGAATTTAGGTACAAAACTCCCTGATGGTGTGATGGATGAGGGGACTGGTCCAGGTAGGGCTGACTAAGCTACAAATGAAGTTCCTCCCTTCCGGAATATTTTAAGAGGGGGGCGCTCTTGTCAGACTGAGGAAAAAAAAAACTAACAAGAAAATAACTATCAAGAATAACTGGTAGGCCTATTCTTGAAGACCTGTATTTGTTTGAAAGGCTAATCCTGGAGTGAACGTTTCGCTTTGGCGACCATGAATATAAAACCTAGTCACAGTCCAGCGTGAAAGTGCGCTACAGCCCTGGTGTAACACCCAGAGGTGCGGGTCCATTGTTGAAGCCGTGCTGAGGCCGACGAAGTGTCATCAAGCCATGTCGGTACGACTTGTGAGGGGGCTGAAAGCGGTACGGCGACACAGATTTGTTTACTTCGCGGTGCGGCATAGCGGTCGTCTTTCTCCTCTTCTCGGCGGGTCGTTTTTACCTGAGGATATTGTGCGCTTCCATACTGCGGTTCTGGTTGCTCGAGCACACAACCGCCACACGCAGCGGGTGGCTCGGCATTGCGACTCTTCCGTAGAAACTAATCGATTACTGGTATTAACAATCGAGTCGGCTGGAAATGGAGGTAGTTCGTTTGAGCTCTGTAAAATAAAACAAACACGACGAACCCCTAGGTCGAATTGGATAAAACACAATATGTGTAGAACGACTGTACGGTGAACTTCTCTTCTGTAAGAGGAGGAAGTTAAAATGGCGGAGCCCCGCGAGAGAGTTCCGAGTACGGCTTTAAACAGTGATGTCATGTGGGGGCGGAGTTTCCAAGTTATCAAGTAGAAACGTAGTTGTGACGTCAGTAAACGAACAAGCTGTGAAAAATATGGCTTTCTTTATGGTTATTCTTGTAATTTTGTTATGCAGCCGTAGCTATTTTGTATGGTATGTATTCTATGAATACTTGTCTTTTTTTTTCAAATAATAAAGCTTGATCTATGAAACATTCAAAATGGCAACCCTGAAAAAATAAATAGCAGGCTTCTTTTTTAGTTAGGCCCAGTCCTATTATTAGCAGATATTATTGGAAAATTGACGAACAACTATTTTAAATACACCAGCAGTACTGGATAGCTTATGCTATAGTAACTTGTTAGAGTAAGTTCTCATATTTACCCGACATTTTTTACTTTGCAACTACTGTATATAGGCACTACATATTTAGTGGCTTGTAGTAAATATTTTGATTTATACATGTCCTAGTTTACTTTGTTTAGGTTTGTCAGTAGCCTGCACATACTGTATATTAATATATATTCCTAGAAGGCCTACTGTTTCATATAGAAATTGCTGATATTGTTGTATTCTTTTATAGAGTCGTATACAATTACAAAACAACTTTTCTATATGGATGTACATTTTATATGTTAACATTACATCATTAGTTAGTCTCTATTTGAATTCATTTTGACATTTACCAATACACAGGATTTGTGATGTAACAATCCCTTGGGCCATAATCCAAGGAGCATTCATACAGAAGCCCATTCAGATGTCAAAAAATGATGTACTAACCCACCAATGGTGACTAGAGGACATCAGGCTGCACTGTTGTAAATCTACAGGACCGTCAGACAGGCAGCACTATTTACCAGCTACCTAATCTAAATGTTACAGGGTTGAGTGTGTGAGTGCAGGTCTGTCAATGGGGTTATCAAGTGTCCTCCCATCACAGATGTTTCATTTAAATGAATCCCACAAGAGAAGGCTTAATTTAAATGAAGAATGCTCAACAGTGAATTCTGGTGACCCAGAACCCCTCAACACCCACTCAACACCAACACAAACCTACAATACCCTGTACCTACCCTTTGGCTTATCCCTCATTCCCAACATTACTCACCAAATTAAACTCACTATTGTTCTCAACAATAATAAGCTAATGGACTGGCTGACCCACTGGCTTGAAACAACCTGCTCAGCAACATCAAAGAATACCAGATGGGAATTAATTTGTGATGCTTATGGTCTGAGAATGTAAAATCATTATTTTTTATGTTACCATATAAGAAAGTATGGAGCTGACAGTAAAGGTGACTGTAAGAGCACTCAGGGGGATTTTCTAAGGACAGGGATACACTTTATGATTCAGAACTAATGACACTAGAAAATACTAACACTACTACTAAAGCCTATTTGAATGTAAAAACACAAAAAAACATTACATGGATCCACAAAATTAGTCTCAAACTCATTGAGTAGCTCTGGACTAACATATTTAGTAGACACTGCTGTATAATACATTTACCATACAGCTTAATGCCACGTTTGGTCATATTTATTTTCCTTTTATTAATTTCTTCTATTAATTCAATATTCAATACTAATGCTTTTGCTGTATCTACTGTATGTTACCTAGTATGTAGGTATCTCCATCCACAAATCTCTTCTGATTATGATAGTGAGAACAGAAATCAGTCCTTGCATATTGTAACTTTTCCTGTGCTGTGTCATATGCTACCTCCATCTGGAGTTTTTGAAAAGGTGGATGGGCAGCTAGTAATGCACATATCCCAATCTGCATGTTCTGTACACATTATCTACATCTGTAAAGTTAATTATTTACTTTATTTGGCTTTGTTGTGTCCCATTACCATTTGCTGCTTCAACAGCTAGATTTCCCTACAGGGGATATTTAAAGTCTCATTTCATCTTATCTTGCTAATCCTATTTTAACTTTGTGAGTTTATACCCAGTTTAACCATCCAAATAGGCATCCTTCATAGAGTAACAAAACAAGAGAATACATGGGAATAAGCTCCATTTCCTGTTTTGTGATTGCCACACATCACACAACCGGTCAGGGTTTTTTTCTTTATACTGTACAATTCTTTTTCATTTTTGTCTGCCTTCGATTTTTGTAAATTGCCATGGAGTGTATGCTAACACACACACACACACACACACACACACACACACACACACACACTCACACACACACACACACACACACACACACACACACACACACTCAGACAGAAAAAGGAGAGATGTAAATCATTACAAATGACCTCTCATGGTACTTTATTGACTGACTGTTGGACATGAAGGCATTATAACTTAGATATTTGGCACAGTATTTGCAGATTATAGACCAGATTGGTATTGTCTCTGACAAACATGGTACAAATACATACTCCATAGACCTAACGCCCAAACTAGACTAAGGTGGCATCGTTTGTAAGTAGGTGAAGTCGAGATGTGTAATTATGTTTTCCTGTGCAACAGTAAGGACATGTATGTCGGTCTCAAAACCTTTCACGGGTTACACATTTAGCTCTTGTACTCAAATCCATTTCATTATTTGTATTGCAGTGTAGACACTGCCAGCACACAGACTGATGGACTGACTCACAGACAACCTTGAACACAAAATAACATAGTGGTCACACTAAACTATACGCTAAATGTAGGTATTCAACAGTTTTGGTTCAGTGTGTCCTTGCAGAGGTTTACAATACATATTTGCGTTTCTTCCAGAGCCACCCTCAATTTCAGTCTGGACGTGTATACCGTATTATGTGGCTGATTCAAACATAATGATGTTAGTTATGAGTTGCTATGTGTGTGAGATTAGATATGGTCATTAAGGAGATCATGATATGTGTAGGCTATTCTTTGTTTATTTAGCAGTGCATGTGCAGAGTACCATCAGTGGCGTGAGTGTGTGTGATAGTATGTGTGCTGTGTTGTGGGGCTCATGATGTTTTCTGTGATATATGCCACCAACAAGCAGATGATGACCAGCATCACGCAAATAGCGCCTCCCACTGTTGTCATGGCAATCACAATGTCCTGCATCCCAGAGGGTGTCACAGTAAACTCTACACAGTCCCCTTGGTCTCCTCTCTGGGCCGGGTCTGAGCCGGCCAGGGAACGCAGGCAGATGCGGTAGGGGACGTTCTCATGCAGCTCAGTGAAGAGAAAGTCCCTGCAGCCAGATCCAAGATGGACACCAGCACACTCAAACTGAGTGTAGCTTCCATTCCACCAGCAGCTTAACTCATAGCCTCCCCTTCTGTGGCGTCTGCCACTGAAAACAGTCTTTGGTTGGGGAGTAAACAGCCGGTTTCCCTCCCCTGCCAAGCCTGTCCCAGGATCCCCACCACTCTTCTGTCCAGTTGCAGTCTCTTTTGCCTTTACATCATGGCCGGTCATTTTGGATTCCCCTTGGATCTTTTTCCTGGGACCCTCATGTGTCCACTGTAACAGTACGCTGCCATTGGTAAGAATATTTGCCACCAGAGTCCCCAAAGACATTACTGTCCTGCAATCTCCTTGACGACACTCGAACCCAAACTGAGTGTGTCGAAAACAAAGCTGCCCCCCGATGCCTCCCTCGATCACTCGGTAGGCACACATGGGTGCAGCTCCTTCCTCCGGGATCCAGCTTGGTCTGCTGGACCTTTCGGATATCACAGTAGGAGTATTGCCTCTGCTGGTGTTGAAAGAGAAGCCATTCACGTGGCCGGATTCCTCTTTAAGCTTTGGTGTAGGCCTGCTTTCACTGCCGGGATTGCCAAAGGTGTCATTGCTAAAATAGTTCAAAGTGATGTTAGTCTGTTTTAGCCCGTTTTGGGGCGCACCCAAATTATTCCTGCCCCTCACCTCTGATGGAGATGATGTTGATGTTGATGTTGAGGATGCTGAGCTGCTGCGAGTTCTGCTGGACCCGGCTGTCTGGTGTAATGTGCAGAGGAGGACTGCCGATAAGGCGAGCAGTGATGGTCGTTGTTGCCTTTTCATGTCCCTTCCTTTCGTCGAATTATTTTCACACACAGTGAATCAGATCGACGATGATACAAGGCGGGCTGACGTCTGCCATAAGAAGATCAGTTCTGCCTCGCTGCACACGACGGAATCTGTCTGAAGCTCAAAATCGCGTCCATGGGCGAGAGGAGTCTGCATCTGCGACAAAAATAACAATTAATCATCCGGCCAATACAGCCAGTACGAGATCCAAGTATGACCTTGCACAGGCTAAACATAGCTTGTAGTGCAGCAAGGATGATGAACTCAATATATAACCTGCTTTGCGATCGAGGTCACCTAATTATCACAGACAGCAGCACTATAGCGCGCGATTCACAGGCTTTTAGGAAAATAACTTACTTTCAGTGGAATGAAAGGATCCGGCTACCGTGCCATCAGATTTGCTCTCTTCTTCCTGTCTGGCTTGACGATGCCTGGTGTGTGAGTGCGTGTGCAGGAGTGCGCGCCCGAGTGCTTGAGTGTGTGTGCGTGAGCAAAATAGTTGTAGTCATCATCAGTCAGTTTATGAGTCACCATCATCCCCACTCTGTCCAGATGTGTGTTGACGTGGGAGCCGGGGTATCTGAGGTGGAACAGTCCTGGTCACACTGATGGAGGGTTTTCTGTATACGAACCCTTCCTGCCTCCCACCTGTGGTGCTCATATCCGCCTACCTCCATCACGTAGCCTCCAAGTGGGCAAGGTAATCACCTATCAAAGTGCTTTTGTTACCTGTGCAAATCAACCCCTACTGCAATATCCAGAGTGAAATAACACATTTCTCATAAAAATCCGGCTCAGTCTAAAGAATGGCTTTTCCTTTTTATCGAATTCTCTCGTCATTTTTAACCTTTAATTATGCTATGCAGGGATGTCGACTGAGCACCATGCTGTTTTAAAGCATCGCCTTGCTTCACATTCACACTTGGAGCTGCTCAATAGAGTCTTGTCTTGAAAGGACAGGTCTGCAAATCACGTTTGCACCAAATTCTCTGCAACAATTGTAGCAAAAGAGAGAGTGGACATCTGTGGTGCGGAAGAAACCATCTGAGAGGCTTTAATGACGATGTAATTCGAGAAGTTGTAATCACCGAGTTGTAGCCTACTAGAAAAATATATTCAAAAAAAAATGTGATGAAATATATTACAAATTTGTAGTTGCCATTGCATTCATTCAAATGTTGACTTGCACATTTGTAAATTCCTTGTGACTTCAAATTTAGAATATGATAAAATATTATAATTTTGAATATTTTCTGTGAGTGTAAATTCCAATCTTGCAAGTTCTCAGGTGTTTTGCTACAAAAATACTAAAATCCAAAAGCTCCTGCATCAATGGCTATCCTACCAAAATATGTCCCACAGACAAATGTTGCCACACCAAATGAGCCTCATGCGTGAAATGTGGCCGTCTGGCCAAGGGGCTGCAAGGTGCTGCAAGAGGCTGTGACTGACAAGAGGAAAGGCTGCGTAGACACATAGTTAAAAAATGGGCAACAAAAAGAAATAGGAATTCAGTTTCAGACTCACTATTCATCCACTTTCCCTCATAATAGGGGTATTAACTGGTATTGCTAAATAGAGAATGGATTCTACCTATTCTTGCCCAGTCTAATCAGATTTATTTTAGTATCAAATTGTACATATATTAATGTTTATATCTACCTGCAGCTCATATTACTGTTAAGCGAGTGAGGTTATAGTCAGTTCTTTATTCAGTAGCACCATGATCTATCGAGGCAGTTATTATGGATAGTCAGGATAAAAGAATAAGCTTAGTTTGTGCTGATGAATATTTTGTGACATGAAGGGCTTTTAAATGAAGAAAAATATTCTGATAATGGAGAACAATTTTAAGCACAGTGTAAAAAAAAACATTATCGATTTACTATCAACAAGAAGCAGCATTGTTTTCAAAACTGTCATATTTGTTCAATTATAATCCATGATACATTTAATTAAGCAGTGCTTTTCTTAGATTATTCTGAGCAATCATTATGTCCATTCCCAAAAGAGAAACTTGGCAACCCAGCAAACAATCAGTACCAAGGGAAAGCATGTAAGGCTGACTAATAAGAGAAAGTGCAGCATCAGTGGGATTGTCCTAACACCACCTGTCCCTAAAAGTCCCAGGAGAGAATACTGGTTAAATCTGTCTGATCCATAATTTTATCCTCCGGTTGTCTGGCACCCACCAATGTTATCCAACCTAAACCAGACTGTTAGCAGAACAAGGGAAAATAAACAACCCCACAGTCCTGGACTTATGTGAAAGATGGTTATTATACCTAATGCTCACAGGGCAACAAAACAAACAAACAAAAGGTTTTTGGTAAAGATTAACAATATACATTCATTTATTCATTTTCAATACTTGTTTATTCCTATTCAGGCTCAGGCAGGGAAACACCCTGGAAAGGTTGCCAGTCCATCACAGGGCTCACAACATACACTTTGCATAAATAAGTGATGATTGGTGTAAATATGATAATGTGCACGAGCTGGAACGAACAGAAAGAAATAATTGTATCTATAAATATCAACCATACACACCTGTTTATGTGAACTTTCAGTTGACAGGAGTGTTGAATTGCAGTTTCAGTTGATGGGAGTGTTGCGTGTTTCTGTGATGCGGAAAAAAAACCTGTGGAAAAAGTTTTCCTTTGCTAGTAGAGTATCCAAGCAACAACATATTTAAGTAAATTGACCTTGAGCATGGTCAGCAAAGGCACTGAGCTTTGTGTGGGATGGATCTGTTTGTCTGTGCATGTACATGTAGGTATATATAAAACACCATGAGGGACAGCATCACACTAGTGTTACCATGTGAAGTGGTTCAGTAAGGACAATGGCTCTCACACAAAGACACATGTTTGTCACAGAGAAAAAACAAATTGTATTGCCATGCTGAGGACGATGCCATGTCGGAGGTCCTCACTGTAGATGCTATTTTGTTTGGGCTCCTGGTCTTTTCTGGCATCCTGGGAAACTTCTTGGTCATCCATGTGGTAAGGGAACACAGAACATTTCACGTGTCAATCAAACAGAATGTTTTGGGGAAGATTATTTCCAGTGATTTTAAGATATTGCTAAATTTAACATTGTTGCTGTCTGTCTTCCCTGTACTCTCAGGTGTTTCAGTCAGCCATCGAGAGTCCCTCTCGGCGACTCCCTCCCTCGGACACTATTCTGGTGCACCTGTCCTTGGCCAACTTGTTGACTTCACTTTTCCGCACAGTGCCCATCTTTGTGTCTGACCTGGGCTTGGATGTGTCCCTGGCCCCAGGCTGGTGTCGCCTCTTCATGCTCCTATGGGTGTGGTGGCGAGCCGTGGGCTGCTGGGTGACTCTGGCCCTCAGCGCCTTCCACTGCGCCACCCTGAGGCGCCAGCACGTGGCCTTCGGCCCATTGGCTCAGCAGCGGGAGAGGCGACGGGTGTGGGTGGCTCTGGGGCTGGTGTGGGGGGCGAACCTGGCTTTCTCTCTCCCGGCTCTGGTGTACACCACTCACGTTCACGGCAACGCCACCGTGGAGCTGATGGTGATCAGCTGCACCACCAGGCCTCTGCTGGGCTGCGTCTGGGAGTTCCCATCAGCGGAGCAGGGCTCAGCCTTCGCCTCCACCTCGCTGGCACTCAATGAGGTGGCACCACTGCTGCTGATGGTCTGCACCAACCTGGCCACGCTGCACGCTCTGGCCAAGCACATCCGGGCCGTCACCTCCGGGGGAGAGTCCGGAGGGCCCCACGGCGAGCTGGACAGACATGTGGCCAGCGAGCGGAAGGCAGGTCATGTCATCATGTCGCTGGTGTCGCTCTTTGTGGTCTGCTGGGCGCTGCAGGTTGCCGCGGTGACATACTACAACCACGATGGGGGACACCACGCCGAGGGGCTGCTGACCGTGTCCCATTTCTCTGCCTCGCTGTTTGTAGGATTCAGTCCCATGGTGGTGGCGCTGGGACACGGCAAGCTGAGGAGAAGAATCATGGGTATGATACAAGGGTGGTCAGATGTTGTCAAATGTCGCCATGAGGACACTGAGGAAGAGAGTAAATCCCCAGAGACTACAGGGAAGAAGGCAAAACAAACCATTTTTGTTGTTCAAAAAGAGAGAGAGGTCATAAAAGTGGAGGAGAAAGTTAAAGGAAACAAATGATTAAAATAAAATGTGAATGCATTAATACTCCTTTAAACACTGAATAATACAACAGTTTATACCCACAAACGCACTGGTGCATCATCTATTTGAATCCAGACCCACCTAATGTTTACTCTGGGTAGAATTGTTGTTACACCGTTGTTAAGTATTAAGTTACCTTATTTTGAAACATTTCAATACAAGCAGGCATTTAATGGAAAAGTCCAATTGAGATATTTGTTTGCTGAGCCTGAAAACATTATAGTGCACTGCAGCAGTTTCTACAGAGCGTTTGTTTTAGGTTTTCATGTCCTTTTGCCATTTAGATTCTTTTATCCAATTCACACAGCTGAGATGTTTTTTAATAAGCCCTTGTTTTGTTTTGTTTTTATCTAACCTGCACAAATGTACAAATGTTTCTCTTGCTTTTGTGTTTTATCATTGTGCGTTGTCACTATTTTTAACCACTTTGTTTTTATGTTTTTATCACTAAACTAAACTAAACTCACAATATTGTCCCAAAAAATTTGCCCCCCCCAATGTTATTTTACTGTTTTACATATAGGGTGACAACAGTGGGTAGAGATGCTAATTAGTATGCCATCATGTAAAATAGTAAATTTAATAAAAGTGAGCATATTCATTTTGTTGGGGACCCTTGTAATAACCCCTCAAAGGGCCCTGGGGGTCCACTAACACCACTTTAAAATTTGAGCAAAATAAATCTTTATAATGTTTGTGTTGATTTTTCTTTGGACCTTTTATTTGGATTGGCTTGCAAAATAAAGAAGTCACACCACCAGCTACATAGATACTTTCAGCTGAATTCAGTTGAAGTGGACTGGACGAGGGGGATGCGGCACAACTCCCAGCAATCTTACTTATATAATTGATAATTACTCTGTTGTAGGCTACTGTTGCACTCTCCTTTTACATCCAGTACCTCAGCACTGTTTTCACACACAGACATGGTGGTCGGCATGGAGAAACATCTTATCTTCACAATTATGACCATAAAGTTTCAAATGTTTGAACTTTGAAATGTTTTTTTCAAGGAAAGATGGTACAACTTCTCGTTTATGATTAGCAGTATTGTGTGAGCTGAGCCTCCAATGCTTCAACAGAACATACTGTAGGCCGCAATGCACGAAGAGGTCCTGCAACATCAGTGACTGTGGGCACACCGACCGCACCGAGCTCCGTCAGTGAGAGAGTAAAGACTTGATGACAGAACGCAGCCGCCTGTGACCAATTGTCAGAACAACAGGTGACATGGCAATGAAGATGATGTTGGCAAAACGAGCGATAACCAGAAGAAATTCAGCTGAGGAGCCGCGGCTGTAATTGAAATAGTTGACGGAGATAATGCTGGTTCCCCAGGATGCAATGAAGAGCATGATGAGAGCGAGAATCACCTGGAGGGATGCAGAGGGGAAAGAATTAGTGATGTACAAAAGTTTTGACGTGATGATGAAGTTTGTTTTAACCCTTGACCCCAATAAAAAGTTGATAAGACAGTTGTATGTTGCCTATTGTATTGATCCTTTAGTACAGTAATGTTTCAGATCTATATTAGACGCATTTCACTTTATCCATCTATTACTGACAATTTATCCTGATTTCAATATAGAGCTCCTTCCAGCCACAAAACTCCAGCCACCCCTCTTCCCCTCACCTTGGCTGCTCGTCTCTCAGCTGGCACCCGTTTTATGGCGGGTGCCACCGAGCTGCGCATCCTGCCGTGGGTGTAGAGTGTATAAAGGGAGCCCAGGTTGGTAAAGGCCATCAAGATGATGGGAATTGTTTCATGGATCACCATGGATGTGGTAGCGTAGGCCAGGCCGCTGTAGCTGGAGGGGAAGTTCCACACACAGCCCAGCAGGGGGCGTGTGGTGCTGCTCACCAGCATCAGAGTCTGGGACAGGAGGAGGAGGGGAGAGTGAGAGAGAGAGAGAGAGAGAGCGAGAGAGAGCGAGAGAGAGCAAGAGAGGGAGAGAGGAGTTAGGGTTAAAGTGGAGTCAAGAAGGGAAGAAAGGAGTACGGTTTGTCAAGAGAGGGATTGGTGATGTGACAGTGTGGTTCCCCTTGAGATAAAGAATAGAAAGAGGCAGTTATCCACAAATAAGAAAAATATCCCAAACTTTTTTTTAACCTTATTTAACTTCAACTGAGCACTTCATTTGCAGGGGTGATGGATCATAACAGTTTATGCACAATCCCACCTGAAAGATGTTGGACGACCAGCACAACCTCAGTCTGGATGTTTGTCCCCAGTTCAAATTTTCCAGTTACTAATTCACACCCTGAGCCAAACTTTCTTAGTACAGGGATTTTGAACTTGCTTCTCATCACAATTTGCCTCACTGACCTTAAAGCTAATGCTGGCCTGGCTCTTACCTCTGTGCTGTTCGCGTTGCCACTAGTGGAGAACATGTGAGCAGGAATGGAGTAGATGAAGTTGACGAGCCAGATGAGACCCAGAGCCAGTAGCAGGGATCTGGGGGGACCCCGGGGCCCGTGGAGGTTCGCCATTGGAGGAGCCACGCGCCTCAGGGTCTGGAGGTGGAACGCACTGAGGAAGAGTGTTGACCACACGTTGACCGAGCGGAGCCAGACCCAGACCCCCATGAGGACCTGACACCACTCTTTGGATGAGTACAGCTAAAAGGGAGAGAGGTGGGTGTAAGTTTCTGTTGATTCCGATCAGAAATTGATGTCCCCTACATACAATCATCTTTTGAATATATAAAGAACTCCCTTCCCACCAAGCTAATTCAAACAATCAAGCTGCCACATTGATACCCTTGTCTCTACTTAACAAGTTAGGCTGGTTAGTGGCAAATACAAATTTCACAGACATTGCTTTCTTGTCACACACTGTACTCTGCACAAATCTGTACTTACTTTGGCATAGTCAGCAAACATTATAGTTGGTGTAAAAAGCCAAGTCAATATACAGTTTGAACTAGATCTCTGCTCTGCAAATATTTTATATTAACCTTAACCTTAACCCGCCCTCGTCTTCGACTACATACCTCGAGTCCCAGGTCTGAGATGATCAGCAGTGTGTTCCTCATTACGGACACCAGCAGGTTGGACAGTGCCATGTTAATGATGATGATGTCCGAGTTACGTCCCCCGCTGGGGTCCGTGCATACGCTCTCACCGATCACCCCGATCACAGTGGCATTGCCCAGAACGCCCAACAGCACCAGAAAGATGTAGAAGGCAGTTTGTGCAGGGGACACAGAGACACGGAGTCCCATCCCAACCAGCTCCGTTTCTCCATTCTCCTCCATGACACCTTTCATTCCAGCCAGAGTCAAGAATTAACCTTTTTTGTTAAGGAATTTGAATAGCCTATATATTATTCCTCATAGCACACTCCATTTTCGTTGTATCTCAGGTGAATATCACTTAGTTTTCATCCTACATGCTGCCAGTTGTTATTCCAGATGTAAATATCTCTTTGTTATGCACCAGCATAATCAACCTAGGAATATTTTGTGCTTCTTGGTTTTTGTAGGTGCAGCAAATATGGACACTCCCTCATTTAAGGGGCTATATGGTCCTTGTTGTATCATCATAACCTAAACTGACAGCAAAGGTGTTTTTCCTGGTACATTTAGGTCATACTGAATGCCCACAGGAAGCCACAAAGCAGCACTATATGATATGCCTTGGGGAACTCGGGGTGCATGTTAATAAAACACAAGAGATTAATCAGTTTGCCTTATTGAAACATGCTTCCTTTGCAACTTGATTCATTACGGTGTCACCCTCAGGGAAGTGGAAGCCTGTTTGTTTGTGTGCATGCATGTACTTGCATGTGTGGGTGGGATTTCAGCAAATTAACAAAAAGGGCTGTAGCGCTTCCGTCCCATGCTTTGACTTTCAGTGGCCAGGCTAGTGGTAGGCACCGATACAATCTATCATCAAACATCATACAAAATATGGAGGTTAAACAGCAAAACAAGTGAGAATCTCAAACATGCAATTTGCCCTCTCATATGATCCCTTTCAACTCCAACTAGGCTCATGTGAGGGAGTTTCAATAGGTGTGCAAGGAATATAAGCAGATAGTTAAGAGTGAATCTTATTGCTCAGAATGATTAGCAAAACACTGATGAGCTTCAATCAAAAACACAAAAGTGGGGTGCCAATTATAATTTTTTAAATGGTAAGAGAGCAACATCTAAACTAAGTGCAGGAGACATTTTAATGATGTTTTTAATGAAGGATTTGCAGCAAGTGAGCAAACTTTGCTCACTTGCTTGCAGGATTTTCTCCTGCCAACACAACTGATTTTTTATCAAATAAGAATATTCATCAATGTTTCAACGCTAAAATGCAACTGATATCAATATGGAATTTCCATATCAGTGCACTTTTAATATTTTGAATTTAAAAATTACAATCACACAACACATATTAAATATAAACATGTTTTAATAAAAAAAATAATTAGCTTCAGCTCATGATGTAACAGCACAATGAGTACAAACATGTACAAAAGTGAAAATGACTTCCCAAAAAGACTAAAAAAGGGATTTGCTTGGTCCACAATTTGCTTTTCCATTATTTCGAGTGACGATTATCATCTTCTGCGTGAGTATTCATCTCTCCTTCCTCTTCCTCGATCCTTTTCACGTTCTCTCCGCTCCCTCTCTCTGTCTCTTCCTCTATCTCTTCCTCTGTCCTTTTCTTTATGGCTGATGCGCGTTTTCCGATGAATGGGAGAGATGGAGCGTGAGGGAGAAGAAACACTGCGGCTGCGTCTGAAAAAAGGAAAATAAAGCACACGTCCAGTCGGTACAGAATACAAACTACCTATGCTGAATAGTTTGGCAAAGCACATGGGTGATCTTTTCTACCTGCGTTTCGGTGGGGTGATGGAATGAGTCTCCCTTCTTTCAGCACTGCGACTCACTTTGGTCTTTCTGAAAATTAGAGCAACCAGGTAACATTTAATATTCATCAAAATCATGCAAGCAAAACAAGCTGAGGTTGGTAAATGAAATTTTCTGTAATCAATTCCAACCAATACACAGAGAGAAAGAAACAGACTTACCCATCCCCATTGGTGAGTTTTCGGCAGGCATTTTTGAGGGCAACTTGGGACAGTGGAGACTTCTTACTGTGATTTGTTACAGCAGGCGACACTGAAGGGAAGGAATGGAAAAGGGTCAAAGTCCAGATCTGGGGCCTAGGACCAGTCAGTGTGTAGTGTCTAGTGTACGCATAATGAAAAGGTACATATCAGTGTGTGTGTGTGTGTGTTAATGTGTTGTGGATAAAAGGAGTTGAAGCAGTAGGATTGACAATGCTAGTTTAAAACTCAACTTAACTAGAATTATAAATGTAAAAGTAATGATATGCAAATGCAAAAACGCATGTGGGCACTGAAACCCAAAACCTGCAGTGTCGTTTCCCATTTTTGCTCCATATCCAAACATTTCTTATCTGTCAAAGGATTTGAACTAAGGACTTTTCTATCATACGCTTCATATGCTTGCTTCTCTGAACTCTTGAGTGCATTGCTGCCTGAAAAACACTATAAAACAATAAAGCCATTTGTTAGTTACCTGCTTTGGAAGCTGGAGAGAAGTTTGAGGGGGTCTCTAAAGTCGGGGTTCCCATGGCAAGCAGTGCCCCCTCTCCTAGTTTGGCTTTGGCAGCCATGGCATCCAGAGCCTGACGGCGCTGGTCCACCTGCTGCAGTAAGCTGGAGAAGGAGACCAGCGGGAGGCAGTACAGTCTGAGAATCCTCCGACAGATCTCCTTCAGGTCCTCTTCCAAAGCCCCGAACAGCTGGAACCAGGGGGGCTGATCCGGTAGAGGGATCTGAGGGAGAGACTCGAAATGTTACTCAAACGTTTACGCTGGCAAAATAAAGGTGGAAGCAGGAATGCCATGGCCAACAGTCTAGAGTGGAAACTGCTATGATTTGTTTCACCTAAAATCTTATTGTGTCTCTGTTGATCTACATCAACTGTATGCCGACTGGAATGAGCAATTTCCAACACACAGGATCTGATGTAAAATATCTGTTGTTATGCCAGTGGTTCCCAACTCCAGTCCTGCTGGTTTTCTATCCTACCAGGTAGTTAATTACATTCAGCTGGCATCCCAGGTCTGAATCAGTCCTTATGAAAACCTGACATTTACTGTCTTAGATAGCTGAAAATCTTCCGGCATCAAACTCCATTGTATCTGTACTGGAAATATCTTGATGTGATGTCACGCACTCTATGTTTGACCGGTTATCCAATTAACAATACCCACCGGTATTAACAATACCCACTGAAATTGAAATGAATTACGCATGCCCACAAAACCGTACTTATCCGAGTTTCTGGAACTGATACCTGTAGTGATCTGGCCGACAAATAGATACAAGCACAGGCCACCGTCTCTGCGCTGAACCTCAGAAACACATCGGTCCTCAAGCCATCATTCATGTAGTTCCTAGTCAGTAGAAAAGGAAACCAATGTGTAATCACTGCAGGAACACCTTGTACATGTTACACCAACTACCTCATGACTTTGCAGCAATTTGGACTATTAAACATAACTGGAATAGAGCTGATCAAAGAGGTACAGATTCAACCACAAACATGCTTTACAACATTACCAAGTTATTACAGTGTTACTACACAGAAAAAGAAAAATCCTAAATGTCAATAATCAACTTCTGACAACACAAACATTAGAACAGGGATCTACATGTTGAAAATAGTGTAGGAACAGTTAATTACTTACCAAGCAATCTGTACCAGTTTAGCATTCTTCTCACACTCCAGCACCTGAAGGTACATGACGATTATCTGTGACAGACAGGACAGAAACTCTTAATTAATTAGTTCATGTAGAGAAATGGGATGAAATTAGGAGCCTTTGTTGCACTATTAGAATCAACAAATCATCCCAGCATTGTAGACCGTATATCAAACATCAGGTCATTAATTAAGCTAATTAATGCAGTAATTATTAATATTTCTATGTCAACATACTTGTCTTCACATAACACATGGGTGGTAATCTCTGTATCTTAAAGCATTAAGGAGTTCTAGTAGTTTCAATCAGAAAATCAGTTTTCTCTCATTAATATGCAAATTTATGTAGCAAGGTGCTTCAAGATTTAATCAGATCATCTATGCTAAAGGGGGAAACTGTGGTGTCAGTATGAAGTTTCTTTCTATCGTGTTGTTTTTTGAATTATAATGTTCACAAGAATGTATCTACACACAGACAGACACACAGAAGCCACCATGACGACATAATGTCCATAAAAACGGCGTGTTGTGACATAATGAATAAATTCAAAATGCATGGGGGTAAATGGACAGATGTGCCGCCTACAGCCAAGCTTGTGACAGAGAATGCTGCTCATGCTTGCCTTGTGAGGATGTTTGACATGCACACAGAAGCCCAGCTCCTTCAGAACTCGCCTCTCTGCTTTGATCACCTGTGCCTTCATATTGATGTAGGCAGCATCCAGAGGCATGGGAGCCCGAGTCCTACGGACCAAACAGACAGACTAACTTAAGGGCGGTGCCGGTCCGTATGTGAGACACAGGTGACAGAGAGAAACTTGGGACAGAACAAACTGAGATGGAACGGATCAAGTGAAGAATAAGTGTGAAAGATAAGAGTCTTACTTTCCCCCTTTGCTGTTCTTGAGATGATAGAAAACATTGAGCACATCTCGTACCCTGCGCGGCTCCTCCTCTATCTTGGAGGCCAAGTGCACACATGCCATTGCAACCATCTGGAAGCAAAGTGTACATGAGACAAATGATCACAGCATTCTAGGAAAGTGTGATTTTTAAGTCACAGCCTGCGTCAAGGTGCATCCACAAAAATCAAAACAGCACAATCATGGAGATGAGGTGCGACTCTTGCTCAGAGGATAAAAAAAATAGTATCTTTAACATTGGTCGGTTAAAAAACATGATGTTTCGGCCATCAAGGGCTTCATCAGGTTAAGAAGAGGAAGACAGGGAACAGGTAGAAATAGGTAAAAATTCTCAATTAGGAGCAGCTGGTGACCATTTTCTTATTATGCCCAGGGAGCAGGTAGGTGGGTAGGCAGTGTAGGTGGAAAGGAGGGGGAAAGGAGAATATCACAGCAATAGATAGGCACAGAGAATAAAAGGGATATATACTGTACATACAGCTTACAGCTCTTTATTTCAAAGTGCAAGAAATAAAAAATTATGAGCATAGTTGTATAAGCCTATGTGTGTGCATGGTGGATGTGGGCCATCAAAACAATATATCCTACCTCTGCACAGTGTCGAACAAATGACTTGCAGTAATAGAACCTCTGGAAGAGCACCTGTCCTGTGGCCATGGCGACCTGGAGGGAGGAATCCATCAAGGATTAAATATATCCAATGACAAGTGATAGTAGACAGTGAATATTGGAGGCTGTTCAGCTCTTGGAGCTCCCACAGCTCCATTAGTTAGTGTGCGGAACGCAGCTCATTTCAGTTCTCTTACATACTAATACTTCCCTTCAAATAATTGCTCACCAACTATAGGCTTGATTGTCATGCTGAACACTTATCATACATCAAAACATGAATGATGACTAGATTAATGCTTTTAGTGCTGAAGTAATGGATTTTGTAATGTTGTGGCTATATCTTTGTTGCTTTTTTGCTCATCAGCTCAAAGTGCTCACAATTATAGCATTTCTGTCTGGAACCTCACACTTACACTCTACTCAACAGATGGCTGATTACCATAATTATAACTTGGTCACTGCATAACGATAAACTGCAAAAATGCTTAGTTTGGTAGGCTACTCCAGTTGCAGGTCAGTGCTGAGCACAAAAGGCAAATACTTCATCCTAGTTAGGGGTGCTCCAATATGCACAGTGGTATCCAGCCAAATACCAGGCAGATCCCAGGCTAAACTATTTCTACCTGACAAATGGCAATGGTCACACAAACAAAGACCTAATTTGAGAATACACAAATCATTTTATATCCATTAAAACAAACAAAGGTTTACATTTGATCAGATTCACTTCAGTGACAATCCCCAAATTGTATAACAAAAGTTGTCAGTGTGAACATAAGTACTAAGTCTTGGGCCCAGTAGAGAGCAAGGGTACACCATGCTGCCCTTACATTTCCAATGGTGCTTTGAAGCCAACTCTACAGGTTACTGGCTTATGCCTTTTCAAAAATATCACAGATATGTTGGTAGTGAGTTGCCCAAATAAAATCTTGCAGTGGCACTTTTCTACATCAATCTATTATTATCTTCAATCATGACATCAGACCTCAAACTGTCATTTTTTCTACCCGGTCTTGGCTTCTGTGGCCAAAAATAACTTACCAGCACTACACTACCCCAGTTAGCAAACTAGCTAGTTTGACCACAAAGCTAATGTTTGTAGCTAACATTTAGCCACAAACATTAGCTCACATGACTATTATTAAGTTAAGGCATGGTCGTCGTACTATGGCGAGTCGGGAATGGCTGTAAAGTGCAGCAGAAAAACGGCTCATAAGGTAAATAAACTAATTTAAACAGAGCTGTTAGCCTGCTAGCTACCAACCTGCGGCAGTCTGAGCAGTATGCCCGCGGCTTGGATCATCTCGCAGCCCCGCATCCTCAGCTGCTCCTCGGTGTCCGCCGACAGTCCGTGCTCGGCGGACGGACTCCTCTGCAGCCGCTCCGGGGGCAGCTGGCAGTAATCTAGAGTCAGGGTCACTTCGGAGTACATCTTGTCTCCGATCAGGATCCCTTCTCCGGGAATTCTCAGATCCCCAGCCGCCATGGAGTGCTCTATTTTGGGCTGCATTGCCAGGCGAAACCGGGGATCTACGACCTTCTGCTTCTTCTTCTTCTTCGTCTTCTTCTCTGTGTTTATTGGCGGGTCGCAAACCAACTTCAGGGTGCACACCGCCACCTACTGTCCCGGGAAGTGTAGATTAAGCCGTGACTGTGACTATCTAATCTTGAAAAAGGGAAATTGCTAGAATCATACTGTCTAAACCTGTTTAAAAAAAAACAAAACTAAAATTAACTAAAAGTGCCCTATTTATTTCCCTTGTGTCATAACTCAATAACAACCAAAGGGTATCAGAGGCTCATCATTCAGTGCCAGGACACAGATGTGCTGGTGTTACTTCTTGTGTTTGCACACCAACTGAGCCAAGAAATTTGGATGAAAGCAGGAACAGCCAAGAAACCACGCTACATCAAAGTTCATAATATCAAAATGTCAAATGATATGCTTAATGGTCTGTTGGCATTCCATGCTATCACTGGATGTGACACTACCAGCCAGTTCACCGGAATAGGAAAAAGGACTGCATGGAAAGTGTTCCAGCAGTGCCCTCACCTTCTCCACAACTTTGGTGAGGATGAAGTACCAAGTCCAGCTACTCTATCCTTGGCAGAACAGTTTGTATGCAAACTGTATGACCCAAAATCAACCAACAACTCAATCCATGTAGTTCGCTGTGCCCTGTTTCGGAAACTGAAAGCCAATGTTGATACGTTACCACCAACAAGGGATGCCTTGACTCTGCACATCATGAGGGCCCACTATGAAACAAAGGTTTGGAAACAGTCACTATCCACAGTTGCCCTCACCAATCAATTGTGGTTGGCACATGGTGGATGGCATGCTGGTCCCCCAACTTTTAACCAAGGAACCTGTACAGGCCAGATGCTTAGAGCTGACAATCTGTGGGTGCCCTTGCAGCTTGGTGCAAGAACTCATTTGACAAAGAAGAAATTGACAACAAAGAAATAGACCTTGACCAGGATTAGTGCCCTGAAGTATGATGTGAAACTCACAGAGCCGTTGTGTTAAATGTACACAGAAATTGTATTACATTTGATTATTTTTGTTTTCAAATTTGACCATACTATAGACTGCAGAGATGCTTCTTATTTATTGATTACATAGAATGTTTCCATTACTGGTGAGATAATACTCAGGTACAGTTAGCCACATCAGTATTGAGTGTTGTCACATTATATCCATTTGTATTGTTTCAGCCTATTTAGCATGACAATGTTCTGAATGTTCATATTTTCAAAGTCTTGTCTTAGGCCTATGTTATCCCTTTTGGTGTGATGCATGTTTTGCATTGTGTATGTTAATGTACACTCAAAACAAAACAGAGTAAACAATCTGTTTATGTCAAAAACGCCCCTAAAGAAGTTGCCTCAAATGTATCTTTTACCATAATGTTTACAAAAATATTGCAATAACATGCAAAATAACTTTCCTTATTGATCTTTTATCTATGTCCTTTAATATAAAATAAAAAAAATATTTCAAAATGAAAAATTAAGCACATGCATGTTATGTTAAATTGGACCATTTGACCATATAGCATGAATTGAGTATTCGAATAATAAAGGGTATGAAATAAAATTTCAACATGACAACCACCCTAGAACTTCTTCTATGTGTCCCTTCTAACCAAAAAAATGTTGTCAGCTTTTACCCAAACATGTTAGCAAAAGTCATATCGGAAGCACTATTCTGAATTGGCCCCCTGACTACCTGTCTATATTAGCCTACAGTGTAAAATTGTGTTCAATATATCTACTTCATTACAACATATAGCCTACCTGTGATTATCTTGTACATTATAGTGCGTGATAACGCAACTTAGTTGATTTATGTTATGTCATGTCATGTTACGATATTGAAGTTAAATATTATATTTGATTGAATTAAATTGTATTTATTTCAGTTAAATTCATTGCAAACATACAGAGGTACAAACAATGCTGGTGTTACATGTCTTATCAATCAAGTACAAGGATTTGAAACATCCTTTAACAAGTTAAACATGGCCTTAGTTTTCAAGGGTCACAAAGGCATCATTCAACATTTTTGCTTATTTATTTTTCATAAGTTTAAGAGAGTTTGAAAATGATCACAGTTTTTTTTTTTTTTAGAACACTGGTAGTTTGTGTTGTTTGTTTAATCATTTGCATTTATGAACGAAGAATTTGGCTAAACGAAGTCAATTGTTGATTAGTGGATATGGTAATCTAGATTTACACCACATTTTAGACAGAAAAAGGCTTCCTGTTTGGGTGCATTTTGGTCTTGGTGCATTGTTTGTTTATTCTTTGACAGATCACTTTCCCCAAACAAAATATTCATAGGCTACTATAATAACGGCAGGCTGTATAGTTTTCCACCTGCCATTCAGTCCCATATGAGGCCAAATTAACAGCATTATCATGTTAATTAATATCCATGTATTTATGTTTCAATTGAAGAATGTGTAGCCTAATGAAAAGGGTTTGGGAGTGGTAAGGTAATAAAATCTACTCTTGACGGAACATGTGCTTTGACCATTACAAGGGAATAAAGTTGCTTTTCTTTGTTTTTTTTTTGTTTGTTTTTTGTCCATGGGATGGGACAGCGTGAAGTTTGCTATTATACAGCTTAAACTTCTGATTACAATCAATAGCCACTAGATGGCCCTATAAACAACCAAATACCAGACTAAGTTTATAGATGAGTCTTGTCTCACCTTTAATTTAACAGGGAACAAAGGAAATCTACAACGAAATATAAAACGTTTAAAACATATTCACAATACACATTCACAATTATCAGTGGCTGTTGATCCAGCATGGGCTTTAATTTGATCTCATTACCCAGGACATGATATGCAATAATCATCTTCCTGCCTTACAAGCACCGTATCACCTCTGCTTATCATCACTGACAACAATGCAGAAACACACCTGACTGTCAATATGCTGCCAGTGTGGCATTACAGATGCAGTGGCTAACTTTTCTCCACTGGGTGAAACTTGGCAGCCGAGAGCAAAAAAAAAGGTTCTCATCAAAACTTGTCTGGTCCCATTCGCGATTGGCTGCAAAGTAAAACACATTTAAAATTGTCCATGAACTGAATAATCCATCCAGTGGACAGTTGTGATTTGCCACAAACGAGACATAACCAGTTGACATTTGGTCATCAAAGATCAATTAAATTTATCTGAAATATTCTGAAGCATGCTAGTCTGTCTCATAAACTGCATTCCATCGTACTCAGAACTCAGAAAAAAACGACTTGAAAAGTGCAAAGGATCGGTCGTTCAAGTCGGAGTTCCCAGTCGGAAACTCGGACAAAATTATTTCCGCCCGAGTTGCCCGACATAAACACAGCTGACGTCACAGCATCAATTTGTACTTAATAAAACTTGATTTTACTTGATATGTAGTTTTTGTGTTGTTGAAAACATGTTGTAACAACTTTGTAGTTTCCATTTGTAACATAATTCAGTTGACTTGTGCTTTGTTACTAGTCTTTGCTGTATGAACTCGCTGCTAACGTAACTAGAGGTGTCAGATAGCTACCGTTAACGTTAACGGGCAAAGGCTGTCCATGCGTCCATGTTTTACCGAGAAGTTACAGTTACAGTTACTTCCAATGGACTGCACCATAAGAGCCAAAACTGGCCTTGGCTTTTGAATCCAATGGAGGTCTTTGGAGAGCCCGAGACAGCCCCTCTATCGCCCTCTACTGGCTGGCTGCAGAACAACTCCAACCTCCACCCACCTCAATATAAATCAATGGGACTGGGGCCACACTTTTGCTTCTGCGTTGCAGCTAGGCTGTAGGTCTCTGCGGTATCAAGCAGAGGCTGCCGCTGTAACTTACGTGCACCTCTCCAAAAATGTGCCATCAGGATGATATTTGAGTGAATTTCAGTGCATGTGGGGGGCTTGTCTGCATAATTTACATGGGGAAGTGCCTTGACCACATAAGGATATAGGGGCTGTTTTTTCCTGCAGTTGTGGGCTTCACCCTGGCTCCACCTTTTTACTCTACTGCACAACCTCTTGCTCCAAATATACAACATGCTGGCACCCAAAACTTGGGATTCAAAAGGAAGTTAGCGGGACGTCTCAGTCACTTTGTCCATTATTTAGAAGATGACTGAAACTGGAAGAAAGACAGGAAGCATTATCATGGGTCCCACCAGTTTTCTGGGCAAGACTCGCCAAAGTGCTATCTAGACAGATCTTGTGTTTACAAGGAAAGAAAGGAAATAAATATTAAAGTAGCTTTTATGGAGATGTAAGCAAGCCTGTTGTATGGCAGACAGAAGTGACAATTGGTGCTCTTGTACATAGAAGAAAAACTAGTGAAGTTCTCGGGTTTATAGATGCTCATTGGCAACAGGAATCAAATCTGTAGAAAACTGAGATTCTAGCTCTAAGACTGAAAACCCTGAAAAGTAAACTCTTTAGCTGTATACACAAAGTCTAAGGCATTGCAAATCCAGTAAGGAGGGAAGAAACTAAGAGCTTTAAATTTAAAAAGCCTAAGCCATGACAATAAAGGCTTTTACAGTAAAGGCTTTTAGTGTCTTCTCTCCTTATTGGATTTTCCAATGCATTGGACATTGTGCATATAGCTTAAGAGTTTACTTTTTTCTCACTGGAGGTTTTCAATATTAGAGCTAGTATCTCAGTTTTCTACACACTTGTGCTATGTTTCCATTTCTGGGGTGAAACACACATTTTAGCACATTTCACTTTATTATTTTTACATGGCATTTAAATGTTTTTTTTTAGGGAATGTTTACCTAGTTGTGGGCTGACCAACAGTTGGTAGGCACTGTGAGAATGTACACAAAATTGTGTGATTTTGTTTCTTTCATAATGCAGGCTTCTCCTCACTAATGATGATAATTATGAAGATTGTGGCTGAAATGTGAAATAATACAGCATGGTTATTTGATAAAGCCTTTACTTGTCACCATAATTAATTTCTAGATGCAATGTGAACTTTAAGAAATAATATCTAGTTCTGCAAAAGTTATGTAATATGTCTTTAGGGCCCTTAAAATGGTTGATTTCACCAATTTTCTTTGCTTCAGCTGCCAGATTGCAGCAGACTCTCATTGTTAACTCCAGTTCCTGGAATCTATTAGACAGAAGAGACAGAGAAGGAGGCAATTACTCTCCGGCGGTACACTTTTTCTTAGCACTAATGAACCAAAGCCATTACTGCATGCATTGAAATGCCGTATTCATAAATAATTAGATGTTCATATTCAGCTTGACCAACCTGTCTGCTACTCTGCAGAACAGCATATCCCATCTCCTCGGCCCGAGCTGTAGACCGGGGACACACACACTCGGCTGCTAGGGGCGAGGTGTGTGAGCTGCGTGGAAAGAGACCCGGGGGGCAGATACATAGAGGAGCTCTGGGTGTTTCCTCCCTCCCAGCTGAGCCAGTAGCCTCTCAGGCCCTCCGCATGGCCCTGCCACTCCACCTGCATGGCCTCTCGCCCCACTGGGGTCAGCTGCAGGTCGGCCAGGGCAGGGAGTGCTGGAGTCATGGGGAAACATGGAAGGAAACAGGGAAAAGACTGAAATGACCTGGTCCAGTAAAGCTGACCCAGTTACAAATGTGGTGTGGATGAAAAACTAGGAGCGATGTGTTAGAAATCTGGGATAATGTACTAAATTTCAGCATTCACTAAAGAACAATACACAGAACAATGATACTGAAAGAAATACAGGTGAAAGACACTTGCCCATACACACACACACACACACACACACACGCATGATATGCAGACATCAAACTGAAACCGTACCCTCCTGAGTGCACGCTTTAACAGACATGGTCCTTTCTTTGCCTGTCACATGCAGAGCGCTGACTGTGACCAGGTACTGAGTGTCCGGCTCGAGGCCGGTGAGCAAGGTGGAGTTCTGATGGCCGTGTAACGTCACGGTGTGGACCCGTCCGCTGGGGATCGCTCCGTACTCCACCCTGTACCTCTGGACCCGCGCCGGCTGCAGCGGTCCCCAGCTCACACGCACCTGACGAGGGCCGGAGTCTGACAGCGAGACCACCGCTGGGCTTAACACCTCTGACGTGAGAGCAGGCAGGGGGGGAATGAGGAAGAAAAAGGTGAGATGACAACCACTAATACAATTATGCTAGATACAAGGAACTTAGGCCTATTTGAATCTGGTACAAAAATATTGGAAGTTGTCTGTTTGCACACCTGCCTTGAGATAAACACACACAGCAGATTGCAAGCTTTCCTTAAAGTACACAGTACAGGGTTCAGCGCTTTGCTCAAAATTAATATTGTGTCTTCACAAGGGCAATATCGATACACTTTGTAAATGTACAGACAAGCACCCTCCAGGATCTAACTTAAATCCACACCCTTCCCAATGGTCACGATAAGCTGTAGAAACAAACCAGCAACCCTCTGACAAGCGTTCAGCCTACTGAACAATTGTATCTGCTTTTCATGTTTTTCTACCTAGTCGTTCCTTTCCATTCCCTTTTTATTATTTAATGGCCTGTCTGTTCAAAGCCCTTTACAGCATCATACACATACAAATAATTTAGCATAGGTTCCCCCTATGGGACTTGAACTTCCAATCTTGGCAATGTTAGTGCCGTAGGTACTTTGATATCGTATTTGTTACTGTGTTCCCTTTGCCCTATATAAGCCTGTTCCCCACGCACAAATCCCACCTGTTTGTACGTATCTACACTTTTCCTATTTTGCACCATGGTAAATCCTCTCACCAGGAAGTGTGGTGAAGGTAACGGAGAGTGTGTTGAAGAGCTCCTGGTTGGACTCCGGGCTGAGGGAAGCTGTGTATGTGGTGTCTGGCTGCAGGTTGGTTAGCTCTTCCCAGCTGGAGTCTCCTGGCAGAGTGCGTCGGTGGTACTGCCCAGTGTTACAGCTGGCCCCCGAGTCAGGATGGGCGGTTCCCTCCATTTTCCACACACAGTTATACCGTAGCTCGTAGTAACCATTGTCTGCACTCAGGACAGGACGCCATTGCAGCACAGCACTGTGGGAAGTCAAATGTGCCACGCGCAGCCGTTCTGCACGAATAATTTCTGTAGATAAGACAACAGGAGAGGAGAGTGGGAGAGCAGAGAGGAAAGCAAGATAACATACAGAAACTGCAGTGGAAGCTCACACACAGATTACAGCCTGTAGTTGACAATCACAAGTTCTGTCTAAAAATACTTTATTTTTACAACTCTGTCAGCCGCCTCAATAACTGCTCAGTCTCACATCTGGTGTAGTGTTGCTATTTCTACTGGGCTTAATTAAACCCTATGTAAACAAACTCATAGCCTTCCTACTTTAGCACAACAGCCTGTGTACGTCTTTGACTAATACAAACATGCACAGGAGCTCACGTGCACACACACACACAAACACACACACACACACGCACACACCAATGATGGCCTCCCTCAGGTCCTCTGTGATTATGTTGATGTCATCTATGTCCACAAAGTAGAGGTGGGACTCGACAGGTGGCGTCACCGCTCGTCGCAGCACCTGGTAGTTGCCGTGTCCCGTCGACACAGCCAGCACAGACACTCCCTCCTCCTTTAGCGCTGACATCGGCCCGTCCACGTCTCCAGGCTGCACGCCGTCAGTCAGCCACACCAGTATCTTCGGCAGCTCCGTCTCCACTCCTGCGAGGAGCCGCCGGGCCAGCTGGAGGGCGGCCTCGGTGTTGGTGTCTCCCTGCAGCTGCCTGGTGCCGCGCAGAGCTTTCTGCAGACTCGCCTGATCGCTGTGGACATCCAGGTCAAACTCCAAGTGAGGACTGGTGCCCACCTGCAGCAGCCCAACTCTTACCTGCCCCCGCCCCAAAGAAAAGGGGCGAAGCAGCTCGGTGAGGAAGAGCAGCAGGCGTGAGAACTCATAGGATGACACGCTTCCTGAAGAGTCCAGCAAGAGCAGAATGTCCCCCTCACAGCAGTTCAACACTGGCACAAAAGGAGGAAAATATGTGGGTTTCATTTTGATGTGGGTGCTATGTCATTCATGTGCGTCCTATGTCACTAGTAATACCCCTGACCTTTTTTCTAATCTAAAAATCAAGGTCTGAGGTATCTATTCCTAGACAAGGAGCTAGGCAAGAATGATCTCATGAATGTCACAAACACTGTTAGTGTCCTTGAAGAAACACTTATACAAAGAATGCAGGGCAATATGAGGAGTATGCAAGTATGGTATGTCATGGATACCGCTAAAATGCTGACCTAAATCTTTGCTGTGCTATCCACACCATGTAAAATTGTGTTGTGAATGCTTAAAATGGAGCTATAGCAGAAGACTTATTTACCTACTTATTGGTAGGAACAAAGAAATATGAACACAGGAGTCAGCTGATGAAATGAAACTGGACTGAGATTTACATGGGAGATAAAAGACAGAGGAGTAAAAAATATGCAGTGCAGAGCATTAGAGAAAGAAGCAGAGAGAGTGTGCCTCGGCTGTGGTTATCTCCACTCGTATGAACACATCGTTGCTAGACCTCATACCTTGTTTCTAAGAAGCAATTGTGCTCCATTTCAGCATGAAAAAATCGACTTACTCAAATTATTTTCAGTGAAAAGAATCACTGCTACCTACGCTCCTGGCTCAAAACGGGGGGAAGCAGTCACAGTGGCACATTTTGTCAAATACATTTTTATCCCACTGACTCACTCATCTCTTCATCCCTGGAAACCAGTATGACAAAGCAATAAAGGCTCCTATAAAAAGCAATAAATGTCACTGTCTGCTAAGACAGACAGTGACATTTGGTGCATTTGGTGTGTGTAATTTATGAAATAATAGCAATGTCTGTCACCACAAACACAGCATCTTCTCCCACAGCCTGTTTTAAGAGAGATGTACTGACATTTTGTTTTGGTAAGAATAATGTAGAAGGACATTGAAGATGGAAGCTGGAAGTAATCCAGTTACACACACACACAGAGTCATTCTTACTTTGTCCCCTACAAATGTAACCATACATATGTACATTTCAGGCTTATTGCATCACTTCTTCCACCTGCAGCTCCTCCGCAGAACACACCCAAGATTCTCTTGAAAACAATGGTCCATAATCATTCAACTTTTATAGGGAGACAGAAAATAAACAGGCAGGCGAACAACACAGGGAGAGAGGAAATGAGGGAGAGCAATCAGAGGAAGAGGAGTCAGCCAGTGTCTACAAGCGCTGATAATTTCGCCAGATTAGAGAGACAGGGGGAGAGAGATGTGAGGGAAAAGGCAGAAGCATCAGGAAAATAAAATCACTGTTTAAACAAGCAGATATATGGTGAGCGAGGGTGAAAGATGGCTATAGAGAAAATAAGACGGACAGAGAGAGAGAGAGAGGAGAGGTGGTGGGATTAGTGTTGTTGATGGAGATGTTGAGGAATGCAGCTTTTTTCTGTCTTTGCATTCCTCAGAGGAAAGGTGCATGTGAATGTGTGTGTGTGTGAGAGAGAGAGAGAGAGAGAGAGGGAGAGAGAGCAAGAGAGAGTAACAGAAAGAGAAAGAGAGAGGGAGAGAGAGATTTGAGCATGTCATCTGTCACTTGCTTGGTTTCAAGCTGTGCCAAACGCCTATGCCACACTGGAGAGCTGCACAGATGTATGAAAAATATGTTCATGTTTTCTGTGAAGTTTATGTGTGAACGCAGGCTGACAACAAGTACACCGCCAACATTTAAACATCAAAACAAAACCATGTCTTCATCTAAATTTATGCACGTTTCAAAGTGTACAATCCTGTTTTAAGTAGACGATGGTACACTTTTTAAAAGGCAGCAGGATTCTACAGTTATTTCCTTACAGATTTCCAGCGGAAACTGAAACAGAAAATTAATAAAAATTCCACAAATACCATGTGGGCTTTTTCAGCAACTCTAACTAAGCTAATAGGTCTCAATATTTACTTTTAATTAGATGTGGCTACCAATTCACCTTTATCACAGTTTACCCCCCACTTTCCAACATGGTCTTTGTCAAAGTCAGCATTAGCTAAATGGGCATTGATTTCTGAATACCAATGAAAGAACAAAACTCCCATTGTCCTTAAAAGTACAGTACTGCACAGCTCCCTATAATGAAGTATCTGAATTCAGTCTGAACAAAAAAAAATCTAACCTGTATTACTGATATAATGTGGAGGACTTTAGTTGAAGAGATACCCTGTTCATTTTATTCATGTTTATTCCTTCAGGTTAACTAGTTAGCTTGGTCTTGGTTTCACTCAGTTATACTAACTATGCCAACAAGCTTGTACTTGTGTAGAAACGTTTTTCACCAAATGAGAACAATGGCTGGTGTAAAATCCTGAACTAAAATTCAGATTCATGCTTTGATAGATACAAGTGACTCTTGACACCAGACAGCCTCTCTGTGACTGCAGTGGAATCAAAATCACAATGCAGACAGGAAAAGCATCCGGGCTCTAAGCTGCATCTAAACACATGAAACAGATAATGTGTTCAGGAATCATTCGGTCAATCAGACACCATCAGATAGCCTATGCAACTGAAACCTGGTCGGACAGACCAGGGCTGGTTGTCACTTTTTACTTGCATATGTTTCTCTGAATTGGCTGTCATTTGAGATCCAATTCTGAGGTGATTATTTAAGTTTTGTCATATTTTGGATATGATTACTTTTTCCATAACTTATGTTAACTGACAATTTTCCCCATACTAAGGTTACAAATAACAATTGTCTTGTTAAAGCAAAAACAATCAGCAAACAGGCTGCTTCATATTCACCTTCTAAAAACCTAACAACTGATGTGACTCTTAATTGTATCATTTGATCCAATGAAGAGGATAAAATCAACAGTTTGGTAACAGTGACCTTTTATATTATATGACAGCGATTATTTACACTCACCAAAGTTATTACAATGATGTAAACATTGTGAATACGAATTTCATACTATGAATTGACACAATAGTTTTAAATTAATCTTATACAGGTACATAGTTACACAATGACCGGTTCCTGAATAGAATACAATGGAAAATACCTGTGCAATATACCGCTGGTTTTTATTTGTTTCCAGTGACAACACTGTCCATGTGACAACTTGCCCCAACCAGACTTATTGGGAAAATGTTTTTGCTTCACCCAGCCAAGTATTAAGTCAGTGATAGTTAACCTTTGCCTTTATATGCCACACAAGTGGTTTAGTTACCAAACACTTATGACTTCAAGACAAACATGACAACCTCAAATCTCATATTCCACCACTAATTCTGTGGGAAAACAAGATTCAAATCTACCATGACTGTATTTTGTATCTATAGCCTACTGAGAGTATGTTGTCACTCACCTGTGTCAGGTCCAGCAACCTGCATGTTGCTCGGCTGCAGCTTTGCCCCGAGGATAATACAGGCGAGTAAAAACCACTTCATCGTGGCAAGGCAGCATCAAAATAGCATGGATCTGATTAGAAACAGCAAACGGGTGAAATAACCAAAACTGTATCTTACTTCACCAGTTCCCATCGCATAACTCGCTCTCCTACAGCGACACCCACATAGAGACGTTCATTTAAAACTCCTTTCGACGAAACATTTCACAAATGTTGCCGTCTTTTATATTAAGAAGATCTATTTCCTCTTCAATAGACTTTTGCTCAGCTTAACTTTCCTCCAGCAAACACCTGCGTCGTGCGTAATGATTCTCTGTTCTCCGGGCATGTATATTTCCGCGCTGCAATCCTTTCCTTTATAGGATAATGTAATGATATTTCTCTCTCTTGTCCTAGTCCGATATACTGTTTCAGTATATGGTACCCCGTCCGATTTACTGTAGCCCAACTTCCCCCTCCTCCGCTTCCTCCTCCTTCTGGCTCAGCAACTTTTCAGAGTCACTTTTTGCCGGACTTTGGTCCTTGATGGGACCTCCATGCATGCGTAACGCACGACAGGAGGAGATGCTTTCCCTACTGGTTGAATGTTAAGCTGTTCATCCGCTTCCTAAATTCACAGTGGTTCCCACACTGATTCATGCGAAAAACGCCCGAAAAGACAAGAGCAAGGTTTCAGTTTTTAGATATGACTAGGTGCAGAATTAAATAACTGTCTATAGTGTACAGCGGCTGCATTGAAATCTATTATCAAATCTGTCATCTGTCATTCCATCATTCTGATAAGGAAACAACAGGGAAATATATAATATATACTGTACTATTCCCAATTTTCCCTGGACGCCCTGGAAGCCCCCCAATGACCCTTGGGTGGGGGACCCCAGTCTGGGAACCACTGCTCTCAGACACCACAGTACCCGATGCCCAGGGCAGGACACCATTTGGACGGAGCAGCGAAATAAACCATTCACTCAGTCCATTAGACAGGATTACAGTAAATACCACAGCTGCCACTTATCAGAAAGATAACTTGGATCAAGTGTGGGCTATTCACACACATTTATTACAGTGTAGTTGGTCTCTCTCTCTCTCTCTCTCTCTCTCTCTCTCTCTGTGTGTGTGTGTGTGTGTGTGTGTGTGTGTGTGACCAGATAAAAGGCAGACTAAATGGAGGGCATTGCAGAGGACTGAATGGCCTTCTTGAGTTACTTGGCACTTTGCTTACATACCATTTTTTGTTTGCGTGTATCTCTCATCTGTTGCCAGTTTAAACTCTGACCAAAACTTTGATCTAATCTCATTTACAGTGAGTCTGCTTGCAGGTTCATGTCCACATGGATTCTTAAGTCTGAATTCCTTCATGCCTCATTTTGGTTGGAGAGGAATTAATTCCTGTGAACCCTCTCTAGGTGGTTTCCAGAGTCTTTAATGCTTGCTCACTGTTCCTCCTCATTATGCATACTCATAAACTCGAGCCATCACTTGGCCCAGATTAAATTTGGAGAGACACATTTTGATATGCTGAAATTCACACCATCGCCCTTTAAGACCTGGATTCTGTTGAGTCTCTGTAATATGTTCCTCCCCAAACAGTGATATTCAATATCTGAGGCTATACTGCATGTAGCAGGAAATCCAGTTTGACTCCACAATCTTGAAGTAATCAGACATCCCATAATTTGTGTCCATAGGTATGTCTACTTATTTTATTTTTCTGCTCTTATGTGTTTTTATTTGTCTTGCATTTTTATTCTTGTCTTGTTTTTGTCTTTGCCGTTTTATTCTTGTCTTTTATAATCAATTTCTGTGAAGCACTTTGGTGCAAACTCATTTTGTTGTTTAAAGCGCTATATAAATAAACTTGAACTTGAACTTGATAATTTAACTGAACAATTATGGTTTCACACACCGGGATCTGACAGGATCAATTACTTTCATTTACAATGACATTTTGGGACTTATGTATGTTCAAACATAATTAGAATCTACTTTGCAGTGAGTTGTCATAGATTTGATATATTCAAATGAACTGAGTTTTTTCCTTAGTGAACACAGATGTCTTTAACTGCGGTAAAGTGAATGGTATCTTTCTTGTAGACAGGAATGTAGCAAGTCTGGAAGTCAGGTCTTTCCAGATATTCCTAATGAAGTCTCCAGGTTTCCAATTCTATACTCAGATAAATTAAGTTGTATATGTGTCCTCTCCTCCGTCTTCAGCGGCTCGCTATTCTAAACATTCCTATAGTGCCCCGAAAGCAATTTCTTTGGTGTGGATTTGAAACTATTTCATTTGTAGATAATAAGCGAGACAGCATGTCCTAGCACCCAAACTTGTTGTACATGTGTAAGTGTGTGTGTGGGTGTGTGTGTGTGCATGCGCCTAACTCAATTAAACTATAGGAAGATTGTGCAAGCAATATTATAAATTCCTTCTGTGCATGCAGCATGAAGAGGTACTTGATTAACAAACTACCAGCACATATACTGTACAGTCTAAAAAGACATAGCCTGGTTGTGCAGAGTGTCCGCACTGCACAAAGAGGGGAGCTGTGCCATTAAAAAGCCATTTTATTAGCACCATGTTGATGAGCTCTGCCTCTGCAGAGGAGGCCTGCTGATTAACTTCCAGATTAATGTGCTGTCGGCTCTCTGGCTGTGCTGCACAAATTAGAAGAGGATTTGTTAGCACAACAGCTCAGCGATACACCAGTTACAACAATATTTATCACACAGGACAGGAATTAAGTGGTAACCTATTTTTCGCTAAGTTAGCATGCTTTCACTATAAAAATGTTTAAAAAATTTATTCAATTTCCTAATTTTCAATAATGCCGATGATCTGATCTGTCTCCCTTTCTCATTACACTCATAATGAATGTCAGTGGCATTGAAAGTCCTCAAAAAACCCCTCTCTACAATAGAGAACACTTGATTGGAGGCAATGATTCAGAAGACCATTAGGATAAGGATGGAGCCTTCCTTCTCCCCCCATGCCCACCCTCTATCTGGTGCGTGTTGGGACAGGCAGCATCACCAGCCGGCCCATACTTCACTGGCTCAGAGTAAAAATGGAGAATTAGAAATTCCCATAAACAAGACTTGGGCAAAGGCAGCTCTCTTTTGCTGTTTATGTGGGCATATATGAGTGTATGTGTGTGTTTGTGAGTCTGTACGTGTGTGTGAGTCATTGTGTGAAGATTTTTGCTTAAGAGCCAAAGGGTGCAATGTGTACACCTGTAATTCTGTGAGACATTTATGGGTTTTCCAAATCGGCAATGTTTAACAAGCATCCGTTTTATGACATTGTTGGTTATTGTTGACAGGTTTTGAAATACACCTTCCTCTCAAGAGCAATAACTTGGGAAGAGGCAAATACCCACTGTTGCATTTCTTTTCAAAACAGACTGTGAATGGTGAAGGGGAAAAAAGTGACAATAAGAGAATTTATCACAGAGGGAAAAAAGATGAAGAGGAACAAAACCAGCAGAAGAGGAGAGAATGAAAGACGGAGATGTCATTTTATAACTTTGGCAACTTTCCCCAGTTGTGTTGATGCAAAGCATTTTTCGTTTTGTGACTGGAGCTGTGTGAGGATACCTACACTCTGAGGGAAATGAGAAAGCCCAGCAGGACACACAAACCCCTCATTTACACAAACAAAACAGTGTTTTACTCCAATCTAAATGTCCAAAGTGTGAAATGATTTCACCAGCCTGTGTGTGTTGGAAGTTGGCACAGTGGAAAATCCAATCACGATTTTCAGAGCTCTGTCGGGATGACTCCCAGGGAGCAAATAATGCTCTTCAGTGTCAGAGAACAGCAACCTTCGGCTGCCTCATAAAATACAGAAAACACCATGCATCCTGTTTTTGGCTGCATTTGAAGGCTAAAGGCATTTTGCCAATTAGTTACTCTGACAGCACACTCTGAAAACATAGTCAACTCCCATCTATCTAGAGCAGTGGTAGGCAAATAGCGGCCCGTGGGCCAAATTCGGCCCTGCAGAAAAAATATTTGGCCCCCTGATGAAAGTTTTGACTATAATAGTTTACATCAAATCTTTTACATATTTTTTTCACAAATCTACTGTAGATAACATAAACACAAGGCTCCTGTAAATCCCAATTATTGCAATATAACCTTGTTACATCTATACATTTATCCCCCACACCATAAAACTAAGGCTGCTATTTGAACAGTGCATGGTGCTGAAATTAAACCTACCAGAAATTAAAGTTTAATGTGTGAATTCTAACAACTGTTTTAATTCCACAGCTTTAGCCTATATAACCATAACAGATTTGTTCTTCACAAACACAAATGGTTGGCAGTCAAACAGACATGGTGTGTTGATGCCATTTATTCCCCCTCAGATACAGTCCTTAACACTGTTATAAATCTATTTAATCTATTTAATTCGTAAATGAATTAAAAGAAATAAATAAAAAAAACATATAGGCCTGCGTAACGGCCCCCCAATGAAAAATCATGAAAAAACTGGCCCATGGTTGAACCTAATTGCTGACCCCTGATCTAGAGGCTGATTTGGTTGACTGAAATGCAACAGATAACATCAAGATTCAGATCCTAACACCATTTAAGTAATGGAGCAGTCAAAATCATGTAATGGATTTTTAATGTCCGTCAGATAGCATTCTCTACCACAATTATGCAGATGACACTCAGCTCTATATATCTCTTTCTTCAAGTGACTTTGGTCCTGTAGATTCTCTGATTCAGTGTATTGAGGAAATTAATGACTGGATGTGCCAAAACTTTCGTCAGCTAAATAAAGACAAAACTGAGGTAATTATCTTTGGTACTAAGGAAAAGAGGCAGACAATTAGGGCTCACCTTGACTCCCTGTCTCTCAAGAGTAAAGTCCAAGCTAGGAATCTTGGTGTTATTATGGCTGCTGATCATAATTTTAACAAACATATCAATACCATTACAAGATCAGCCTTTTATCATCTTAAAAATATAGCCAAAGTAAGGGGTCTTATGTCAAAACCTAATTTAGAAAAGCTGATACACGCTTTCATTACCAGCAGGTTAGACTACTGCAATGGTCTTTTCTCCAGTCTCCCCAAAAAAACTCTGGGGCGGTTACAGCTCATTCAGAATGCTACTGCCAGAGTTCTGACTAAGACTAAGAAAACAGAACACATTACACCAGTTCTTAGGTCACTGCATTGGCCATAGAATTGATTTTAAAATCCTGCTGCTTGTCTATAAAGCGCTAAATTGGTTTAGCTCCAAAATACATTTCTGACCTGCTCCTAGGATATGAGCCACCCAGACCTCTGAGGTCATCTGGGACTGGTCTGTTAGTTGTTCCCAGGGTGAAAACTAAATCAGGTAAAGCTGCTTCTAGTAATTATGCTCCCAATTACTGGAATAAACTTCCAGAAGCACTGAGATGTGCTCCCACTGTCAGCTCTTTTAAAAGTCGGCTCAAAACATTCCTTTTCTCTGTGGCCTTCTGTTAAATTATCTGTATGTAGATGTAACAGGTGTTATCTTTATTTATTTCTTTTATTTATGTTTTACCTATTTTATAGCTACAAAATTATTCATCAATTGGCGTCACGAACAGGATCCCAACAGGAGTCTAGAGGAACTCTGGTGAGTAATAATTATTCGCTCTGATGGGATCCTCAAACCTGTATTGAGAATTGAAGGATTTCTTGAAGTTTATAATTGTAATTGTTTAGATGATCTGTGTATTGTTCTACAGGAACATTTACAAGTCCTATAGGGGCTGTGGGGCCTGCCTATAGGGTGGGGTAAGACCACTGGAAAGACTCTAGGCTCCATCGAAGAATCCTTCGAAGAATCCTTCAAGATCTCATCTAAATTGATTTCCTTTTGAGAGGAAAAACTGAGGGAGTCACTCTCAGAGAAGTTATAATGGCTGACCAGAGGTGTCACCAGTGTGAGATTGACTGCTCAATATCTTTTTCTTTCGTTTTTAATGTCATTTTATGTATTTTTTCTGTTTTATGTGAAGCACATTGTATTTGCCTTGTGTATGAAATGTGCTATATAAATAAAGTTTGCCTTGCCTTGCCTTGCCTTGCCTTGTCAGTCACTACTAGTATAACATTTCTTATCAGATAAAAATATTAGTGAGGTCACTATGAAGAAAGAGGCAAGATTTTTTAGGACAGGACACAGGAAGGGGGGCGTGAGAGAGAGAGAGAGAGAGAGAGAGAGAGAGAGAGAGAGAGAGAGAGAGAGAGAGAGAGAGAGAGACCCACTGCACCGTAATACAGACAACTGGGAGAGGAAATAGAGAAATAGAGGTCAAAACCATAGTGAGGCCAACACTAAGTAGCTCTCTTCTGACGCAAGGCCTGGGAAATCAGCCTGGTCGCTGAGTGAGAGCGGAAAAAAGCAGCAGCGGAGAGGAGGGAAGGAATGCTGCAGAGGAGAGAAAACTGTATCTGAATGCTGTAAAGCGTTTTGTGCCTCGTCCTTCTACGCCACCTCTGCTGTGACCTGCGGTGGAAGGCACAGTGATGATATGAAAAGGAGAATATTATGTTGTTCTTGAAGATTCTTTGGTCACACTTTATTTTGTAGTCAACTTAGTATCAAGTGACTATAACGTGCCACTAAAGAGTCTGCTGAGTTTAAGGCGATACAATAGACAGTGTCTGGGTTAGGGTTAACCTCAGGGTTGGGTTTAGGATTTCAAATGGGGTCAGGGTTAAGGTTACATAGTCTGTAGAGATGCAACAAATAGGCAAGTGACATCTACTTCCCTCTGAGCAATTTTATGTTAATTAGCCATTTAAAAGATGTCTAAATGGTTATAGAGGTCTAGGCTAAAATGAGGCTATACAGGGTTTAAAAGTGAAGGTTTAGCAGAGGTCTCTGTCTTTGACTACATCCTCTGGGGTAAATGACAAAAACAAAACAAAAAAAATATCTTGTACATATGGACTTTGGTGAATATATTTTTTATATTTACAGCCATTCATGCATTGTTAAAATATGTAATCATGTATCCTTTGCTTGGTCTAAAACTGGGGCATTCATTGCCAAAGATCCTGGGCGATATGAGAGATAAAGCGTAGACACAACATTGAAATGACGTATAGTGCTCAGTGGATTTGTTTATCACCTAATAGTTGAGTATCAACATTGAACTATTCAAATAAAGTGTTGCTGTTTCTTCTTTGTCTGGTAGAGTTTCAGATTTCATGTGCTATGGTTAGGATACAGAGAAGTCCTGCACCTCTGTTATGAAATACTGAAACACTGATAGGGCGACTCCTTTTACAGTACATTCCTTAGCAACGGAACAAGTGGGGCAATCTGAGCTCATTTTCCAGTGAATCCTAACTTGCTGTCAGTGTTTCTTCCAGCGGTGATTTTCCAACTCAGAAAGACACTTTGGTGCACATGAGAGAGGTACATTAAAGCGGTTTATGTATTTTTTTCTCTGTACCTTTTATCTTCACACTTCAGGCCTGGAAAAGACAAACTGCAGATTTACCGAATCTAGAAATGCACTCAAAAGAAAACTGTTTAAAAACATACTACCTATTTTCATATTAGACTGTTTCATATTCATGAAAGCAATAACAATAATGTTTATTAATGCTTGTTGTTGTCAAAAGCGTTGAACTTCACAACATTTTATCTTCAAGGGCTGGGAAAAGGGTTTCTGAATGCCCAGACTCTTTCATGGAGGCTTAATTCTCATCAGTGAAAAGCTATTATGTCAAGAGAAATTCAAGGGCTTCCTTTGTGGGTGAGAAAGCAATTCATTTGGCTTGAACTTGAACTAAAGTGCATGATGGACTGGTAATTTCTTATTGCTGTTTTTTTGTACATGCCATTTCAGTCTAATCTCCAGCAGACTGACTGTCAGATACCTGCAGATGCAGTAGATCAAAGATATTATTTTCACCTTTGTAAGCTTTATGGAAAGCATCGCCTAATACTATTCTGTTTTCATCGTTAACTAACTGAACACACACAGCAAATTTCCAAATGGATTTCTCAACAGACAGTTAAGAAATATAGCCCAGTGACACATACAACCATAAAAAAACAGTAAGGTCAATATAGTCGTCACATACACTATATTTCCCTGTCAGCGCTAAACCTCCATTGATGATAAATAAGGGAAAAGGAACATATTTCCTGCTCTCCCCTGGCACACAAACGCACGCACTGATTCGCTTAAGCAATATCACACGAGAGGGAGTGCTGTTGTACTGGATATCAGCATGGCTGTGATCGTAGATAAACCAAAGATAATCACAGCACAACATCACAACAGCACAACCTCAAATGTGATATTGCTTTTATACAACAGTTGTATAAACAAAGCTATTCATCAAGTAATAATAGTAATTTTTAAAAGTAATTTGAGACAACAGATGATTTTTGTCTGTTATTTGTCTCTGCCAACAAAAACAGTTCCCTCAGGATTGCGCTACCAAGTGCTGCCAAGCAACAGGTAAACTGTTTCCCGACTGCAAGCTAGCTAAGCTAGCTACTTTGAGGTTAGCACAGACGATTTCAGCTTATTTTCTTCCCAATCTTCCGCCTCGGCCGACCGTTCATAATTAAGGTCAGATGTATCCATATCGCTGTCACTACTAGGTGCGAATGAAGGTAGAGTTTTGCGTAGACATGTACTGGGAATATCTGGTAAGCATTTGTTTGCTGCACAACACTGTATTGTCTGCTAGAAGTGCTAACCAGTTGGTTAGCTAGCCAGCTACTCAGCTAACGTCAGATGACGTTGTCATGATGCGCTTTTTATTTCTCCTCAAAAGAAGTCCTCCAGGCAGCGTTTTCTCCACACAGAAGAATGCTATGTGTGAACGCAGCCTAATCAAGGTTACATTACAACACCTGTGAAGCGGAGTGATACATACAGTACAGTGTCCCAGTGCTGTTATACTGAATATCAGCACTCTGAATATCAAATTGCTCGACCGGAACTAACTGTTGTATAATTTATTTTAGAGCATTGAACAGGACGTGATCTGTCAATCTGAGCATTTCAGGATCATCAGAGATCAGTCAACCCCTGGTTTCTGTGTGCTTGACATGCTAATCGCACCTCAGTGTCGAGGGGAGCTGTAACAATGTGTAGAGTCAGCCTGTTCACCACTACAAAGCCTCGGGCGCGTTTCTACCACAAAAAGGATAGTTGACTTGACACGAAGGTAGAGGCCGACAGCTACGCCAAGATGAAACTTTAATGATTCTGGTGGGGGAATTAGCGGAGATTTTGTCCTCACCCAAAGCTCCCTCTTGAATGCATTTGCAAATACATAGTTTCACGTTTCATGAGGTCAGTTTGGCCTGAAGCATTCACCTCTATCAAGGCCGGAAGGACCTACTTTTCTCACACTAACTACATGGTCAGACAGCCTCATGGCGGCACAGCAAAAATACAAGTTGCTGCTGAATGTTTCAGTAGCAAAAAGTAACACTGTGCGGATGCCAGCAAGCCAGGTTTGACTTGACGCCTTTCTGACTCACATCAGAAAGGAGATGGAATCTGGCTGCCATTCACTGTTAAGCAGGATGTGTTTAATAAAAATTTACACTGAAGGGTGAAGTGAAAATAGGAAATCGAGGTTGGTGTGCTAATGTGAAAATAGTCAGTTTTTTGACACAGGAGATCAGCACCTTGGGTATCACCTTGGTTCCCCAGTGACATCATCATCAGGAGTCACATGGTGCACTACACTCTGCCAGTCCATAGGTTCTTTTTTTTCAAAGATTTATTTTTGGCATTTTATGCCTTATTGGACAGATATAGTGAGAGAGACAGGAAGGTATAGGAGAGAGAGCAAGGGGAGGACATGCAGCAAAGGACCGCAGGCAGGATTCGAACCCAGGTCGCTGCGGGAAGGACTGAGCCTTACGCGTTCTACTCGGTGAGCCACCGGGGTGCCCCCAGTCCACAGTTTCTTGTCCAGGTTTTCCATATCATCCAGCTCATCTGTTTTTTGAAGCCCCAGTCCCAATTATTTGGTCTCCAACATCTGTTCGATTCAGTGTTCATGTTGAAGTCTCCGGGGCCCTTCATGCATTCTTCTCATTTAATGTCCTCATTCTGGCAGTTTGGAGGTTCGGTCATACGCACAGCAGTGGGCTTCTTGTTTTTTCACGCTCTTCCTAGAGTTTCTTGTTATTTTATGTCCATGCTTGTAATGCATCAATCTTTCCAAATCTTGTATTAGCAATGGCCTGAACAGCTGAAATTGAAAATTACTGAATAGAAATTGCCTCCAATAGTGTCATTGTATAGTTGTTTTTATTTGATGGAATTTTATTTTGCTCCTGGTGTCATGCAGAATAAATGCACACCATTCATCACAAGCAATCTTAAAAGAAAAGTAAATAACACGTACAGACTATATTTAACAAAGGAGTTAGCGTAGTCAAAAAACATTCAGATGCAAATACTTTTAGATGCCTACAATCTGTCAAAGTGTCTCCGGAGTCTGGCTATCATAACTTTAGATACAATTTTGTATTTCACTGGATTCCGATGATGATAATTGGCCACAACTTACTCTGCAGCAGTATGAATTATTTAACATTCAGGTGCTCTTCCAAGAATTGTTGCATTTCAATATATCTTTGAGGATTCAGCCTCCCTGAGGCAGTCTCAGTCTTTCTTTAGTCAATAATCCTCGAACAACTTAAACTTCCATTTCTTGTCCAGTTTTTTCCCTTGAGTTCCCCTGAATCCAGAATTCATATTTGGCAGTTTATTTTTTATTTAATATCTGATTGTAGCAACATTACTGTTATACCAATTTAGTAACTTTTGTCAAATGTGAAGTTAAAACAGTCACTTCATTAGTTATATGAAGACAAGCACTTAAGTTTCCTCAACCCGCCCCCCAAAACACCAATTCACAGCTACAGAAAAGGACCTGGATCGTCCAGAACCTGGGCTTTTGATATACTTTCAGTGTGTGTGTGTGTGTGTGTGTGTGTGTGTGTGTCTGTGTGTGTCTGTTTGTGTATACACTAATAGCACTGCCCTAAGGCTGTCTTTATCCTGGAGCATAAGAGCAACTCCCTCATAAGCCTACCTGTCTCAGCCCCACACACGAACGCGCGCGCGCACACACACACACACACACACACACACACACACACACACACACACACACACACACTGCACCCTTTGGCTCTTTATCAAAATAATTGACACACTAACTCTCTCTCTCTCTCTCCCTCTCTCTCTCTCTCTCTGTCAAATACACACACACACACACACACACACACAGAAGCAAAATGTGCTTTGGTGTTGACTGAGGCAGACTGACGACGGGCGATAAAAGCTGTTCAGTCTGAGTCCGGTAGTATTTGCCTATCTGCCTGAGGGGAAAACAAACACAGGAGAGGGAGGAAGGCTGATTCTGTTTGGGTTTAGGAGAGGATTTTTTTTAATCCAAAGAATAATCGATGCTTCAAACACCTTAAACCTATTGGCAAATCAATATTTATCTATATATGTGTTTGTTATTCTCACAGACCTTTGAAAGGAGGGACTTATACTGATGGAAAATAATCTCTTTACAATTTTCTTGTAAAACATTTTGCTCAAATGTTTACAGTATGCATGTAAACCATTTACAGGTTTACAGTAAAATATATATATAAAAAAACATGTTTAACTGTCAGCTACTTTCCACTCCTGTATCTATAGCTCAGCCAATCATTTTGAGAGTATAAAGTCAAAGTGTAAATATACCAGCAGTGGGGTAACACTGATCCCGGTTCCCGAACTCCTTTAAAAGTAGAACAGCATCTCTGCACCTCTGTAGATTGTTACTGTGCCACTCATCTTATTCTCATAAATGTCATTTCCAAGCGGATGTTACTATAAAACTTCCTCAGTGGAGCTCATAAACCCCTGAATGAAAGGGTAAGCATGCTTGAAATTTGGTTTGTACAAACTATCAAGTAAGAAGTGTAATAAAACATCAAATGTGTGTTTAAAAGGTGAGAACAAGACAGGAGTGAGTGGCACACACAAAGTCAATGAATTAGTTTCTTTGCACAAAATAAATGTGCATGCTCACCTGTTTTTTTGTTTTTAGAAGGTCCCATTTGAATTACTTTGTGTCATGAAAATTTGTAAGCTGATGTATATTGTATGCCAATACACTGTGATAATGTCCTTTTTTTAGATGATTCTCAAGACTATTGAGTCTCAAAACACCAACAAAAATATGGATGAAACCCACTTTGTTGTGGCAGCTGAGTGGCTACCAGATATGGTGAGACACTTTCGTTCAGCTGTGAAGACACAGACAGTAAGGAAACTTTATAGCATTCTGTACACACAGTCTCGTTCAGCATGACTTCATATAATGTGCTTAGGAAGGCAGATGATGTGGCAGATACGCTGGTTTTCCAGGTGTGTCCGTGTTGCAGTCAGTGGCGAGGAGTGTGTACTGAGCAGCTGATGACAGCCTGACATATTTTGTTAGTATTTTGTTGTACTGGGTTTCAAACCGCTTCTCTCATCTGACCTTTCAGTCCTCTCAACCTCATTCTCAATTCCCACCTTCACTTCACTCTCTGACATCCATCAGCTCCTGTTTGTCTCCTCCTCTTATGCCGCTGAGCTCCTCCTCATCAGTATTTCTCTTTCATCTGCCCCCGGGGCCGACTGAGGAGTCTGGCGCTCCTCGCGATGTGGCAGAACCCGAGTGGGAAATCGCAGAGAGGGAGAGTGTTTATTTATGGGTGTTCTCTGTTTGCCCGGTGTGTTGCGTTTCAGGAGATTGCTCCAAGGCTTATATGTATCTGTTTGTGTGTGTGTGTGTGTGTGTGTGTGTGTGTGTGTGATGTGTGCATGTGTGTGGCTAGGATGGCAGGTACGCTGCTAGAAGAAAATATGTCAAAACACTATTACTGGTGACAATGTATACTCAGTGCTGGAAGAGCCCTTTTCACTTGAGTATGTAGAGAGAAAACTCGGTAGACAAGTGAGATGTGGCTCACAAGAATAAATTCAGAAAACTTGACACTTTTCAGGGCTTTGGCAACATATTGTGTTAGAAATAGAAACACTCTCTTCACAAGGGTTAGAAACTCCACTGGGTTGAAGATTTGAATATATTGGGTTTTGTGTGGAAGTTACACTTTTCTTTGAACACACAAAGTTGTATGTTCACAAATATTATTAGACTGTCAGAGATTATTCCCAACACAGTGAATGGTATCTGACATTATGAATGTTACAATAATATACATATATATTTTTTAAATCTTTTTTTTTTTAACCCTTATTTAACTAGGAAAAGCCTCATTGAGATAAAAAATCTCTTTTTCAAGAGTGTCCTGGCCAAGACAGGCAGCAGTGCAGTTACCATATTACAGACAGACAACGTGTAACAAATTACAGACAATAAAAGCTATTTAACAAACCCTGCCAGTTTCCAAAAGTGCCTCAACCCCGAGGTTTTCAACCTTCAACATGTTTTCTCTCTGTCAAATTTAGTATGTATTGAACCATTAGAAATGGCTTAAGAAAAGGGTTGAACCTCCCACACCTTCAGTTTATGATTGATCATTTGTTTTTAGAAAACACAGTTACAGTGTTTAGAAGTCTGTTTCTTGTTTTAATACACCTGTTTTTTCTTATTTTGGTTAGACCCAAAACAGCACTTCTCAGATACAGAACACTATTTCTACTATCTGTAAACCAGAAACTGGGCTTGTAATATACTATATAATCTCTTTCTCTCTCTCTCTCTCTCTCTCTCTCTCTCTCCTCTCTCTCTCTCTCTCTCTCTCTCTCTCTCTGCCCCTCTTTCTCTGTTTGTGTGTGTGTGTGTGTGTTGATGTGTTGATGTATGCTTAAATGTGTGTACACTGATAGCACTAGGGCCATCTTTATTCTGGAAGAGATGAACAACTCCCTCGTAAGTCTTCCTGCCTCAGCCCTGGACACACGCACACACACACACACACACACACACACACACACACACACACACACAGATCACATGCGCTAAAGGTGCTGACTGAGGCGATGCAGAGCTGAGACAGGTAGAATGACGAGAGACGATAAAAGGTGTTCAGTCACTGAGACTCCGGCAGTATTTGCCTCTCTGCCAGAGGGGGAAACAGACCCAGAGGAGAGGGAAGAGGGAAGAGGGAAGAGGGAAGAGGGAAGAGGGAAGAGGGAAGATGGCTGCTTCTGTTTGGGTTTCAGCTTTTCTCTGTGTGCATGCCTGTGGGAGTTAACATCAGATGTGTGTTTGTGGTGGGACATGTTTCTACATGTATATGTGTAGCTGGGCATGTTTTCACAGTAAGAATACCAGCGGTTTGTTTCTGATATGTTACAACCACCCACTTGCCTTTTGGGAGCTGGGAGCCCTACAAACTGATTTCCAGGGGACAGTCCGACCTCACCCATGGTTCAACCGACCTCATGATGAACCAACCAATCATAATCGAGTTGAGACATGATTATTTCTTTTATTTATCCTTTATTTAACCAGGAAAGTCACACTGAGATTTACATCTCTTGGCCAAGAAGGCAGCATACGTTGTTTCACAATTATAAAACGTAAAATATAAAACATAAGACATAAGACATATGAAGTAAAATAGATCAACAGATAAAAACAGTGCAAACATCTCCAAGCCTAATACATCAATAAAAACACGTGCATTCCAAAGATAGCAGTTCATCAATCTGGACTTTAAAATCAGAAATTGGTAGGAAATGGTCCAGTTGTAATTCCATTTGTAAATTATTCCTGGATGACGGGGCTGCATAACTAAAAAACACTTTTTCCAAACTCTGTCTTTGTGTTTGGAACATTCTGAGGCCAGATCATGACAGATTACAGATTACTAATTATCTGATTAGAATTACAGTCTGTAACATTTTCCATTAGATTGCTCCCAGTCAGTGATGCAACCTGATGACTTTCAGTTCACTTTTGGATTACTTTAGCTGAATCTAAATCTCTAGAACATTAAATCAGTATTTTTAAGATTATTTTTGCAGCATTTCTGCTCTTTTGGACAGTTGCAGTGGAGAGAGACGGGACAGACAGGGCAGAGAGGGCACGACATTCAGCAACGGACTCAGTCTTAATGGCACATGCTCTACTGGCTGAGGCACCGGGCGCCCATAGATCATTATGAAGTGTAATTTCAGTAGCATGACTATCACACAACCATAATTAAGATTCATAAAATGTCTGCAATCGCCTGATCAAAATGTCATTTTTCCTTTGACCTTATTTAAAGCATTCCTCACTGTTAATAATCAAATAATATCTTATTTTTTTAGAATCTGATATTTTCTGGGGTTTTTTTTGTAATTACTGAATTGCATATACCATGCTTGTCATCAGATTACTATATTCCTGTTAATTGTGACCCATTATTCCCTAAACCTGCCTATGCACACACTTTGGGTACAGGAGGAGGTGCTTTCCATGAAAAGACAAAAAACAACGGGATCCCAGAGGAACTTCTTACTCTCACAGCTACAGCTCTGTTCCTCTATCGGTGATGGAATGTGCCGACATGTCTCGATGTGAAACTGCACAAAGAGACAACAAGGGCCTCTGAGCCTCATGATTATCATACGCTGTCAATCACGGTGTGTCCTGAGAATCTGAATGGAGCGGCTTCACCCACTCACCGAGCACGTGGCTGCTGAACCATGTGATGAAACATTGATACTATGGCACTTTCATCATCTTTAAATAAGATGAAAAGCCTAATAAATTAGTGAAATAGTGGAAGTATTGCAGCGGATTGTAGGTTCATCACCAAATGAGAAAGCTTCAGTTTTTTCTTGTGTGCTTGAGCAATGTATGTATGGTAGAAGAAAAAGAAGAAAAAATAATTGTTCTGATTGTTGTTTTTCATTGTTTGGGTCAAATGAAGTTCCTCATTGAGAATCACCAGTACTCATGATCTGATGTAAATATGCCTTGTGTCATAATCTGAGAGTGAGTGTTTGCAGAGAAATCTGGATTAGGTGTTAGAGGAAAGGGATTAAGTGTGTGTCTGTCACTGGGTTTATCACGTAGGAAGAGGTTTTGTTGAATTAGACACATGACAACTCCAGGAGGCTCAACATGAAATTTTGCTGACCAAGAATAAGAAACCACAAATTTAAAAAAATTCTATTCTATTTGTTATGACTAGTGCCTCCTTCAGCTCCTTGGTACTACCTTATTTCAAATAAAGCCCCTGTATTTTATATAGAAACGATAATTCAGAGCACATCAATGTTATCTTTAGTAGCACAAGGATACTCTGTAGTAGATATACTTGTGTTCGTTATATGTGCAATATGTTTATTGTTACTGATTATGCTAATAACACATTTATTTGTGGCACAGTAGCAACACCGTATCTCCACAGTGGATTCATGTATATGCATTTTTAATCTATCAATAGTAAGATTGTTTAGATAGGTCTAACTAGCCCAGTTATCTATATTAACATCTAGAGCCTTTACTTCAAGAGCTGAAATGGCCATGTGAGTTTACACAATTACAGGCTGAAGAGTTTTTCAGCATAAAAGCCTCTTTAAAAAAGGAATATTTTCCAACTTTTTTATTAAAAGGTGATAAGCTTTTTTGTTTGACATTGGTTTATTGTCTGTTTTATGCCAGTGATTCAAAATTACTGCACAAATAACTGATTACTACTGACTAACTGGTAATACTAATTAGACTAACTAATCACAAAACATTGTTTCATTGGTTCATCAATGTAACAGAATTTCCATGCTCAGAAAACAAGTAAGCAAAGGTGCAGCCTTAGAAATTCATAGCAATTAGTTAAATCTTTCAGAGCAATATACTGCTGTCATTCAGTGCATATCAACAAGTCCATTCCTCATAACACTGATAGCACAGAAATTATCCTCCGCCTCTGTGATATGCGAGTTGTGGTCTGTGTGACCCCATGATGTGTATTTGAAACCTTGTCTGGCAGCTACAGGTCATTTGCTGGGGATGGCATTAGAGGTAGCCTACTTATCTTGTTGAAAGGCCTGTGTTAGTCACATGGCTGCTCTTTTCATCCTTGAGCCACAGGAGAGGGGAACATAAACTGTAATGAGACAAGAGCAGAACGATGAAAATGGATTTTAATTTTCTGAAAATGGGAAAGACGACAGAGGGCCGCGGTGTTCGGTAAAGAGCCAAAGTATTAAGCTGTAAATTGAAAGGAAATTAATGAAAGAAAAAGCTGGAGGAGAAAGGAGAGATAATATATAATAGTGGGAGCCCTCTTTTCCTCCCAGGTGGGGGTAATGAGAGCGGGAGCGTGGCTGACACTGGAGGCAGACTCTGTTGTGCTCAGAGGTTAATTTGGGTCGAAAATCCGAGAGAAAAAGCTGTCTGTGTGGTGTAACCTGACCAGAGTGGCTAGGAAGGTGGTAGGAGGCAGACTCAAGAAACTTTGTCCAGGTATAACAAAAGGTGTTTTATTTACAAAAAAAGTGGCACCATGCCACACGTGTAACCAAAAATATGTACAAAAACAAAAAAACAAATAAACCGTTAACTTGGCTTAACTGAACAAAACTCAGCTCATAATAACGCAACATATATTAACTTAACATTACGTGCACACAGCTACACACTGACGTCCAACCCCCGTAAGAGCCAAAAAGCAACTGCTTAAATAGACCCTTCCATCAGCAGGAGTCAATCTAGGCTGTACCATTCCTGCAGGTAAATCCCATGCCTCTCCTGAAAACAGGTAAATGATTAAGTTATTCATTCTTACTAACCTCCAAGTAGAAACACTTTCACATAGCTTACCATATAACATACATTTGCAACCATACATAAACAGATCACAATCAACATAATTAACTTACTTAACATAATTTACAACTACCCCCCCCATCTCACCCAGTGACATCACTGATGATGTCACCCAGTGTATAAATACAGGAAGTGGTTGGGTGCCTCCTCCTTTTGTATAAACAACTACTAAACTTAACAATACGTATCATTTTGCTTAACCAGAAATGTTGATGGTATGTGAACTGTACTCAAACATAATGCAAAACACAAACAAACCCCGGATAGTATGTGTCTGCAAGTTACAGATCAATGATGGAACTATGGCTAAAACAAACAATTAACAAGCATGGTTAAATTAGTAAGCAATATGGCACTGATGGTGAAAATGGGGACAAATGGCGTGTTCTCACCCACTTTGTCACAGTCTGTCTGCCAGGCATAGGGAAGCATTAAAAATCACTGTAGAACGCGGAAGGAGAAAGCTATTGCAGGCGAGCTGAAACCCACAAAGGTTGAAAAAAAGACAATGGGAAGGGAGAGAGAGCAGGAATTTAGAGAGACAGATGTGTGTGAGAGAATTCTTGATAGGTGACAACAATAAAAAAAAATCTGAGTCAGAGTTGATGGAAAGACAGGACACAAATGAGCTTCTTCTTCTTCTTCTTCTTCTTCTTCTTCTTCGTCTTCTTCTTAAGGAAGGGACAGAGGAAGAGTATGAGGATGAGAGAGTGTTCGTGGAAGTGAGGGAGGTATGGAGGGAGAGATAGTGGAAATGGGAGTTGGAGACGGTAAATACTAGAATAACAGTAATTTTCTGTACCAGGAAATTGAGAGGAAAGAGGCTGAGAGGGAGGGAGGGGGATAGGGGCGTAGGTGGAGGGGGGTGGGGGTGGGGGTGGGGGGTGTGCAAGAGTGGAAAATGGAGTGAGAGAGCAACATGTACATGGCTCACAGGGCAGATTCATTTTCACAAGAGTGCTTCAGAGAGCAGTGGAGAAAGGGACTTAAAGTGAGAGAGAGGGGGGGGGGGGGGGAGGACAGATGGGACAAAAAGCATGTTGATGACCGGATTTGCTCATTGAAATCACATCTGTGTTTGTTTATTCTTTTAGCTTGTGTTTGCCTGATTTTAAAATTTTGACACTTCCAGCATTATGTTCCTTTTTAGAAAGCCACATTCATATTTTCTGCACCAACCGCAGAGAGTTTTGAGCTCCACACAGCAGACAGAGGAGGATAGATGAGTATTATACCAATTGGTACTGTAAATACTCTCTCATGATTGCCTGTGATTGTGACTGCAATTTGCGATACAGAACACACTGATTTTAAGTAGTGAGCATGATTAGCTGTTATTACATCTGTAAGCTAGAAAGGGATGATATGGCTCTGTAACGGTGGATTATAACAGCAGGAGGAATATGTGTTCTATTCCACAATGATTGCGGCCCAGTCTTGAAATCGCACACACACACTCTCTCTGCAGCCACTTTTAGCCAGCCAGCCCTGAACAGAAACTCTGAAGATACGGCTCTGACTGCCTTTTCCTGGATCACTGAGCACTGAGAACAATGCCTGTGTTGTGATCCATTTGGTACAGTCTGTCCGCGGCTGGTCAGTTTGGTACCACATCTACAGCTCTTGACATCGCCTCCCACCTTCTGTCTCCTCCAAAGTCCTAAGGGTCTCTATACCGCCAGTGGCTAATTGGATGAGCGAGTATAAATGAACCCTATTCGACAAAACTAGGATTCATTATTCCAATTAAAAGCCTTCATTCCCCCTCCACGTCCCCCCCTGAAAGTGTTGTCTCCTCTGACAGCCTGCTGCCACCGCGCCTCGCTGCCTATCTGATTAACTAGGTAATTATCACTCTGTATTCCAGTGCTTTAGCACCAGCAGTTGGCCACAACAGGATGTGCAGAGAAAATGAGGAATCTGAATTTGTTTGCATGTTAGTGCTGGGGAACATCTGTGTACTAACATGCCGGCTATTCGTTTGGGCACTTGTCGTCAGTGTGCCCTGAGCAGTAGGACACACTGAGCACAGCTCCGACACACACATTATCTTATTATACTGCATACACAAAGTAAGCACAAGAACAAACAAACACCCTGCACACACACATGAAGCACAAGAACGTATTAGCAGAGTGAGACACAAACGGTTGCTGCCATAGAGACAGGTTGGTTATATAAACTGTACAATGTCTGGTCAAGGTCTGCGTCAGCCTTTCAGCCACTTGCAGTATAAGGTTCAGAAACCGTAACAGTCCAAAACTGCAAAACAGCATCAATTATGTTTTTTTTTCAGCCCTCCTTGAACTGAGGTGTTTGGGAGTTTAGTTGGAAGTGGCGTTTATGTGCACTATTATGAGTCTGAAGCATAATTGGCAGGAAAATTGCGGGAGCAGGGGACTGGGAGGTGAGGGAGGGGGTGGGGGGGTGGGGTCACAGAGAGAGACTTATTCACTCTCTCCTGCATTTCCCTAAATACACTGATGCAGTACAGAGTGAAGCCCGCCGCACCGCTCGCAGCCAACCTCATCCTGAGCTAATCCTTTTGTGTACTGGTGCTAAGGCTAAAGCCAGTCTTCAGTCCTCATGTAGTCTGAGATAAGGCAAGATCATGGGTTTAGGGCTTTTGTAGCTTGGAGACAGCTACAATGTCCTGCAGGTTCATTTGTTGACAGCAGACAATTATTTATATTCCTTTGAATTGCATTGATTTGGGACTGAATTCAGAAACCCATTTTTCATGCTGTATTTGTTCATTTTCAATATATGTAGTGGTTTGTTTAAATGTTTTAAATGTGTTTCATCTGGTTCTATTTAACTGCAATTTTTCACATACATTTTTCCTCTTCAGTGGAATGTGTTGACAAAACATTATACATATTGACTACAAAGTTATTGTCACATTGTTTATTATTATTGTTTATTATTATTATTGGGGGTTTTTTCCCCCCACATTTTTCTTGCATTCAGCAGAAAGGTGGTACTGTCCTTAGACATGATTATGTATGGGCTAGGCTGAAGCTGGGTTGGACAAAACAGCTGTTATATTTTTTCCTGCAGTTATAGCCATGGCATCTTAATTATTCAAAGGCCTTGCTCCTGGGACACACACAGACACACACACTCAGCTAAAACTTAACTACACATAACAGCTCAACAGGTTTTCAACAGGGCGACCGGGCCACACATTGTCCTTCCCTGGGTCATAAATTATGTATAATCTGTATTCCCTCTCATATAATGTGGTTGCCATGGAAAATACCTGATAATTCCAAGTCGCCATGGAGACAAATCAGTATGGAGTCTGTGTGAATGTGATATCAAAATATATATTATCGCAATAATAACTGAGAGTCTGTTATTTACTGTGATTGTGACAACAGTGATTTAGCTCATCGGCAGCAGCAAAGCATCCATATATTCATAGGTAAGAATGTCCAAAAGGGGATTATAACTCTTATAAAACAGTTACTGCTGCATGTGCACCAATTTAAAAATGTTCTTAAAAGTAGAAGTAGTAGTGTAGACTAAAGACTAAAAAACAGAAGAAAATGAGGAAGATCAACAACTAGTTCCCTGGTTACCACAAGAGTGGGTGTAACAGCCAATAAAGCATGGTTAGCTGTGCTTTATGGGAATTAACAGCATGGGTGGAGCGGGTCTTTGAATAGCTTGGCTGAAGCTATCCATTGTATAAAAACAAATATTACACAGTTAATTCTTGAACCATTAGCACATTAAAAGTCCTTGTACATTTCAGACAGCACTTTACATGCATCATCCTCCTGAAAACCATTGCTTTGAATTGTTGCCTAAGAGACTGTCCTTGTAAAAGCAATATTCAGGTAACAGAACCATCCATTACACAATCCACTTTAAAACGGAGCTACATTTAATAGTAGAACATCAGAGGAAACTACAATACACCCCAGTGAAGAGTTAATGAGTTATTCAAAGAATGAATAACTTTACATATTGAATTGGATTTAATCATCTATTTTTGTCTTTCACCAAGCACTTGTCACATAAAAGGTGTTAGATGTTAGTATTTTTAGCATTCATCACTGACACTAATAGGTGCCATTAGCTGCAAGGACAGCTAACAATGATATGATGATGCTTTTTTTTGGCAATACAAGTGGCAGTAGGGGGATTTTTCTACTCCTGGCATGTAGTTTAAAGGGTCAATAAGTAAGACTTTACTGCCCCACAGCACAAGACGACCATAACACATCTGCAGGGGGTTGATAGGGTTGTCAATCAACACCCATGGCTCAATGATTACTTTGCCAGGTGCTGCGGTTTCTGGCTTCCAAACCTCACTGTCTGGCTCACCCACTGGAATTTCAAGACACTGCCAGACATTTTGTTATTAAGACAAAAAAGATTATGACAAAGCAATATTATTTTCACAGTATTTTTGCTTTGTGATATATTACATCTTCATTAGACATCTCTGTCTCTGCTCTAATTAACAAGCTTAGTCTTTGTGAGCTTAGTTGAAACTCTACTGTTTGTCTTAATTGCAGGCCACCGTGACTCAAGGGGACAAGAGAGGTGAGAGGGGTAAAGGGGTTGTGCCAGACATTTGCTGATGTTGTTGTAATTGCTACTGGTGGCCTATAGAAGTCATAGATTACCTGATGCCCCTTTAAGTGTGTTATGCATTTGTGTCTTCATGCGTGATTGAGAGAGAGAGATAGACCATGTCACAGCAGAATGTCAGTGTCATTCACTGAGAAGGATCTATATGTCACTAATCATTGGTGATTTCCATACCATTAGATAAATTACATCACAAGAGGACACACTGGACCAAAAGTCTTCTCTCTTTATTACAGTAATGTCACAAAGGATGGAATGTCTGGGCGGAATGTCTTAACATCACAATGTGTCACTGGTGCATACAGTGTCACGTACCAAGGTCCTGGTATAATAATCACACTGAAATGACTGCCTCAAAGCACAAGCTGGGGAAGAAACATCTCCCCCAATTAGCCTCTTTAATCTTTCCAATGAATTTTTTCAGAGGTAATTAGTTACTGGCATACGCCCCAGCCAAAATGAAAGGAATGACATTTCACCACCCATCTCCTTTACAGTGGCCTAAAGTACTGTAACCAACAGTGCTACGTTCTTGTAAACAAACCATTTACATACCATGGAGTATCAATGAGAGGACAGACAAGACAGGCAGACAAAAACAATACAACAATAAATTAATAAATAAATAAATAACTGTTCAATCTGATAATAATAATATAACAAATAATCGTGTTAAAACATGTTTCAAGGTTTTCTTCTTGGAAATGAAACCTCAAATTTGAACACTTAATTACAGTCCAAAGACAAACAAACAAAAGCACGCCTGTGGGAACATCAGTCTGTGCCACTGATGAATTTCAATGAACTGAAAGCAAGAGGCAAACCAAAGGGTCTGATGAATCAAATCACCCTTTCACTATCTTGTGGCCCCCACTAAGCAGGTCATTACTTTGATGTACAGTGAACTAATTACATTTTATCCAGAATGAAGGGTGGTATTTTATGGCACAATGTAATCTACAAGATCTACTAAAATGAAATATGTAAACATCTACTCCCTCCCTCCCATTAGAAATGACAGCTAATGATGCTACATCAGGTATACAGCAAGTTAAAGGTAATATTTCAGATTTTCTCTAAATATGTTATTGTCAAATTAACTGGGATTGCAACAGTTACTATGTTCAATAGACACTTAAAGTCCTTGTATGCTGCTTTTTTCCCCCACCCTTAAATCCCAGGGATTGAGCCCAAGATGTTCCAAGTTGGATGAAGTTTAAAGTCAAAGCACATCACAGGATCTGATGTTTATAATGCGTCCATTATGTTTTTATGTTTTCATTTTTTGCTAACATTTTAATGTGCCACCACAACTAATTTCACAGCAACATACTTATGAGAAAATTCTACATGTACCCATTTCAACATTAACAAATACGTGATACAAAATCACAAAAATATTATTTTCATACACCAAATCAACTTGAATACTGCCATCATAAATCAACTCATATAGGTTAACACCTTACTGTTGACATGTTACTCTCCTCAAACTACTGCAAACAATCATTTCCTTGAAACATTTGATTGGATTGCTATATATTCACCTCACCAAGATTTCCTGTTCTGTTTGCTGTTGGAACATAATCTGAAGTGTGTGTGTATGTATATATAAATACATAGATTTATATAAATATATACACACCCACATACACATATATATGAAAATGGTTGATGAAACATATGAAATAAATTATGATGATGCATTGAAATACTAGCTACAAAGTAGTGATGTAAGGTTTACTAATCTACCAAAAGGGATTTTTCACAGATAATCAAACCTGAGCACTCTCAGATTATACATATTAAATGCAACCATCATAATTTTTGTTTGTTAGAGCAAGTCATCATAACTTACTTCATAGTAGAATATTAATGTGAAAATCCTACACATAGGCTTTACTTAAAAAAACCAACTTACATAGTAAATATTTTTCTGTACCGTCTAATCCCAAAACTAATTTTGTCCACTCAAATAAAACCAGTGAGTGCAGAGTATGTTTTGTCTTCTATGGCAGTGGTTCTCAATCCTGTACTGATGGGCTCTTTATCAATATGTGTTTTTGTGCATTTTTGTGTCCTCCATGATACGTTTTATGTAATATCTAACCGCTGAAGCACGATTCCAAAACAAAGGATGAAAGGACGGAGGACGGGGAAAGATCCTGGAAGTTTACTTGCCAGGATGCATTGGATGGTGACTTGACCGACAAGAATTTGAATTGAAAGTCCCAAGATTCATTGTGAGAACAACGCATCACATCCGAGCAGCGCTGTAGTCTACAGCAGTGGTTCTCAACGTGGGGCCTGGGGACCACCAGGGGTCCTTGACGGGGTTCCAGGGGGTCCTCAGCAAATTGATGAATTGTTAAACTTCAGAATTATTTAATTTACAAGAAGTTAACACAATTAGAGAATGTAGAAGAATGACTGTTTTGATCATAGTTTCACTGACATCTCTCTACCTACAATACAGATATTCTTGGATCGTTCTTCCCAAGACGACTTGGCAAGAACTTTCTCCACAAGGTCACAAGCATCAACTTGCCATTCTTGAATTTAATAATCAGCTCTGATTTTCTCTCCTACCAGGCGGTAATTTGCATTCACCTGACATCCCAGGTGTATCTCATTCGCTGATTAGATGGCTAGAATGAAAACCAGCAGGACTCTGGGCTCCGAGGACCAGGACTGAGAACCACTGCTGTTTGGGAACTGTAGGCGAAGGTGAAATGCAAATAGTTCTCTCTTTGTATCACAAATTGTTCTTCAATTTCTAATATAAAGCCAAATAAACCAGAGGTGGAAATTGCTACAATGGACTTTTGCACAATATTTTCTGTTACTTAACAAACAACAAAACGACCAGAAATGTATGTCCCAAGTTGATTTTGTACTGATCTTAATTTTGAGACTTCCTACTCCCTGCTGACTGTTGACTTGTTCACCTTTACCCTCTCCTGCTGTGCCTGCCATGGCTCCATCAGACCCAGGCATGGACGCTGCCTGCCAAGTCCAACAGCCGTCCGCGGTACCGGGCACGTGTGAGCGGCTGAATGAGAAGCAGGAGCTGAAACCTTCGGAGCAGCCCGCAGAAGATGGCAGCCGCCACGACCACCAGCGGTGACATCATCACAAAGCCCAGGATGATGAGGGCGGAGCAGCTGTTATCGTCAAGGTAACGGCAGATGGCAGAAGGGGCGTCTAGGACCTATGAGGAAAAACAGAGAAGGAATCATATGAGAGACAGACAGGCTATGGCTGTCATTATGGACATTATGGTGTTTTCTGTCATAAAGCAAATGGGTATGTGTGTGTGTGTGTGTGTGTGTGTGTGTGTGTGTATGTGTGTGTGTGTGTGTGTGCGCGTGCGTGTGTGTGTGTGTGTGTTTGCATGCCTGCACACACATGCTCAGGCATGGCAGGGTGCAGAAGAGGGACCGTGTGGCTAGTGGGGTGTGACAGACTTTCCCCCAGCCTCCCTCTACAGTTCAGATAAGGAGCAGCTCAGAACTGTCAATAACCCTCTGAGCTGTCAATCACCTGTGATGGCTGCTGAGAGGCAGGAAGAGGACAGGGAGAGAGAGAGAGAGATAAAAAGAGAGAGAACAAAACAGAGGAATGGACAAGCAGAGAGAGAAAGAGAGAGAGGTGAGAGATCAGAGTGCACCTGAGGCTAATGGCTGAAAGTCACAGCTACAGAGAGAGTCACTTTCAAACTGACAAGTGCATGCAAACACTATGGATATGCACACACATGCACACACACATACACACACACACACACACACACACACACACACACACACACACACACATAAAGTACATGCATACTCACTGTCTTTCTCTCTCAAACACACACACATACACACGCACGCAAAGTTCAAGTACACTCTTTTTCTATCAAATGTGCACACGCACACACACAGACACACACACACACACACACACACACACACACACACACACACGTAAAGCACAAGCACACACTGTCTATTTCTCTTTCTCTCTCATGCACACACACACACACACACACACACACACACACACACACACACACACACACACACACATATACACACACACACACACAGAATGATTTGGTTATAGCTGAAGCTCTCTTGCTAAGCGTTTTCCCATTGTAAGCTCTTTCAAAAGGAACTTCGCCTCCCACAAATGTACCCTAGCAACTGTAGTATTTAACATAACACACACACACACACACACACACACACACACACACACACACACACACGCACACCTCTGTCAAGTGCACACCATGCTTTCAGTGAGTACATTTTCCTGCTCATCCTGCTGTCAGTATGCCTGAGCACAGCTGGGACTGGCTCCAATTCAGACAGTCGTGTCTCCTCAGCTGGTCCCTCTCTCCCTGTTCAATCAATCACTACAATAGGAAGAACTTACTGAGTGACATCTTCTATAATTGTTCGCTCTGCACTGACATGTGTTCTACAGTAATGGTGATTATTCTCATTCCACACGTGCACTTTGCATGTCCTTAATTTGACTGCAATTGCAATTTATATTTTGTTCTACAGCAGAGACATGCGCTGCGGTGCCTTCACAAACGTTGAAAATTATTATAAAATCTATGCAGAGTTAAAGCCTTGGCATGACATTTCACTGAACCATTCATAACAACCAAGGCCCCCGGCAAGGTTCCAACTTTATCAGAGGAGGAGGCAAAGCGATGTAATGTTACGACCTGTCACCAGCTGAACCAGGAGGCCCGCTGTGAGCCAAGGACATAGCTGTAGATCTTTACAGGGTGATATGGCTCTTTCCAAGATGGATCACCTTTTACTGATGAGTTCACTTTATCCGTCTGGTCCTTATGTGACTCACAAGTAATAAAATGCCCCATTCTCTTCACCTCATTACAAATAATACTGACTGACAGGCTCTGACATTCAAGTGTAGTTATTATCTTTTTTGGACCAGCTTGCTGTTGATCAAAGAATGAGTATAAACACCGTAGGAGTATAAATTATGTTGCAGAGAATATTGTAGCCCTGAGGCGTATGGGTGTGTTTGTCTGTTTTCCTCCAGCAGAGGTTAGGTGCCATTGCTGTTCTTAATGAGAGATAATCCTCCCGTTCTTTAGAGATGACATAGACTTGATTGCCTAGGGTGGCAGTAAAGTGCAAGGAGTGGGAGTAGCTAGGAGTGGTGCAGATTCTTTCATGTAAATTCTTGTCAGAAAACTGTCATGTTCAGGCACAGTGCTATCCTCTTCTAGCGTTCTTACAGTAACATGTACACAAAGGTTATTGTTCCGTATTGTCAGCGTCCTGCAGAAACTTTGAATCTCCACAAAGCCTACTTTTCAGGAATTGAGAAGAAACAATCCACGATGCCCAGGCATTTTTGACATATTACAACGTGTATTAAATGGGTTGGCTTGATCCCAGGGTGAAGTGGGAAACAATGTCAGCCGTCATCAAAAGAAGGCAAAATTACGGATACAAGATTTTTCAGTATGTTGACAATATGGAGATTAGGGTAATCAAGTCTGGTATGACCTGATTAATGACTGTTGAAGATGATTGGTCAGTAAACAGGGTCCTGTGTCTGACATAGATCCTGTGCCAGTGAGTCAGTGGCCATCTCAGTACAGTATCCAATAAGAGTCACTCAGAGCTGCAGCTGCAATTTTGCAACATTGACCTGAATTTTGGAGCTGAAAACCTCATCAATGGATTAGCTGTCAAACACTCTCGTCTCTCAGCCTGTCTCTGCTGCAACAAAGGACAGAATAATAGCAGATGAGATGAAACCACAATAACTGGTGACAGCTCACCCTGGAATGGCAGAGGAACCCGGCGTAGAGCAGCAGCGTCGCGGGCAGCAGCACCACAGAGAAGACCGCCGCCAGCAGCAGAGCGCTCGCCGCCACCACGCCGAGGTTCCACAGGACCAGAGCCGCCCCGCAGGCCACGCAGCCGCCCCGGCCTCTGCGGCTGCCCCACGCGCTGCCCTCGGTGTGGGCCACCGGAGGGGGTAGCATCTTCACCCCCTCCCCCACCCAGAACTCGTCCTCTTTTTCCTCCTCGCCCGAACCCCCGTCGTCCAGGTCAACGTCCATGCCACACATCCTGGGGAAAGAGGGGGGGGGGAGGGAGAGAGAAAGAGAGGGCGAGAGAGGGAGAGTGGGAGAGAGAGAGAGAGAGAGAGGGAGAGTGGGAGAGAGGGAGAGAGAGAGAGAGAGAGAGAGGGGGGGAGGGGGCAAGAGATAGAGAGAGATTATTTCAGGAAAGGTTAAGAAGAGTTTGGGGGTGAATATTTTTGTTGTTTGGGTCAAGTAAATATCAGCACAGAACTGTTGTAAACTGTTACCAAGCCACTTGCATCACTGACCCATTCCTTGGTGTAAATGTATTAATCAGGCCTAAAATAATTTAATAAAGACGAAGAGGGGGAGCGTAATGAAGGGATGGGGTGCAGAATGATGCTGTAGTGTTTCCTGTACACTTGTACTCTAAGTGTAAGCCTAAGTTCACATGTCTTCATGTGTTCATGTTGTCTACATGTAAATTGTGCATAGTGGAAAACAGCACAAAATTGATGGAAAAGAAAGTGCTTTCTCTGTTTATACCCCTCCATCACTTTCATATTAAATCATAGAAAAACTACAGTGTGTCTTTCCTTTGTGTCTCCGCTCTCCAGGCTGGATACCTACTGTCTGCTTCAGTTGCAGCTAATTTATGCATGCTCGCACATTTTGAAACCCTAAATAATGAATAGTGACAGACAGACAGACAGACAGAGCATTGTCCCCTCAAGCAGCCCATCATTTTTTACAGACGGCAGCCGGTAGCTCATTATGTAAATCAAGACCCTATAGAACTGTCTTGATTTCCTGCCACCTCCACACCCCGACCCCCCGACCCCCCTCGCTGCTGTCTTCCCGTCGGTCAGCAGGTCGATCACATCGATCACGGTTCTGCCACTAAGCCGAGACTGTACAGCCCATTGTAAATTCAATCAGTCAGAAACCTTTACCCAAAAGCTGAGCTGTAGTGATGTTATAACATCACCAAATATACTGAACACATGCTCGGCTCCTCTCAGCTGAGTGTTACAGCGCACTGAGATGTTTATTAGCCTACAGGTTAGTCATCATGAACTGAATACCTTATCTTTCATTGTAGGCTATAGGATATAGGATACCAAATAGTGATCTGGATATATTTGTGCACCCAATGTAAAATTTTTCCACATTTAGTCTGCTCCTCTTTTGCTTTCTGTGGCAACAACTGCTGGAAGCTGCGTTATATACATATTGTTATTGTTGTATTGTGTCACAATGCATGGTGACACAATAGCCTGCATCAGTAACAATATGCATGTTATAGACTAGGCTGTATGAGGATATGATAGAGCATAATTTAATCACATATTATAAATAAGAAATTTACTTGCCTACCTCGAAATGCAAATTTTGTTTTCCCCTCGGGTGTGTTTCTGGAATTTGTTGACCTCTGAGAGTGCCGGTGGTGTTGGACTGAAACTCCTGATTAAAAAATAAGATGAACCACAATGACAAATAATTAAATACTTCGCCAAATGTTAAAGAGCGGAGGAAAAGAGCACCTCTGAGTTGTGCCCCGTCCCGCTGGAGCGATGCTGCGGTGCGATTTTTGTGCGTCTGTCGGAGTGAACGAGTCCGGCTCTGGCCAGCGCGCACTGGAGCTTGCTGTTCTGTGCGCGCTCACGCAGTCTGGTGATAATGCGGTTACACAGGGGTCACTTGAGTATGTCAAGGTATGCTAGTGCAAATTTGATCCTGTATTTTTGTTTCATTACATTGGAGAGCAATGAAATCTATTTGGAAACCTTATGTAAAAAAAAAAAAAAAGAAAAAAAGGAAAAGAAAAGAAATCACATTGGAGCATTCAGGACCGATGTTCCCTGGGCAAGACAGTTTGCTGACTTGCATCTAATAATTTCTAACAATGGTCAAATAATATCTCGTCAGTGAACAAGTAGGCTATTGCTCCATGCACTTTGTCCCGACAAATTGATTTAAACTGGGTTTAGTGTTTTGATGGCAAACGGGCTATTAAATGCAAGGACTATAATTGACCCTCCTGACAATTATCTCAGTTTACAGCAAATATCTGTAACATATGGTATCATTAATGTAGTCTAAAAGTAGGCTATTTTTGTGTTCAAATAGTGATATTCAAATAAGCATATTTTCATAGGCTATAGGCTCACTTATCTACATCTCTCAAAACAAGCCACCTTTGTGGATTCGTTTTTTTGTATTACATTGGCAATACCGAGCATCATGTCAGACTTGTCAGATTATTGGCTATTGGCTCCCAGAGCATCTCCCGACTGTGAGATGCTCTGGGCTACACTTTGATTTATAGATGTCAGCCAAGCACAGATGGGAGTAAAACAGCGCACACCTGCGTGCCTGTCTAGACGTCACAGATGGAAATTAATCATCACTCAATACATCTAAATCCGTATCAAAATAAATCTAATGGATCATAAGGGGGAAAAATGAGGAAGACGTGTATACCTGTTGATATTTAATGTACCATGAAGGCCAATGTGTGTGAAGACAGAACACTGTAAAAAGGTTGAAGAAGAAACTTCTGCATGAAAGGTTGATAAACAAGTTAATAGGATCTGTGACAATAAACTGTGATGCACAGAGAAATATACTTGTGAGATTTTCCTTCTGCAATCTTCTCTCACTAACCTCCGACCATAATCAACTCTGTTGCTGTGAGATAAGGGATGATCGATTTGCTTTGCAGCACAGACAGTCAACCTTTCACTGCTCAAATTTAATTACACAGAACAGAGAAAAAGATAGGAGGATATGGGACAGAAAGCTGAGGAGAAATGGAGGAAAAGATACTGGACAGACATGGGGGGAAATGATTGATGGAGAGAAAAGATGCTGTAAATTCAGGGAGGGGGATGTAATTAGATGGCTGCCGGAAAGATGTTATTACCTCAAAGAGAGTTGAGGGAGGATCAGTTAGTCGAGAGAGATAAACATAACCTTTCTACCTGTGAAGTCTACTGACATCTGCTGGACTGTCTGTACACTTTTTAGAGAAAATATGTGATGTGTGTGTGTGTGTGTGTGTGTGTCCATTCTGATATGTTACAGCTCATTCATTAGCAGCTCTGCAAAATTCACCCCCAAACTCCTCTGAACATGTCCTGAAATAATCTCTCTCTCTCTCTCTCTCTCTCTCTCTCTCACACACACACACACACACACACACACATCACACACGTCATTTCAAACAATGGTCTTCGGAAATGTCTTCCAGATCATTCTCTCCCCCTCTACCTGCTTCATTTCCCTCTGCTACCATTTGTTCCATTTGTTCCTCTCTGTCTCAAGCCACATGGTAGTCACTCATCTTGATCCATTTACTGAACACCACCCCAGGGGTTGCTATGGCAATTCATCATAAAAGTTACTCCTTCAGTGTCATTATAGGCCAAGAGCGCAGTGCTTTGACAAACCCGGTTGCTGTTAACCTTTAAGAGGAGAAAGCACTTGATCACAAACCATGAACCCAGTTAAGCGGGGAAAGATCACTTGCAATCTGGAAGTAATGTGATGTGTGTGTGAGTGCAGTTTCCTTGGTGAGCAAAATGCAAATGTGCATCTTAATGTAATCTATCTATCTATCTATCTATCTATCTATCTATCTGTCTATCTATCTATCTATCTATCTATCTTTGGTGAGTATTTAACTTTTCAATGCATCAGAAAGTATGATTTGTCAGAGGACATGACATAATTTAGAAGATATGATGTCATCATTAAATCCATCCTTAATTAGTCGTTAATTTAAGTTATTGTTATTGTATATTGGAACTAATAATTACAGGCTGTACATGGGTTTATGATTGGCACATGGTTATCACAATGACATTTTCAACAATTGCACTAGCAGCAATTACACAGTCTAGTAATCACGTGAATTAAATCATGTTATTAATGTTCACTTCGTTTATTAATGTTAAAGTTAATAATGTGTTACATCTTGTTTATGCAAGCTTCCCTACAAATTAAAGCCACAATTTGTAGTATTTGGGTATGAAAGTCTAGATATTTAGTATTGCATTAACAGAGAGGCAAACTGGATCCTTAAACCACTGCTGGAAGCTGGAAGCTGGAAGGGGAATTGTGGGGAATCTACCCTGTTGTTTATAAAAGCGTCATTATCAGTGTTTTTTCCTTTTATGCATGTTTTTGTCCTTGATTTTGTTGCATATTTGCATTTGCATATGCATGTATATTATATTTTTGTCTTCCATAAAACAATATATTCCAACTTTAATGTCCTTCATTATGCAAATTACAACTATTACTGAGATCCAATAAATGGAATTGAATCTCTTAAAGTCTTTGTCTATATTCCTCTACAGTGTACTTGTCACACATCCATTCTGATTTAGCATTAGGCTTTGCTTTATTATGCATTATTCTCTGAATTGTCAAGACATTTCAAAAGTAGATGTGGATAAGTGATTCAAGCAACAGGATCTAGGATAGTCTTCCTGTGGCTCCAACTCTCAGCATCTCATAAGACTTTGAGATCTGACAAAGTGAGATTAGCCACAGGCAAGTAAGGCACTAAACAGCAGTGCCCCTTCCCCCCTTGTAGTACTCCTTTGGGTCAGTAAGGGGCACCAAAATCTATTAAATGTTTGTCCATGACTACAATTTGGTTGGTCGATGAACACAACACAATCTATGCAGGCCCACATCACACAGCAGCCACATGATCGTAAAGAAAGAGCTTAATTAGCGAAAAGAAGTATTCCTTTGGGTCAGCACAAAGAAACCATTTTCCCAGTTCCTCTCTTTATGCTGGACAACCAATTGTAAACATGGAGAAGGAGAGAGAAAGAGAGAGAAAGAGACAACTGCCTTGTGATAAGTTCTGATGTAGCACTTGTATGAACACAACAAAAGACAACGAGACAGTAATCATTTTTTAAACAACAGAATTTATTGCATTCAAAGCAGATTAAAAGTAACGAGACTACAGCTTGTTAACAGACTATAGTCATGTCTGGGTGCGCCAATGCATGTATGCATGTGTTAATCAGCGAACAAAAAGAGTGCATAGGCTGGTGTGTTTGTATGAGTTTATATACAGTGGGGCGTATTCTGTAGCATGGCTGTGTGTGCGTGCCTTTAGGAGAACGTTTTAACACAAAGTGAAGTCATATCTTCAAAGTGCAATACTACAGGTGGGTAGAGAGGATGAAATGTGGTGCTGAGGGAGGGAGACATATGGAGGGGAGGAGAGGGGGGAATAAGAGATGAGTAGAATGAGGGACGATGGGTCTACCCTCCATCAGATGTGTGTGGCAGTGCGTGGTGCTCTGTGTGTGGGTGAGCATGCTTGGAGTGTAGCTCTGTATGGGGCTGAGGGTGAGGCTGCACCCCGCTGAGGGCGTCAGATAGAGACGGCGTGTCCAGGCCACTGTCTGACGGGTAGAGCTGCATCACCGCCCCCTCCTGGCCACCTTCCTTACTGCAGGACTGGCAGCTACAGTGGAAGATCCTCTCCACCAGTTTATCCACGCGAGGAGTGTCTTCGCTGCCCGGGCACTCCAGCGTCACCTGCTCGCACACACACACACACACACACACACACACACACACACACACACACACACACACACACAGAGATAGTTGAGTGTTTACGTCCCCCGTTTGTGGAACCACATGTGTACCCATTCTGGCCTAGGATTGAATCCAGCGCTTTCTTTCCTCTGTCTTCCCCCCCTCTCTTCTTTGCCATTGGCTGAATAAGACTGGTTAAAAACAGATGACTAAAAGGTGAGTGAACTACCCTCTCTCCTTTTAAAACAACATACACTGATCCAGTAAACACAAAATGAACACGAAACCTCAGCGTTGCACAAGCTCAGCTGACCCTCATAACCTTAAACAAATTTCCCCTCAGTGTTTGTATTTTCCATCCCAAATAATTATATAATAAATAAATATATAATAATTATAATAATCTATCACATCTGCCAAACCAACACTGAGCACTATCCTGTTTCATGAGAGTTGAGAGTTGTTGCGTTTCAAACTGAATATGGTTTAAATTCTGCAACAACCATCATGACCACAGACATAAACATCCATTTCCATTTAATTAAAAGTAAAGGGAGGCTTCTACAGCATTTCTCAGACAGGGAGCTGATAAAAAAATTATTAATTAACTTATCAAGTAACAGCTGTACACTCCAAGAGATGTTTTCCATTGAAACATGAGGTGACCTCACCTGCTGTCCCACCCTCCTAGCCAACCTGGCAGCTCTCCAAACTACATACACCTCACCACAAAGCCTTTGTTGTCGCAAGACTGGGTGCCCTCTGGCTAGGAGGGACAATGAACTTCAGACAAATATAAAATACAGGCTTAAGTTGCATGGGGTACCACAGAAATTGAGACAGAAGTCTGCTTAAAACCCTCCATTTATATTTTTGCTTCTGCTGGCTCTGTGTTCGCTAGTGTGTGTCATTATCAGCTTTCGTATTGGAAATTTGTGGTTTGTGTGTCTGACAAGTCAGTGTTGGTGTGTCTTTGCTACATGAACCAATTTGTAGTCAGACTTACCACTTCCCACTGTGTCTGGGCAGGCATGCAGGAGTCACAGTGCACCAGAGACTCAGTTGACTGTGGAAAGGTGTTGGGCACGCTGTAACTGAAACACTGGCCCAGACAAGCTCTGAGAGGGGGACAGAAGGGATTATTTCCTTGTGCCTATAGAGACATGAGATGTTTGATTCAGGTGCCTGGCCAGAGCTCTGATGCTCTGTACAAATGCCCAAGTAAACAAGAGCTGCAGGGAGACATATCTGAAAGTTGAACTGATTATCGAGTCTGAGGATGCCCAGACTGCCTGCAAGGGGCCCCAGGGCAAGCTCACAGTTACAGGAAGGAGCCTTGTTATGCATGCATGTTAGGTGAATCATAGGCCAACTTGGGATTAAAAATAAAAATCATAACAATGATGAAAATTAGTATTCAGTTAAATCCCTATCCCCAATACTCTGAAACCTTTAGAAAAGGCAAGTAGTGTAGTAGTCCACTGCCTTCTTTTTTGCCACATGGTATAATAATTTTGTGACACATGATCAGCTGACACTAAAAACCTCACTGGTGAAAGAATAAATAGCACTGTTCCCTCAGCGAGCTTTACTACATTAGAACAACTAATGAATTTTGACTGGTCTGTACTATTTCAGTCGACTTACAAGTTCAAGGCAACAAGGAAACTTTTGTGCCTTAATATTTTTAGCAGTATACTGTCAAGTACCTACTCAGTACCAATGCTACATAAGGTAGCCCAGATAGTATACAGATTTGTATGATACATGGGTCTTAGGATATAAGTGTACCACTTATTGAAATCTGGACATTGCAGCTTTATTTAGAGTATTTTTGCATAGATAGAGAGACGGAAAGAGCGAGACAGAGAGACCCTTCATCCTGACCTGTTTTGAATAGAGCGAGGCTGACATCCCGTGTGCCCAACTATCTGTGTGATGTTCTTGGCTTCGCACCAAGCGCTCTTGTCAGGGAACAGCGCCAGACGGTTGATGTGCGCAGGCGGTGCCGCTGAATACAGTGCAAACAGTGCGCAGCAAATCACTATTCTCTGCCACATGACTGCACCTAAAGGGCAGAAAAAAACGTTACATTATGGTTACTTGAGACAAAAACTGCACGCTTAAGATTAGTGACAAACCTCTTGATGACTACTGCTATATTCAATCACCAAAACAAAATCTGAACTTTGCCTATGCCTGCTGGTGTGGATTGACAACTTCCTGGTGATTATCAACTTGTTACCTAAAGGGCTACCTGTGCACAGACTGTCTGGTTACCGGCTTTAGCTCATTTGAATGCATAAAGACACAATCTTCACGTCCACGTGGTCAAATTAGCTGAACCTCACCGGCTGCAGAGAAACAATATACTGGGTTCATACTGTCCCGGAGAGACAAGAGGGGGAGGGAGAGAAATGTCTGCTCCATACCACCTGACTCCAGTACCATGAGCGTCCTCTGTTTGACTCTCTTCTTTAAAAATACTTTGACCAGTCACGTCATTTACAACCTACAAAAGCGTTTTCTCCTGCTGCTTATAAAAAGTGGTAGGTGGTGGTCACCCACGTCGTTTAGGCCCTACTTCACACATTTTTGCAGCACTTTGGCTCCCAGGACGTTAAAGTGGCCTCTAACTCAAATAAAAATAAAAATAAAAATAAAAATAAAAATAAAAAAATTCAATGGAGCTGTGTTAGTTCATCTGTAAAACACAAAACTGAATGATCTGCTACACTGGTGCAGAAGGACTTTGGGCTATCAGGCAGACAAGCTATGACTTTTAGACTGCAAACATAAACATAACAGCATAATTATGAGACTTAAAAACCCTTCCATCTATTCCGCTAGGCCTATTATTGATTAACATGCGATGATCAGGGAATTAGCCTACTTCAAACACCTTCATCAACCCATAGTGCACGGAACGGAAAATTGGCTGTTTGATTACAAGCCAGGGTTTTGTTACAATCACATTGGTCCAAACAGTTCTGCTAGGCAACTATATTGTCAAATCGAGAGACTGTGAGGGGGAAGAAATAAACTCCGCAGAACTAAAAGACTTCATTCACCCAAGTGTCGAAATAAGCGTGAAGTGGTAACGCGTTACAGTTCACTTTCCTCAGTAACGAATACGCTCCTGCAACGAATTACTATTTCAGTTTCAGTAATGTTAACAAACAACAAGCAAGTCGTTGCCTTTGTTATCCACCGTGTAGGCCTGAATATAAATTTGAAGTTGAATTATCCAAACACTTCATCAGCCTCATAACCTCGATAATCGAGTCGATTTTCATTAGAATTAGCCGTCGTTCTCTCACATTGAGCTGATTTAAAAAATGGCAGAAAAGTTTCTTTCTCCGGTTGTTAGTAGGCTACTCGCAGTGCTTTGATTTATATGGCGCAAAAGAATGACAACAACATGGACATAAACCCTATCTGGTTTTCCTGATTTTCCACTGGTGAGGTCGCTGAGTTATCCCCCAACTTTTTAAGGTAAGAAAAGTTGCACCCGTCATTTTTCAGGGGTGTAACGGAAAAGTAATAGGAGTCGCGTGATCCCAAGGACTGGGAGTAATAAATCAATTAATAACGTTACTTCTGAAACGAGTAACGAGTAATCCAGTAGCCTACTTTGTGAGTAACGGGACCCCAACACTGGTCGTCGTGGTAGGCTACACTTACCCCCGCTCACCAGCCCCGGGCAACAGCCGTTCGCCAGTTGAGCACTGCGCAACGTCCCGCTGACCCTGACCGAAGATTAAACACAGGCTCCTCCGGCAGGATAGAGGAAGAGGATGCGAGGAGTCGTCAAATATCACCGCGGATAATTACAGGAAAATATGACCACTTTGTGAGCAGCGGCAAGGATAAATCCGAGCGGAGTCTCCCGTAAAACAGTTACATCATCCGGAAAGAAAAGAGCCTGCCCGTCCGATGCAGAAGGATGGGGAGATAGGGGAGGTTATGTGCGCTATCTCATCTCCGAGTCCATCAACTCAGACTGTCCCTCCCCTTTGTTCTCTTTCCGTCCAGCGTTAAATTCCCCTGGAACTTCACTAAAAAACAGTTTAACTCTCACGCGGAGTTTGAAAGCTTCATGTCGGGCAGGGTTTAGGCGCGGCTGAGCCCCAGACAGACAGACAGGGCTCCTGCTGTGCCGTTTTTGGAGGAAAGAAAACGGGGAGGGAAGATTGGTTTGGAAGGTTTCAAATGTTTCCCCGACAAATGAAACCCTCATGCGGATCAGGTTATTGGGCAGAAATGATAACGTGGGCTCTGCGTTGTGCATAAAATAACCACATTACAAAACAGGCCTATATTAACGTCGCAGTTAGGCCTACATCTGGGGTTACTTTATAAATTATTGATACGTTTTCAGGATTTAAAATAGAAAATGCTGTAGCCTACAACTGGAAAACAGATGTGAATCAATTCCCGTTCTGATCTCTCTGACACATTCTCCCGTATTGGGCATCTAGAGCACCTTTTTTTGTTTTTTGTTTTTATTAGATTGAGATTATTAGATTGAGATAATATGACAAGCAGGCTACTCAGCCGTAAGATCACGACAAGTTATTTAATTAAGATCCTCACTATGTTTCTAGTGAGATCACTGACAGACTCGTAATGAGAGTCATAAGTCAGAAATAATAATGCAATTTTAAAAACGCCCGCATATTAGATGGGTCCATTGTGAGAAATTGTATTTAAATCATAATTTAAACAGGAATACCATAATTAAGATTAAATGTGTAGGCTAATTAAACAGTGTGCCATAGCCGCTCCTTAATAATCGATGATATCACACTGACATATTGCTGTATAGACAAATAGCCTAATTGGAAAAAGTTGATACAGTGACACTTTGTGATTAATGTCAGTCGGCTATATTTTCTGGTTTGAAACTAACAACATCACTGTAGCATCAGAGTCATTTGCATGGTAAAGTAACATCAAACAAACACTGTATGAGTTCACAAAGTCAGTCTCCTACAGCAACAAGCTGTAAACAGTTATGCAGCTACACACACTGGTTGTCTGGATTCATCTTTTTTTTTTTTTTTTTTGGGAGATTTGTTAACATTCACCATTACTAACTGATCAGTTCTGGGCCTTCAGAAAAACAAATGTGAATTCTTTGATTTTCCTTTTTGATTTTGGTAGTATGCCCCTTTAAGTTATTAGACTGGTGATGATTTCATCATGGAGAATTTTTCAGGCAGGCACAGGCATAGCCCATAGGTATAGGCAACCCTATTACACCCCCCCCCCCCCAACACATACACACACACCCTCCACTTCATCCTACCAGTGCAACATTGCTCGCAGGTGTTCAGTCTGGCTCCTGTCCATAAGCACCCCTATCAGTGTTGCGCGCTTCACTTGCAAACAAATATTTTAATGGACAGGGGAGGAGTGACAAGGCTTAATTTCTGGCAGGGTTACTTTGTGACTGATGCACTGCAGTAGGTGAGTATGTGAGTGTGGAAGACGCAGGCCTTTGTGCATGTGGGAATGCATTTTATTCTATTGTGTGCAGGAATGTATGTGCTTACATTACTGACAAATGTTGAACTGTTACTGTGTGATGGAGAGGGAAACTTGTGTGAATACGTGCAGGCTGCGCAACCAGCAGCAGGTCTGGAAGTGTGCTGAGCTTGAAATGAGCGAGAAGGAGAAAAGAAAAAATGAAAGACAGAGAGAGAGAGAGAGAGAGAGAGAGAGAGAGAAAGAGAGAGAGAGAGAGAGAGAGAGAGAGAGAGAGAGCATGTACCAATATTTTCTTTGATGTGAAAGTGTACAATGTGTGTTATGTTCAGACGTGCACAGTGCAGAACTCACCTGTTAGTAATAAGACTGAGCTCCAGTCCAGAAATGGCATTCCATTGCATTCCACAAATTCTGCTGCACCAGGGGGCTGGACAACGTGTGCATGCTCACACACACACACACACACACACACACACACACACACACACACACATTTACTCTTTAACAGGCCCTTGCAACCACACATAAGTGATCAATCAGACTCAAACAATCTTGCCAAACGGATACACAGCCAATGAATACACAAGACACACAAGATTTCTTCTAATACAGAGACGTAGGCTTAACCTCTCTGAACCCCCTGTGACGAAAACACTCGCAATCACAGCAAACATTCATGTCCAACACACACACACACACACACAACTTGAAACTGCACTACAGAACATGGCGGAGCCTCATTTGCAGATGTGTTGATGTTTGGTGCTGCGTGAGTGAAGACCCTATTGGAATAATGCCTGTCTTGATAGTGGAATGGAGTCTACCTGTCCATGGTGTGCTGATAAACCTAAATCTATAAATAGGAAAAGAAATTGGTTGTTGTTGCCACTCAACCAAGTTCATGCGGTACCAAACTATGAAAATACAGCTTCTTTCTTCTTTGTCGACCTTTCTCTACATAAAACTTTTCTTCCACCAACTGTATTTTTCTTTACTCCATCATTCTATGCAACACTCCTTTTCTTCCTCCCACTCTCTTACAGGGCTGCAGATGCTGAACCTGGCCCCCATTCCAAAACAGCAGGAGTTCGAGTCTCCCAACTCATTAACACACAAAATTACGTCCCACCCCCAAACCACATCTCATTCTTCACAAACACACACACACACACACACACAGAAAGAGAGTGGGAGGAGAGAAAATATTCCATAATAACTTTATTAAATATACACTGACTGCCCTTTTATATACACACTTAGTATGTCAGATAGTGCCAGGACAGGAATGAGCAGCAAAAACAACAAGGACGGCACAAAACAAGGACAAGCAACTCCTCAGCAAATCCTCATCGTCCTCAGTCCTTCCCTACTGCTCCTGAAAAAGAAAACACACACATACAGAATTCATGTATCATGAGTTACTGTGTCATAAACCTGTAATAGATTATAAACTCGATCCTGTCTACATACTCACCTTAACCATGTGGCCGTGAAGCAGGCTGGGTGACCTGAAGTCATGCTGGCAGTTGGAGTATCCCATGCCCAGTCCCAGACCTGAGCCTAACGACACGGGCCATGTGCGTCCTGGGGGAGAAATACATTCAACCCATTCATGGCTTTTTATAGTACTGCTTGAAAAAATAAATACTGACATTTTACCCATTGCCCTCAAGAATAAACACTTACGTTTAAAGAAAAGGACTGAGAACACAATGCCCACACCAAGGCCAGTTACTGCAAAGAGAGAGAAGCGGAGAGAAAGCATGAATGACTTTATTAAGTTACACATACAGAATCACATTTACATCCGAACGATTCAACCCTGGTGCCATGGTTTAAGTGATCATGTTTGATATGAAACTCCCTAGTGGGCGTAAAAGTAAATCTGCTGCAATGAGGTGAGCAGGGCGCTGCCGTTACCTTCGACGCACGAGTTGTGGTAAACAGCACCCATTTAGCCAGACGGTGTTCATTAGAAATACAGAGAGGTGAGAGAATGAGTAGCAAGAGCGTGAACTTCGAGAAAGGAATAAAACATCAAAAGGGGTGCGAGAGAGGGGGGAGCTCGGCTAGGAGGGGCGATGACAGTGGGAACGAGGCAGAAGGCGGCAGGAGAGACTGCAGGCCAAGTGCTGTACGTGCAGGTGAGCGTCGTCTAGATCCAGTGTGGTCAGGCTGAAGGTGAGGCTGACGGCACAAAAGGCCATGGCAGCGTGTTTGTTTGACAGACCCAGATCCAGAACTGCCGAAACCAGAGCGGGATCTTGAGGAGGAATGTGTTTGTGCGCTTAACTTCACCTCGCTGCAGGCCACACCACACCCAACTCCAGGCCAGCCAGCACAGAAAACACATAAAAACAGCCATTTGGGCCCCTCTGAATCTTAATTGGATTCAGAGAGCTATGCAGCATGACCGATTTGCCTCAACCAGAACACTCAGACTGCTCTCTATTACACAACCGACAAATGTCAAACAAGACCACAAGAACAACAAAAATATCCCACACATCCTCATTATTGGTACAGATCAACAATAAATCTTTCTCCTCTCCCCTTCTTCCATTTCAAGCTAAGATTTACTTGTTAAATTCAAGATTCCTTTCTGTAATAGCTTTCTTTTGCTCTTCAGCCATTCTCATTTTCAAGCCTCTTTCCCAGTGATTTTTGCCCTGCAGTCAGAGAGTTGGCAAAACTTGAGGGCAGATCAACATCTCATCTTGGCTCCCTTTCTCTTTGTCTGAACGTCTCCAAGAGGGATGGATTATAACAAAAACATTGGAGCTGAAGTAGAATGAAATGTACATGTATAACCCCCGGGCATGAAAATACTTAGCAGGTTTTGCCTGCCAGAAATGGAGTCCAGAGCTAGTTAATGCTCAGTTTGAATAAAACGAGGACAAGGACTTTGTCCAACATATAACTAGATTTGGACAAGGACTCTGTGCAGCACAAGTCCTTGTTTAGGAGAGCAACTGATGCACCTATCCCTAGAAGAAAACTGCAACCACTTGCAATGTGGAGTCACTATTACAATGTTGTATATACTGTACATACACTCTGTCCGTCAAAAGTTTGGGGACACCTTGCCTTTTTTTTCCCCAAGTAATGTTTGATGTTCTCTGTTACTTTTCAAGTAAGTTAGAAACATATGCCTGCCTGCGAAGGCAACACTTAGCTTCATGTTCATCAAAGTGTCTTCCTTGGTATGAAGACTAGGTTTTGCCTAATTAATGATTTAGGATTGGTGCACCTCTAGCAAATCTGAAACAACACCCTGCATAAAATCCCCTGGTGACCTGAACAACAGTGAAAAACAGATAGTTCTGGTCATGTTTAAAGGTGTTGGGAGATACCCAATGAATGCACACTTGTGACTGCATAATAAACTATTAATTTAAATCAATGCCCTGACTGAAAATCACCACTAATGTTGTTACTTAATAATATATGATTTTTTATTTTTAAACACTTTGTTTAGCTACTGTTCAACTGACTAAATTGCTTGGCAAAAGCAATATATTTATTATCAATAGAAAAAAACATAAAGATTTAAACATTTGTGTTCTTTTTTATTACTATGTTGTGTTACCGCCTCACCTCTGCTTCACATCATGCATGACAATTTAAAACACTGTAAAGCGCAGCCTCTCGTGGCTTATTGCATAGTTTTGGCCGAGTGGGGTACACGCTACTACACTCAGATTCCCCACCAAAATGCATATTTACATCATTGGTGAACCAAATAAAAACAGCTATTTTGTTAGCTTATGACAATGGTAGCGATGTCAACATTTTCATATTTGGCTGTTTACAATGTCAGCTGACTGTACAACAATAGGAAATTATAATTATAATTTCTTCTTTGTGACATTTTGTGACTTGAAACATTTCTTTGTGAAGCTAACCAAAAAAAGAGAGACTTGTAGCAGCGCTGGTCAGTTAGTTACCTCACAACTATATAGATTTTCTGTGTGTATCAATCGAATCACCTGTTACTTAGCAAGGCTATGGAGCATTGCTATGGACTATGCACTGAAACATGTGAAAATTGTAGTATTACGCATGTTATTTTAACTAGCATGAGCTAGACTGTTCAAGCACTCTGATGCTACCTTCAAGTCCTATTGGATTTTCTGTACATACTGGGACTGGGAAAGACTGTTCACGTCAACCTTCTGATGGTTATAAGTAGGTAATAAGTAGGATATGTGGGAATTTTTTGCAGGCTCCGATATCTCCCACCCGGCATCACATATTGTGGAAGTGTGTAAACACAAGCAGTCCAAGGTATTAAAAGTCAAAATTATCAGTTATATTCACACTAATCAACCACACTAACATAGTTCATTTGATAACAAATGATTTTGGATGTGGGTGTTCCAGTGAGTAAAACAAGTAAAGAACACTTTCATACTGAAGCAACAAAATCCTGTTCTGCTTTTTCTTATATGACATGAACACAACAGAAGACCTGCAGTTAGCAAAGCAAACAAGGAAGTGTGTGTGCAACATTAAAAAAAAGCTGCATTGGATAGTAAAGCTCACTGATTGGACAGTCAAAAGAGTCGGCTAGTAGATTCCCTCAGCAAAACAGGGTCAAAATTCATGCTTGTAACCTCTATGTCACATGAACAGGTTAAAACTTTGAGCGCCTTTTTTTTTACTCCCAATCTTTTATTACACATTCACAAAACTGTATCTGTTTGCTACAAATCTTTTCTACACAATTACAAATTAGTTTTGTTTGCTGAAATCTTTTTTACAGTCACACAACTTTTTCACATGTTCGCAAATGGTGATATACAACTGTGAGTCTCAAATTATTTGCAAAAATCATTTCACAAGCTCAGAATCTTTTTTACAAGCTCTTTTTGACCCTTTATCGAGCCCATACAAATTGTAACTGAAATATTGTGCTAATTGTTCGACTACAACTATAACATGTAACATGCAGTGTGAGTGTTACTGTGATGAAAAGACATGTTTTAATCACTTTTTTGGAGATTGCATTGCATTTGAACACAATCAATCGTCATGGTGGCAAAACTAGGAAAATAAGGCCCAGGTTGAAAATAATCAGAATTATCTTTTAAGGTTATATTGCAGCCCCTGTTGAAATACTGTCACAGTCACCCAACCACTGACTTTGTTTACATAATGTGTTCAGTCTGAAGTGTGTGTCTACGCTTTTCATTCAAGGAATGACAGTATGTGACATTCAATACATTTATAAAGGTTAACATCCACTAGACCTGTATTCTGAGTTATGATGAGTAGGGGAATTTAGGGAATTAGGGAATTATGGAATTTTAACAGGTTTCATTTACCACTGACAAAGTCACCTTCAAAAACATTCAAACATACTCATATATAGATTATCGCTTAAATCTCACGTTATTTATTTACTGAAAGATACACGCATGATCGCAACGTTACAGGACCCAAACATGGAAGTATTACGTTATGTCAACAGGATGCTGGGTCACACATGGCCATAGGTGATGCACTAGCTTTATCAAAACACAAACCCCTAATGCGCCAACAATATGTGGTCAGTTATTTCATTGGGAAGTTTTCTCACCATCAAACAAAAACATGTAGCTTTACCCATTTAATTTCAGATTTAGCGCCCACTTGACCTCGCCAGTAAACTGTCCCAGGATGGTTTAGCAAGAGCGGAGAGGAGCTCGGCTCCTCAGCTCCAGCTCAGACCTGGAGCCGAGCCTGTTTACCGCGTATAATATAAAGCAAACATATATAAAGCAAGCCGAATTCATGAATATATCGTGTAAGCGTGATTATTACCGGTTTTCACTGCGGTGTCAGCAAGACAGCGGTCCCATTTCCGTCCATATTCATCTGCCATGTTTTCAGCTGTCAGGAAGCGCTACTGAATGTCGCGAGATGTACACTAGATCACGTGACCCCCTCCCTCCTCCCATATAGGCAAGTAGTAGGTGCAGGTTGGCTTGCCTTGCACCTACAGTTTGTGGCTTGGTTTGCCCTCCTCTGTATTCGTGTATTTCTATTCAATTCTATTCTATTGTATTCTATTCTATTCTATTCTATTCGTGTTCAGTCCCTAAGATTTTGAATTAATTAGTGAGCATCATTCCTTGGTACCTCACTCACTTATCTGACAAAATACCCAATTATACCCAAAATACAGCTATGGGTATGTTGCCCAGGGATTCTACATTGCATCAGATTTCCTCGTCTAGAAAGCGGCCTGAAACACTGATCCCACTATTTAATGAAAGTTGCAATTTAGAAGTCGCCGTTGTCAGTATTTTTTTGTTGTTGCTTTTATTGCAAAACATATAGTACAAACGCACAAAGGTGATACTCAAGTAACAAAAATCAAGCACCGATATGCGAAGAACCAGAGGTAGGGGATGCAAATAACATGATATCTGCACATTCATAAAAAGAAATTAAATAAAGCTCACTGTCTTAATAGCTTTCTTATTGTTATATTGTAATATATTATTTGGTACTGTTGAATTTGGTTTTATGAATGTGAATTTTGCTAAAATAATGTTTATGTTTTTATTCACTGATTCATTGATTATCAATAACAAACCTACTCAAGTCTCTCCAAGATGTTTTGGTATGGGTACAGTGCCACAATAAGGGGCACAATTTACACTGCTGTCGTTGGTGTTGATACTTTTCTTTTTTTCTTTCTTTTTCTTTTTATTAATCGTGAGGACATTGTTGATTATTTAACCATCATCATAGATAATGTTGTTTCCTGTACATTTTTCCCCGGCATCCTCTCATTTGTAAAGCAAGATGCTCATAAGCATAAGGGGAAAAAACTGATTATAGCAGGCCTGGGAACTTCTTTACTCCAGCAGCGCATCCCTCTATCGCCCTCTCTGACTGCCTCTGCCTCGTATCCACTGCACCACTCCTCTCTTTCCATACTTGGCAATGCCTTACTTGCTTCTTTGCCATTGGCTGCTGCGGAGAAAGACCAGAGTGACCCGGATGTGCAACCGCCGCTTGTTTTCCCCAGCCTCCTTCCTGTACCCCGGTTGAGGAAGTGAATTCGCTGACAGGGTTGGGTTCTGTGAGGGAGGCGAAAAAGAAACATCTCATAATCGGTGGGGACGAGAAAACAACAATAGCCGAGAGGAGCGATTTCTGAAAGCACAGTAAAGCTAAAGTGTAAAGTCATCGGTGAAATCATACTCCCCCCCACTGAGATCGCCACAGACCGCCGCAGACATGGTAAGGGCCGCGGGCTGGACAGACGGGGATCGGGTAGGGTTTTGGTGGGGCTGTTTGCTAGTGCTAACTAAGCGTTATTGGCTAGCTGTGCTAAGCTAGGCTAACGTTAGCTGCCCTTTATAGGAAGTGCTGGGTGGTAACTTGAGAGTAGCAGGGGATCCGAGTATATTAATCACCGTTGCATCTACACAGTTTGCAAAACTACTACCAGGGATATAAATGAGTTAGCTTCATAAAGAGTAGCGTCTAGCAAGTGCATCTCCCAGCTAGTTGGCTAGCTGGCTAGTTAGCTATCCAGCTACTGTCAGCTTGATGCTCCGTGGGCTGCAGCATAAAGTTAGCACAGGATGTTTTGGATTTGAAACAACTTCGTGAATACCATAAGAGAGTAGCCCCGACACACACACACACGCACACTGCCCACCAGCCGTGCGCACTACACGCACACGCGGTTAAAATAGACAAGCGCCGGGTTGCCTGTCGCTATAATAAGACTGCTTGCTCCTCCTATTCCTAACCATGACGAGCGGTTACCGTCTTATTCAACGTTTTTCCTGTCTTGCGAGTTTGGTCATGCCTTTTGACCATAGTTTACCAAGGAGTTGTTAAGCTCTGGCACTTGCTATAGACCATACAAGCAAAACACCCATTGATTTGTTATTTTCTGACCCTTCTCGTATCTCTTAAGCTCATATGACAGCTGTATCATTGTGACTGCTTATTTATTTATGCATGTCAAAAAGCATTGTTTGACTTGTACTATTCTTGCATGATGGGAAACCATCTTGTGCATTGACATTGTTTAGACTAAGTATTACTGTGGTAGTACTTAGTAGTGCTGTTTGGTTCTTCCATATGGTCTTGTCTGATGCGTGTGTTGGGAAGACCAGGTGGTTTTCCTCCCCAGTCGCCCACTCTCCTCCTCAGCCTCACCTCATCCATCCTGTTGGCCCAGCCTAAGCGCTCTCCCTTGACCCCAGGGGTTGTTGGTCTGAGCTAGTGTTTACATGGAGACAGGAGCGTTGGTAAACACAGCGTCAAGGAGCGCAGGTGCCTGATGGAACAGACTGATTCATCAGCTGAGAAAGATTTTAAGACAGTCGAAAAGCAACTTGGAGGAGAGGAAAAGGCATGGGAGACATGGTCAAGAAACTTCTGTTATGTTCAGGGTCACCCTTAAGAAAAAATGTTTATGGAAAGAAGGGTCTCTTTTTTTTTACATGTTATTCTTCTTTGACCAGCTAGCAGCTGCACATAATTTGTTAGGTCTACGTACTTGAATGCAGTAATTTCATAGATAAGATGTGGCCAAGGGTTTTGCAGGGAAACTCAGACTTTTAAATGGCAGGTCTATGGTAGATGCATAACACATGCAAATTTTGTGGCAGTGCAGAAAATATTCTAAGAATTACATGCAGTTGTTGATAATTTCCTCACTGATACATGCAATTTTAAATAATTTCCAATGCAAATACAGCCTCTTTTCTCAAAGGACTTGGATTTGCAATGTTAAACTGTACTTTGTATTCAGCCTTTTTGACTGCCGTTGGTCATGGCTGTACATTTCTGTTTGTCCATTATGGCACATGAGAGGTGATCTGCAAATATGTTACTATAGGCTGGTAAAACTAAAAATTCACACTGTGGTTAAAACACGCAAAAGATTTAAAGTCCTGTAACATCCTGTAATTACTACAGTCATGATGAAATATGTTTAGATTGTTATTCCCTTTGACAAGACCTAGGCCCAAGGTAATGTGAGTTTGATGGTACTATTTGATAATGACTAGAATAAAATGTTTGACTAGCCGTTTAGTTGCTAGGATTAGTTGGAAAACATATTTTGACCCTCTCTAGTGTTACACACTCCTACATCTTCCTGCACATTTCTCAGGGGTTTCATGTTGTGGCTGGCCTGTCCTGCCCTGCACACTGATATCCTGCTGCTCACTGCGTATTTAAGTGAGAGAAACCCCTGAGGGAAGGCTCTGCTATGCGGCCTTGTCTGTTCCGCTTGTTCCCAGGCTTTCATTATGAATAAGAATTTGGTTTTTAACGGACTTCCCTTGTTAAAGAAAAGTTAAATGTATTGCATTCCACAAAACTGCTGTACAACCAAGATTGTCTCAGTGAAAGGGCAGACATTTTTTTTGTGAAGAATTTGAACATTATACAGTAACTTGAATTCTGCAAGAGTTGCCAGGCTAAGCCCACTTCACAAACAATAGTTTATTGGGAAGCTTGACCATGGTGTCACACCCGCCTTAAGTATAATAAAACTAGCCTGAATGCTAGTCTCAGCAAACAAGTCAAATATTACTGCAACCAGAAAATGAATCAGCTTAATTTAGTGACTTGCTGTAATGTAGACACTGAAGTGTTTTTAGGGGTTGCTGGTGTTGTAGGCTGTAATGACATTACTTAATGGCCTAACTATTGGGGGCCCGTTCAGAACTTCATCTCCAATAGCATTTTTTTGCTTTGCAAAATAGTCATACAACAAATCATGAGTGCTGTTCAGTCCAGTGACCTGGAAATGTTGTCTGTAATCTCAAGGTTCATGCAGAGATTGCTTGTCAGGGTGTGAATGTTTCCTACACAGCCACCAGGCTGACTCCTCTCGTACCCTCATACAGAATGTAGCAGGCCTTCATTACCCTTACAGTGTTGTGGTGAAAAGTTTGCTCCCTCCACTGTCACAACACCCCAAATGGTCAGTTGTCAATATTTCAACAGAGTGATTTATTGTAGTGTTGTGTATATTCTTTGAAAAGAAAAAGAAATTAGGGTCTGTGACATTACATATCAAATGTATTTGAATGAAATGGCCTGCTTTCTAAAATCAATAAAATAGCCTATATATAGGTAGATTTGTCATATAATGGTCTTTTATCTCTTCTACACACATGTGTAAGGCAATTAATTTTGAACAATTTAAATCAAACACTTGGTGCTCCAGAGTGAAAAAAAGTAATTGGGAGCAATTCTCTGAAGGCAATTAGAATCTACTCAAATGTTAATGAATTTCATAATTAGGATGAAAAAGTAATACTGTTATCCTGGCAGCATAATTGTAGCAGGGTCTGTTGCCTTTCTACTGCTACTGTAGTGAGAAACGCAGTGCAGAATATTTCATTTTTGGGGAACTTCGTTTGGAGAAAAAGTGTTTATGTGCCCATACAAAAGTTGAGACAAATCCAATAATGTGGCCTTTTCTACACCACAGAAGGCTATATCACTCTCAGTAAACATGAGCTATCAACTCTGTATACTTTATATTATTGCATTTAATGGCCAATTAATCTGGAGCTGTTTGCTTACCATTTGTGTCAAAACATAAGTATTACCACTCATTCCTCCCACAGCTTTGTCCATGTTCATGTCGTCTGATTTTACTTTTGACAGCAAAGGATATCACAGTCTTAATTTGCCTTTGAGTGTATTGTAAATACAGTATTTCTCATTTCTTTTTCTTTACAAGCGTCAAATGCATTTTAGTCATATTTTACTTCATATGTTGCTTTATATCATTCAGTGCAGCTGGTTATTGTCTTGGGTACATCAGTTTGTTTACATGTCAGATACAATCATGTTTTTGTAATGTCAGAACATTACATTTATTATTAATTTGAGTTTATTTTCATTTTGTGATAATTTGTAAAAATAAGAATGTTGTATAAAGTGTGGATGAATTTTTGGCAAATGATTTGGCAAAACATTCCTAAACAGTGATAAATGTACTCCTCATTTTTTGGAAGTGAATTCATTGATTAATATTTAGACCCACTTGCCCCATAAAAAACAAAAGAGCTTTACAGTGTCATTTAGATTGACAAGAAGGCAGCTCGTTTGTAAAACTTTGACCTGATGTGTGTAACTATATTCTTTGACAGGTTAGTGTAATGACTGTGTGATCTGTGTGTCTTTCAGAATGACCAGCAGCTAGACTGTGCCCTGGACCTGATGAGGCGCCTGCCTCCCCAGCAGATTGAGAAGAACCTCAGCGACCTCATCGACCTGGTGAGTTCCTGTCCTGTGGTATCTTATCAAATTCCCTTACGCACAAAACACACACGACCACATCAGGGTATGTGTTAACCTCCAAATGGAATGTGAATAAACTGCTGTTATGTTTATTGTAAAATAGCCAAGCATTTCCATGGTAGGGTCTCGTAGGGCTGCCAACCCTCTCAGGTTGGAATCAGCCTCAGTTTGCCAAGTTGGAGGAGTGAGAGAGTTTTGACAAGATGAAAAAGTGAGGGGATGAAATATTAAAGCCGCGGTAGGTAAGTTTGAAGGAAACCAGGAAGACTTAACACACTTAGCCCCCCTCTCCCCTCCCTCCACTACCCACCGAGCCAATAGCAAGCGGCGTGCAGTTGATTGACAACTGGGTGCGAAGCTCTCCTGCTCCAGAGTTTACCTCAACTGGTCCAATGTTCACCCAACATGGGGAATTGGGGATTACTCTTGCTGAATTCAAGCAAAATGTCAACTTGTAAAACCAGCCTTTAACACAAGCCTTAATTGTGCTAATGTGTTGTGGATCGGTTTCTGTTGTCTCAAAACTCCTAAACAATCGGGTGCAAGCATTGTCATGTTGCCTGGTTTGTGTCCTGGGAGTCTTCTTCGACAGATCTAAAGTAGGCTCAGCAGTATCAGAAGGGAGTGTGTGTGTGTGTGTGTGTGTTGGGGGTGGGGGTGGGGGTGGGGGTGTTATGTGTCTGTGGTTTTGTTGGTGTGTAACTGTTCGTTTGTTTTTCTATATTATGCAAGTGCGACTATTGGAAAGGTCTTGGTAACTTAAGCTATTTTTAGCATGTTCTGTTGCACTGTGTATTATGTTTGTGCATAGTGTGGGCTCACAGGCATTTTTGCAGACTTCCCTGTGCTCACATAGCAACACTCAAAACAACTTGCATTGTTGCCTGTAAAATGGCCTTCATTTGATTCTTCCCTTTTTAGTTTGCTGCATGGGGAAATTAATTGCATGCTTGGAAACTGTTAGATCTGTGCTGTGCATTTTAACAGTGTAGTTCTGACTGAGTCTGACAAATTAAGCTGAATCAGACACAAATCAAATCACACTTTGACCAGTGTTTGCACGGCACCTTGTTTCATGGGTATATCCGTTCTTCCCGCCAGACCCCCACCTGTTCATCTTCCTCTTTCTTCACCTTTAACCTCTCTCTCTCTTGGGCATCAGCATTCGCCTCGCCCACTTTATTGTGTCCGGTTGTTAGTGATTATTAACGCAGCTGTCAATCACCGTGACTGCCAGGCACTTGTTGGATCTGCCGCCTCTGCTCATACTGTCCTGAGTGCTCCGAATCACCTGAGTTCACCTCCTTAGCCTTTCTGTTCTGTCTCTCCCACATCTCCCTCCTGTCTCTACCTCCCTGGTCTCCATTTTCTCCTTTTTCTTCCCTGCCACACTCTCCCTACCAGCTTTTGTCTCCCCCCTCCCTGTCTCACCCAGTCGAAGTTGCCAGGTGTGGGGGACTGTGTCAGGGGAACAGGGCCTCCTTTGTGTCTGTGTTCTGATGGAGGGGGATATAGAGGAGGGGTCCATGTCAGTCTGTGAGAAGTAATTTGTACCCCCTTATCCTCTAAATATTATGTTACCCATTGATACCCCCCCCCCTCCCTCTACTATTTCCCCAAACCATCTCTGCTTATCGAGTGGAGTTGGAATGTGAGGGAAAGAAAAGAGCTTATAGCCATTTTCTACCTAAAATGAGTCAAGGATATCAAATGCCGGGATTCTCCTGTCTTGCTGTCTGCTTCTCTTGAACAGTGATCTCTCTACAGTCTCGTCCATTTTTCTTTCGCAAAGAGTTGGCATCTGTTACTGGCAGACTGAATTGACAAAGACAACTTTTTAGTTTACTTGTTCACGTCTCAATACGTGTGAAACGCATTTAATTGGATGTTTGAGAATAGGAGCTTAGATGTGCTAGAAACTGATGCAGAATGTTTTTTGGGAGGCTGAGACAAAGCAGCTGTCTTGACGTGACTGTGCATTAGAAAACCTTGTGCTAATGCAGTGAGCTCTTTCTCTCTCTGTCTCTGTCCAGGTGCCCAGTCTGTGCGAGGACCTCCTCTCCTCTGTGGACCAGCCTCTGAAGATCGCCCGGGACAAGGTGGTGGGGAAAGACTACCTGCTCTGTGATTACAACCGAGACGGCGACTCCTACAGGTTCATTCCATAACTACACAACTACACATTAATTGCATTACTATCAGCTAATCTCTGATGGGAATATGGGCCACACACTGAATATGAAATTAACTATTTGGCTCACCTGCCAAGGGCTGGCAAACTAAATCAAATTACCTGCCAAGAATAGAAATATAGAAAATGTCATTCTGCCCATTTTCAATGCTATTTCATTTACCTGCCAAGATTAGAAATATAGAAACATGTCTCTCTGCCCATTTTCAATGCTAATTCATGTATAGAACCAGAGTGTTAATTTAAAAGTTTGTCATTCAGTGCAACAGAAGTCAAAATTACACAAGAACATTTTGAAGCATACTGACACACACTCTGTTGAAGTTAGGAGGCTTAATCCTCAAGTAATGTTAGGCTAGTGAACCATCCAGACAGTGTAGAAACTGTTGGAAAGGTTTGCAGAAATTTAGTCGCTGCTGCTTTATGTAAAGCCAGTGCAGCAGGCAGCCAATCAGGCTTTGCTTTGATGTGTTTGGCTCACCGTCAGACAGCGTGTACGATGATCAGCAGGGACAAAGACTGAAAACAGGCAGAGACCAAAGACTGTATATAATGGAGGAATTTAAATCTTAATGTCTCAAAAAGTTACAGACCAGTGTGGCAGGTAACCTGTACTGATTTATCCACCATAGACAAAGTTTACTGGCAAACTGACGAGTTTTAATTTCAGACCCTTGCCACATATAAACTACAGCTGAACCTTTAGTTGGATACAAAGTAACACTGTGGATCGTTACGTGTGTTAATCATTCTGTTGTGCCCTTTAATTCATCAGATCCCCATGGAGTAATAAGTATGAACCTCCCATCGATGACGGTGCAATGCCTTCAGCCCGCCTGAGGAAACTTGAGGTGGAAGCCAACAATGCCTTCGACCAGTACAGAGACCTGTGAGTACCAACACACCACTAGATCTCATAGGGAGCACAAGTCTTTTGTTTGAGCTTGAGAAAAAAAATGGTCATGTGACTCCTGAAATCTGCTGTTGCCAGGTACTTTGAGGGTGGTGTGTCCTCTGTGTACCTTTGGGACTTGGATCATGGCTTCGCCGGGGTTATCCTCATCAAGAAGGCCGGGGATGGATCCAAGAAGATCAAAGGGTGCTGGGACTCCATCCATGTGGTGGAGGTGCAGGTGAGAATCCAGTCCATGTGAAATAGTTTGACATTTGACCCCACCTTTGCCTGGTTTATTTTAAGAAAAAGTGGTATCTCACTGCTCGGTGTGTCTGTTCTGCGATCAGGAGAAGTCTAGCGGACGCACCGCTCACTACAAACTCACCTCCACTGTGATGCTGTGGCTCCAGACAACCAAGACTGGCTCTGGTACCATGAACTTGGGTGGCAGCCTTACAAGACAGGTAAGTGTGTGTGTGTGTGTTTGTTGAAGTGAGTGAAAAACCAACAGACTCACCCAGCTATGGCTTATTCGTCCATTAATTTCCTCCTCCTCCTTTTCCCACAGATGGAAAAAGATGAGACAGTCGGAGAGTCCTCACCACACATCGCCAACATCGGCCGCCTTGTGGAAGTGAGTAGACCTACAGCAAGCAGTGATGTATTCTGTTCAGCTGCAATGAAGTCACTGCAGTGTATTATAATATTCTCAAGAACAGGTTTCCTACACACCATTTTGTTGATAGTTTCTAGGGCTTATGTACACACATTCATTTCACACACTGCAACACTTGTTATGAAGAAGTTATGACCTATTTGCCAATCATATCGCCCAGCCACCACCATGCATCGTATTTAACAATCAAATTTCATTTCAAACATTTCAAATCTAGACAAGAAACAAAGGTCTGGAAAAGGTTTGCTAAGAATCGTACTAAAATTCAAGAATGTCTCTGTCCTTGCCCCAGGATATGGAGAACAAGATTCGCTCCACACTGAATGAAATCTACTTTGGGAAGACCAAGGACATTGTCAACGGCCTAAGGTAATACCATACGTATGGTTCGGATGGCTTGGATCAGTTGCTCTCCGTTTACAGCACTGCCAGTCAGCAGAGTCTGCAGGAGCTCAGTTCTAGTTCTACCTCTCTTACCCATTACTTTTATTTCATCCTGCATTACCCATGTCTCTCCATCTGTTGACCTGTTTATCTTAGATATTTTCTTACTTCTTTTTACTTTTTTCTCTTCTGATATTTTATTCGTATTTGCACCTTCCATTGCTGCCCTTTTTTCTTCATTTTTTTCTGCATACACGTCATTTAATCCTCCTTTCCCAATCCCTCTGTTCGTCCTCTCCTTCTCTCATCCCTACCCTCTCTCATTGCCTATTCTTCCCTCAACTCTCCTGCTATTCTTATCAATTTCCTTTCCCCTGTCCACCCTCTGTTGCCTCTCCTCCCCTGCTGCCTCTCCTCTGTGCTCCAGATCTATTGACTCTTTGCCTGATAACCAAAAGTACCGGCAGCTCCAGAAGGAGCTGTCGCAGGTCCTCACCCAGCGCCAGATCTTCATTGACTAGGGTCAGAGGTACAACCTGGCATGGGAGGTGTGTGTGAGTGTGTGTGTCAGTGCTTGTGAGTGGAGTTAAACTCATTACTCATAACGTTTTACATACGCTCCCCTCTATTGTTCGTCATCCTCACCTGTATTCTACCTGCTCAGATGCCACTCCGCACTCTAAGGGGGAAACAGGTTGAGAAGAAACCTGAAACCTGAGAACTCAAAATATGTTCAGGTGTTTTCCCAAAGCATCATAATGCAAAAGTTAGAATTTAAATAGACAGTTTAATCAATGTCTGTCTATGTTCAGTGTTCTTCACACTGCAAGATAATGTCATTTTTACAGATTTTCCGGGCCTTCATACAATCTTAAGAGGTCTCACTAATTTTAAGCTGATAAACCAAAGACAGTCCCGTCAACTGCATTTTACAAGGAAAAAAAGGCCAAAACATAAATGGAAAATATCGGCTACTAAAAAAAAAGCCGAGAAAATTGTTTTGTTGGATGTCTTCTAGAGATTTGCTGTAGCTGAGAAATTTCAAGCCTATTAATAATCTCACACTGTATTATATGGTCAGGCAAAAATAGGAACAGAATGTTGGATACCCAGCTTCAATCCCACTTTTCATCCACTTTTTCTTTAATTATACAAGTACAAACGTAGATACCTTTATGGATTTGGTACCTTTTTTAACATAATTTTCCATTATATGGACAATGACAAAAATCAACAGACTTGGTTAGTAGTGGAGTTACCTGAAGTGCATGTCAGATTTCAGGCTCATGTAGTGTGAAGTTCGTATCAGTCCAGGCCACAGTCCACTGAAAAGGATTAAAAAGAAACATTTCCAATGTTAAAAATGTCTTCCTGACTTGAATTAAATTATGGCCACCCATTCCTCACTCTGCCTGTACAACACGTGTGTGTGCACAGTGTGTGTATACAGTGTGTGCGTGTTTGTATGCTGTGTGAACACGCTCGCATGCTCCCTAGCGTGTCTGAGAGATTGAGCAACTGTGTGTGCATGTTGTGCAGGTTTTGTTTACCGTTTAGTCTGTTAGCGTCTCATAAACAAATCTCTCTGTGTGAGGGAATGTTACCCTTATAAGCCAATGGTAGATCAAGGAAAAGGATATTACTCAACCGCATGTCAAATAACTGTAAAGATTAGATTAATTTGCCTGACATTAACGTCACACGCGTTGTGTGTGTGTATATACATGTATAATAAACTAGATTTTCAATGAGTGTAACCGTTTTCTCTCCACAGTGAAGGAGAGTTGGACTGTGATGTTTGCATAACTAACATTTTTGAAGGAACTAATTGCTTTTCCCTCGGATGTACAGACTTTCTCTGGAAACACTTTCCACTCTAGTCCGCTGTATTCACGTTTGATGCCGCACACACTGACTGTCTTTCTCTCTCTCTCTCTCTCTTTGTCTTTTCCACGCAGGAGTGTTCAGACTCTGGCTGACAAGTCGAAGCAGGAGGCTCTGAAGAATGACCTGATGGAGGCACTCAAACGCAAACAGCAAAGCTAGAGATGCTATTGTTCTTTTTTTTCTGTCTCTCTGTCTGTTTCTCTCACTCTCTCCGCCTCATTTCTGCCATCTTTTCTCTGTTTCTTTACGTCTCTCCCTCCATGCCTGTTTCCGTGCTGCACTCTTGTTCATTTGTGGAAAACAAAAAAGGAGAAAATGCTTAGCTTTTTATTTGTTTTTTTTGTTTTGTTTTTGTTTTTGTCATGCATTGTTTTTATGCATCTCATCCGCCATGAAGCCATTCACTCACACTCTCTCTGTCTCTCTCTCTCTCTTTCACCCCCCCCCCTCTCTCGTGCTATGAATATAATGATAGTATTACGACGGTTAATGATAATCTTACAGTGTGAGGGTAATTTTAATAATAATAATCCCTGATGCTCTCACAGCTGATGTGTCCTCGGCCAGTTTGAAATGAACGACATTGGCCCTGCTCTCGCATACGACTGGGGAACGAGGGCGGACACAGACCGTACTGTAGGTGGGGTAGGCTTGGCAGGGCTATCAGATAGTCACCATGTAGATCACATTTATTTCTTGCACCTATTTTGTCACACATGTCTAAGCCACCCCCTGATATATCTGTAGAAACATGTAACTGTCAGTGTAACTGTCATTCTTCTTCTGGGTGATGTAACGGCGGTGATGAGAGAGGACGGCCCCGGGTTTGTGTCGTGAGGATCACTCGATGGTTTACTCTTCATTCCACTCTGTCCACATGCATGTGAGCCTGTGGGAGCATGGGGCTGCAGTCAGTGGAAATGTAGACTTACAAAACATGGGGATGGACTGTTATATTCACTGTGTATACCCACGTCTTCAACCCCCCCCCCCCCCCCCCCTCTTTACACTGTGTATAACATGACAATTTGCCTCCCCTCTGTTTGGCTATTCAACTCTATCTCTCCTCACCTCTGTCTTTGTTGGGGGTCACAGTTTGTCTTTGCGTCTCAATGGAAACCTTTGACCGTTTCCATTTCGGAGGGGAATCTTTTGTTGTATTTTGTTTTGTTTTTATTTTGTAAAGCTTATGATTCATATTGTATTAGAGCCTCCAGCAACAATAAAAACAGTAAAAAGCTATGGTTGTTCCTCTTGTTATCTACTCCACATTTATTATTAATGTTCTGTGTTTTCTATAAAGGGATAGCCAACTAAAATATGCAATTTCTCATTAAAATAGCGATTTTCATCATCCTGGGGTGTGAATAACATTACTAAACACTGAAGTCATTTCTATGCTGAGAGAAGCCTATCTGATTAATTTTGCTGATCCCAGAAACTGTTTTTTGTGGGCCACAATAAAAAAAAAGAAAAAAAGACTTTCACAGTAACAAGTGGGGTGATCCTATCAAAATGTGACCTTTCAGATACAAGCTGCCAAATGCTGGGTTTGAATAGGCATGTCAGTCAACTCGGGCCGCGCCCACAAAGCTATTGGCAAGGGTAAAGCCCACACAGGCCCTCCAAATTATATCACAGTAGAAAATGCCCCAAAACAAGTTTCATTTTATTACAGTTACTGAATATTGAGAATGCTGGCATTTTGGTAAATGAAGATAAGTCAAATGATGGTAAATTAAAAGCGCAGATTCTTAAACTGGGTTGTCAATCCCTTTTAATCCCTTTTTTGTTGCTGTTACATTGATATGCTGATGAGTTTTTTTTCCTGCTTGACACTGAGATACATGCTTAGAGCAGATGTCAAATTATTACTTGCATGTCTAAAGAAAAGCAAGACCGGTCTTTCATTTACCATAAAGTTTTAATGGATAAAAGTAGACTCTAACATATGGATTCTCATGAAATCGGCCTAATTTGCCTGCAACTTGCGTGCGCTTTTGATTCTACTCACATCACTTTTATTTATTTAACATATTCCTTATCTGACCCCAGAGTTTTTAAGGTCAGGCAGCTAGTTTTTCTCTTCTCTGACAGACAGTGGCACAGTGGCAGGGCCAGTGGCAGCCAGGTTATTTTTTCACAGTAAGACCAGGTGGAGCTTGTCAGGACAGCTCAATTTTATGACCGTGGGTTTATTTATAACAATGGTTTAAGAACAGGCCCATTCATTTACATAACACTGTAACCCAGCTGACAACCCATCTATGTTGGGGTAGAGATGCAAAAATAATCATGAAAGTCCTGTATTGAGGCAAGCGAGCAGCATGAATAATAAGAGAGCTGGGCCTGTAGTGGGAAACCTGACACTTGTAGGTGTACGACTACAGTTAGTCCAGTAGGTGTCAGCGAAACTCAGCATATCAATCCAGCTTCCATGTTCCTACTTTTGAACTGTCCTTATTACCAAAGATTGAGATTGGTCCGTCCTGGATATAAATTTATCCACTTAACATCTGAAGGGACTTTTTTTCTCCCATGTGAATCTTACTCTGACCCAAATTAAGTCAATTTGGTTTTACAAATAGTTGTAATTTGTAACCCCTATCACATAATCCCCAAATGGCAAAAACTCAGCTGCTTCTACCATCAATGTCAACGTCTTAAACTGCACGAACAGCAGAATGCTTGTTGTATTCTTAATGAGGAGGATGATGAAGAAGATGCCTTTGACAGAGAGGTATACCCCAGCACCTTTCACAGTATCAGACTTATAAAAATACCTTCCATTAAAAAAAAAAAAAGAAATAATATAAAAATATAAAAATCGTTAAGTATAGCATAGGTTGCATGGAGAGATGTAAATGTCAAACGTGTAAGGACTATAGTAGCCTAACATTCAATCTGTGGCACATGGTGAATTTAATAGATTATATCTAGATTATATACATTTTCAAATAAATACATGTAGACAATAGGTAGATAATATCCTAGCAACCAATCAGCTGGACTAATCTGATGTATCGGGAGCAAATAGCAGTTTTGCCTCGGGGTTTGAAAAGTTCCTGCCAAATTGCGGGTGCGTTTTTTGCCTGTTGTTTTGTTGTTGCCGATTCATACACAAACCATATGGGAAGTTACTGCTTATCTCAAGGGGTCGGGGTTTCTCTCAAGTCCTATAGGACCCCTGACAGAGCTCTCTCTCTCTCTCTCTCTCTCTCTCTCTCTCTCACACACACACACACACACACACACACACACACAGGTTTATGGTAATGAGAAGCCTCAAGGCGCAGGGGTAGCAGGAGCCATTTTTACCATTCATGCGGAGTTGCGCGGACGGAGTGGAGGTGTTGTTGCCAGTGTGTGTGTGTGTGTTTGTATGAGAAGCTCCGGCCAAGGTTACTGCAGTTTGCCTCCAAATTCAGCTGGATTAACCCTCCGGGAAGTGCGCTGAGAGCATGGATACTCTGCAACAAAGGGAAACGCACAGACGGAAAGTTTAAAAGGAAAGGGCTGCAGAAATTCCCACTCCGAAACCCGAGTGAACACAACTGAGGAGCGATGCACTTCGTTAAATGGGATTTGTTCCTGATTTTCTGGTGGTTTAAACTCGTTTCCCTGTCGCATTGTTACACTGTTCACATCAGTGAGGATGCGGGGCCAAGGACGGTGCTGGCCGGTGTGGAGCAGGGCGCGCGGTGTACTTTGGATCAGGTCATCGCTCCGAAATTCACGCAGAGCTTCCTTGAGACTGACGCGGCGGCGGGCATTGTGTTCCTTTCGGACTCAATAAATTGCCCCTCACTCCGCTCAAACCCTTTTATCGTCTACACTGTTGTGGACTGCACGGACTCGGACGATGGCTCTGGCTACAGGCATCTCCTCACCAGTCAGTACGACGTGCATGTTCACGGTAGGAACTGTTCAAACAAGCACAAGAGAAAATCTCAGTGGGATATGGAGATATTGAGTTTGTTTAATCCTCACAGCCATCATCATCTAATGTGCCACGAAGCTGGCTCTGCGTTATTTAGAGTGGGGGATCTGCTACCTGGCGCCCCAGTCCGCAGCCGGATCCGCTGCAAAGTCACCAATAGCCGTGACTTTTACTTTTCCCAGGGGGAGTTGTTTGTGTCTGACACGCTGTGCTGGATGCCCGACACACTTCTCGAGCTAGACTTGCACTGTGATCAACTCGCAGGAAATGGGGTGAAGCCTAAGGTTAACAGCATCTCCATCCACTGGCGTGTAGGTCAGGGCCCCTTTAGGCAGGGCCACCTAGGGAAGTTGTTAGGAAAGGCAGCCCAGTCTGATGCAGGCATAGTGAGCAGGAGGAGGAGAAGCATCAACAGCAGCCCCCAGTTTCAGCCCCCCATGTACCAAGTCGCTGTGGCAGAGAACAAGCCCGCTGGAACTCCTGTTGTTGCTCTGAAAGCGGTGGATGTGGACGAGGGGGAGGCAGGCAGGCTAGAGTATTTTATAGAGGCTCTGTTTGATAGCCGTTCCAACAACCTTTTTGCAGTGGACCCAGCCAGTGGAACTGTTTCCACTGTAGAGGTGCTGGACCGGGAGACAAAGGACACCCACGTGTTCCGTGTGACTGCGGTCGACCACGGCACGCCCCGTCGTACAGCCATGGCCACACTCACCATCACAGTCAGTGACACTAATGACCATGACCCCGTTTTTGAGCAGCAGGACTATAAAGAGAGCGTCAGGGAGAACCTAGAAATCGGTTATGAGGTGTTAACCGTGAGGGCCACTGATGGGGACGCACCAGTCAACGGTAACATCCTTTACCACGTCCTCAACAGCAACGGTTCCAATGATGTGTTTGAGATTGACTCGAGGTCTGGAGTAATCCGCACCAAAGGCCCAGTAGACAGAGAGGAGGTGGAGGCCTACATGCTGCTGGTCCAGGCAAATGACCAAGGCCGTGACCCCGGCCCCCGTAGCGCCACAGCAACAGTTCACATCGTGGTGGAGGATGACAATGATAATGCTCCGCAGTTTAGTGAGAAACGCTATGTGGTCCAGGTGCCAGAGGATATGGCTCCTAACACAGAGATCCTACAGGTTACTGCCACAGATCAGGACAGAGGCAGCAACGCGGTCGTTCACTTCAGCATCATGAGCGGAAACACCAGGGGTCAGTTCTACATCGATGCTCAGACAGGTCAGATGGACCTGGTGAGTCACCTGGATTACGAGGCGAATAAAGAATACACGCTGCGAATCCGAGCTCAGGATGGAGGACGCCCGCCTCTCTCCAACATCAGCGGCCTGGTTACAGTGCAGGTGTTGGATGTCAATGACAACGCCCCCATTTTCGTCAGCACCCCATTCCAGGCCACTGTGCTGGAGAACGTGCCGCTGGGCTACTCCATCATTCACATCCAAGCTGTGGATGCAGATTCAGGAGATAACTCCAGGCTGGAGTATCGCCTCACTGAAACCACGCCCAACTTCCCTTTCTCCATCAACAACAGCACTGGATGGATTGTGGTGGCGGCCGAGTTGGACAGGGAGAGTGTCGATTTTTACAATTTTGGAGTGGAGGCCCGTGATCATGGCTACCCTATCATGTCCTCCTCAGCTAGCATTAGCATGACCATTCTAGACGTCAATGACAACAACCCAGAGTTCACTCAGAAGGTGTATTACATGCGACTGAATGAGGACGCCGCTGTTGGGACCAGTGTGGTAACAGTGTCTGCCGTGGACCAGGACATCAACAGTGTGGTAACCTATCAGATAGCCAGCGGAAACACCCGGAACAGGTTCTCCATCACTAGTCAGAGTGGAGGTGGGCTCATTACACTGGCACTGCCCTTAGACTACAAGCTGGAGCGCCAATACGTCCTCAGTGTCACTGCAAGTGATGGCACACGGTTTGACACCGCCAAGGTGTTTGTAAACGTCACCGACGCCAACACCCACCGACCCGTGTTTCAGAGCTCGCATTACACTGTCAATATCAATGAGGATAGGCCTGTGAGCACCACTGTGGTGGTGATAAGTGCCACTGATGAAGATACAGGCGAGAATGCACGCATCACCTACTTTATGGACGACAGCATCCCTCAGTTTGACATCGACCCGGACACTGGTGCTGTCACCACCCAGATGGAGCTAGACTACGAAGACCAGGTTTCCTATACATTAGCCATCACGGCTCGGGATAATGGCATCCCACAGAAGTCTGACACCACCTACCTGGAGATATTGGTGAATGATGTTAATGACAACTCCCCCCGCTTCCTGAGAGACCACTATGTGGGCTCTGTGATGGAGGATGTGCCAGTGTTTACCAGCGTGGTCCAGGTCTCTGCCACTGATCGAGACTCTGGGCTCAACGGCCGCGTGTTTTACACCTTCCAGGGAGGAGAGGATGGCGATGGAGATTTCATAATTGAATCGACCTCTGGCATTGTTCGCACGCTGCGCCGATTAGACAGGGAAAATGTGCCCATTTACAGCCTGCAAGCCTTTGCTGTGGACAAAGGTGTTCCTGCTCTGAAAACACCAATAAACATTCAAGTTACCATCCTAGATGTGAATGACAATCCCCCTGTGTTTGAGAAAGATGAGTTTGACATTATGGTGGAAGAGAACAGCCCCATAGGCGTAGTAGTAGCCCATATATCAGCCACAGATCCAGATGAAGGCAGTAATGCGCAGATTATGTACCAGATAGTGGAGGGGAATATTCCAGAGGTGTTCCAGCTAGACATTTTCTCTGGGGAACTGACTGCGTTAATAGACCTGGACTATGAGACGAGATCTGAGTACATCATTGTGGTCCAGGCCACCTCCGCCCCTCTGGTCAGCCGTGCCACAGTACACATTAAACTTGTTGACAAGAATGACAACGTGCCTGTGCTCAAAAACTTCCAGATTATCTTCAACAACTATGTGACTGAGAAGTCAAGCAGCTTCCCCACTGGAGTAATTGGGCGCATCCCTGCCCATGACCCAGATGTCACGGATCAGCTCCACTACAGCTTTGAGGTGGGGAACGAGCTGAACTTAGTCCTCCTGAACCAAAGCACGGGCGAGATCCAGCTGAGCCAGGCTCTGGATAACAACAGGCCCCTGGAGGCCTCCATGAGGATTTCTGTGTCAGGTGAGACCAGCAGATAATTCTCTTTAAACGCTGATTCCACCCAAAAGGCCCCATGTCTCCTCTGAAAGAAAAGTAGTGCAGTGAAGGGAGGCAGACCAACTCACTTTGGTTTATTCCCACACTATTTTCATTAAAATCCCCTGTCACTTCATTTAAATTTTCGCTTCAATTCACTGGATAATGGAAGTGATGATGATTTAAGTATGGCTTTCTTGGCTTCAGTAGTCCAGAATGATTTTCCCTATCATAGCAATATTCATGAGGTAGGATTAACATTCTCTGCAAGATATTTGTAAGCCACTCCATCCAAAAAATTCCCCTCCGAGTGCCAAGTCACTCAGACGTATTTAAACATTCAAAGAGCATGTTGGCCAATGATATACATCTGCAAGGTAAATTGTTTCATTTGATTATTAGCGGGGGGTCTGTAATTTTTTTTGGTCCTTTTATTAAGGAGCATGCTTGTTTACACAAGCCTGATTTAGATCCATTGTTGTGGTTTAACTAGCTGTTTGTCTGAGCATGTCTGTATCCTGTGGGATCCACACTCCAGTGGGCAGACTGATCAACTCCCATAATTGCCCATCATACTTCCCCCACATAGAATGAAAGGTCTAATTCAATTGTGGTCTGTTTGTATAGCTTGTTCAAAGTAAGAAGTATGGGTTAATGTTCTCTAAGTCTATTGTTGGACTGACTTGTTTTTTCTTCTAATTTCATAGATAGGCCAATGTTTAACAGTTTCAGTTTATGATAAGGCAATGCTCCCTGCCCAAGTGTGTTTTTAGGCTATCTAAGAGCACTGATTAGACGGTGTATTTAAAGAAAGCCGATTTGAGTCAGGTATGGATCACTGTTTAGTCTGTGTGGTACCGTGCTGGGTGTGTTCACATGGGAGGGGGTGCGGGTCCAAAAAAAGCCTGACACTGTGCTGTTCATGATTACCACTGCTGTTGTGTTTTCCTAACCTCTGTGTCTTTAATTGCATCTGTTCCCTGCACCTTTAATTTTGCCTGCCAGCACAAATTACAGTTTTATTTGCTCCAAAAATGTGACTGAACTTGAATTGCTCCCTTGGAGAGTGGGAGTGTGCTTATTTGATGCAGTGTGATCCGCTGTAGATCTGCCTTGTCTTTGACCTTGGCTCTCCCTAAAGGAGAGAAACAGAATCTCCAGTGTTATTAAGAGGTTGGACATGAAGATTAACGATGGAAACACATATTCAACAACACTAATGAAGATTAAGGCTAGTGGGAACCTTGGGATTTCTTTGATTTGACTGAATGACAGTGGCAACGTGTGTTGGTTGTTTAGAAATCATGGAATGATTGACAGTGTAAGTACATTCGTGTTGGGCGCTCTTTACTTGACCTACAGCTACTCGGGCTCTGAATAGCAGATACTGTATGGTTAGCGTGGGTAGTCATTATAATGGATTGGGACTGTGCTTCGCCTCTCTGGAGGACAATAGTGAGCTGTCGATTCAGGGGCAGGCGCAAGAGCTCATACTAGGCTGTGGTTGGGGGCAACAGCTGTGACTCTACCAAGGACCAATTAGAGGCCTTGTTTCCTTGCGCGTCCCGCACCTGCTGGGGTATATGTGTCAGCACCCCTGCAGGGGAGGGAGATGGAGGGAGGGACGGGGCAGCAAGAAGGAGGAGGGGGGTTAAGACATGGTAGTGTAAACTGGAGTGCATTGGAAAATTCAGAGGTACTGTGATAGGGAAGGCAAGTCGTTAGAGAGGGACTGCTGAAGAACGAGATGGGGTAGAAAGATGAGCTCCTCCTATAGATGCTGCTGACCCCAATTTTAAAAGGCTTCTCCCTTAAGGGACCTCCCAAGTCCTCCTATTATCTTTCGCTTTATGCTGCCGTTTAGGAGGCCCCTTATGATGGACGATTTTTGATGGGCTCTATTGTATGTTGTTGGACTGTGATTAACATTGTTTCTGAGCACCACACTACAGAATGAAATGGATGTAATTGTTCTGATGTAGCTATACTTTGCTTTAGCTTTAAAATGTTACCTAAGCAATAGCAGTGGGAAGGTAACCTTTAAGTAGTAATCCACAGATTAATGATTATCTTCTTAAAATTGAATTCGATAATCTAATCCTTTGCATTGCTCCAACTCAGTAATGTAGACTGATAGAACTGGATCTCACTCTAGCTTCATAATTGTTGATATATGGTATTAATCAATTCCCATTTTACAGACTTAAATTTCAGTAGCGCTATCAACCCCATCTAGAGCTATGATATACCATTTTGAGTTGTGTAAAATGATATCAACAAGTAACTATTTTTTTTCCTTCAAGCATAATAATCCATTATGTACCAAATTTTTAAAGACCTTTCACCATTATAACTGTATTCTTTGTTAGTAAATTTAAAGGATTTCACTCACCATTTTTTTAAATCCAAAAGTATGTATTCTGTTAATCCCCAAACTCTCTATTCAATTTACAGGATCATCATCTTTTAAATAAATATGAAATAGGAGCTATTGTGCCTCATACTGTTATGCCCCAAGATCTTTGCACCCCTGATAATAATCACTCAAATGAGAATTAAAAACAACATAATAATGCGATTTATTTATTTTTAAATATATTTTTTTAACATAAAAGGTTAATTTGAGAAATAAAAGTCAGAATATTGACACTGTTGTAAAGCTAATGATGGTCTTCTTTACTGAATAGCAAATTTCACTTGCACTTGATGTACATGCTTACCTATATGAAGTATCATTCATATAGCCTAGGTAGTAATTTGTTGTGTTTTCCTTTCTTTCGCAAGCCTTTACTGCTGCTTTTGAATGTATCTCAATTAGCTTTCAGTGTATCCATCAAGTTGGATTATTTTTTACTATAGTTCAAAGTGTACTACATAGTTAACTGTCAAGATAGTAAGTCTTGGAGGGAGCAGAATTCATTTTTTACCCTGCTTGCTCTGTTTCTAAAAATATATATGGAATACTTCAGTGTCAGGTTCTCTATTTTTGTTCCCTATTCTCTGAGAGAATAATAGCTAAACTTGATGATACCAAGAAAAAATCATTCAAATGCAAGTCATTGCAGTTGTGGGTTTAATAGCATTCTGAAGAAATACACCATGAGTCTAGGGATCTAGATGGATCATATTTGAAGCAGTTTAATGCAATCTAAGTGAAATTTACTCTGCAACAAATCATGCAGTATTATCTTTGAATATTTATGACCACTACCCTTTTTAGAATAAAGGTTATTAGACATTGAAAATATATAGTATTTTATGAACAGCTGTCTCTGAACAAGCCAATAATTTTGTTCAAATTTTCAGAAGAGCCCATTAATTGTTTTCTTTAGCTGTTCATGCTGGTTCATCTTTAGAAATGGTACCAATTATTCTGACGAGCACTCTATCGGTCAAAACAGTCAGCAGACAATTCAAAAGTACATTTGACAACCACAACGCCACAGGATTTTTGCTCCCTCATTGTGTATTGGCTGTGCACTGGCATTAATTGGCAATTTCAACTGTTAATTTAATCGTTATCTTAGCCAGTTAAGGAGCCAGATTTACAGCCATGATGTGCTGGGCTTTGGGCCTGCCACCATGCTAACGTGGGAGGAAAGAGACTGGCTAATGGGCTGGATTAGACACTTCATATCATTGCATGGAGGTTTGACACAATGTCTGGATTAGTTGCTGCTGTATAGATAATGACCAGAAAACACAGCAGAATACAGATTTGTGGGATTTGTTGGGTTGTCGCCTCTCCGCCAAGTTGAGGACAGAAGTGACACGAGCCCAGGAAAAGAGTTATGATGGGAATTCTGGTCACGCTGCAGGGTGGGAAGCTGGTTGTGGTCTCTGGGATTAGTATTGGTGCGTCTGTATCCTGGGATCTGACAGACCGGTGTTGACATACTAGGGAACTGATCTACTGTTCCGAGGCAAGCATGAGCCTGCATAAATAGGTGTTTGCGTTCGATGGTGAACATTTTTTCCCTTCGCTTTCATCCATAAAGCTCTGTTTGCTTATTTATAGAAAGTCCAGCTAGTCCTTAATTTTTTTATTGTTTCATTTTGTTTTAAAGGTTATTTATATGGCATTTTGTTTTATTAGATAGTAAACTGTAGTGTTCTACTGAATGTGAGGTCCTGTTGTCCCTGTATCATGAGTGCAAGTACATACGTGTGTCACTACGTGAGTTTATTGATGTGTCTCCAAGACAAATTCCTATACATTTGTTGTATTATAAAGTGATTCTGATACAGAGCAGAGAGAGAGGCAGAGAGAGAGCGAGAGATGACACGACACGGTTGTGTGAGTTGGATTTGAACCCACTGGGTTGTAAATACATGGTATATCTTATCCCCGCTGAGCCACCAGGATACTTTGCCTTTGTTTTAATCGAATTCTCAGTCCAAGCCAATATTGTACCCCAGTCTCTCGTTGGAAACACCAGCGCTGAGATTTAACAGTCAAACACGCCTCCTCAACTAATGATGGCGGTTTGATTCGGCTCACATCACACTGCAGGTTGTACAGAAGCTCACAAATTACATGTTGTCAGCAGCTGGTCACTGTCCAGAGGGAGTGTGGCTGTGAAGTGGCTGCGGATGCTCCAAGGTTAAACTCCTTTGCTCTCACAACTCATCTGAGCCAAACCTGTTGCCCTCCAGTCCAACTGGCCTAACTGTTGAGTGACTCAATTTCATAGGCAGCTGCCAGGAGACAACCAGTTGATTTACTGTCGGCCTCGGGAATGATGTTAAGATATGCGTGTGTATCAAGTTTATTGTTTTGTTGCTCTTTCTATAACTTGTTCTGAATATTCAGATGCTCTGTTTTCAACGTGAGATCGTTTTTCCAGTCAGATGCAATCTAGCCGTCTATATTCTATGTGGTTGAATGGTGTTTTGTAAGTCATCGCCCACCCTCCCACCCCCCGTTGCCATCCTTGCATAAGATAACACTACAAGAGTGGAATTTTAATGGAGGAGGCTCTCTGCTCCATCACATACTGTATAAATAAGAGCCAAGCCAGCCACAGCCGTTGTAATTTCATTACAGTCTATTAAGACTATAAACTGTCTGTAGAGGCAGTTTCTCAGGGGTTTGTCTCTTCAGGGCTAAGCTGGCTGTAACATAAGCTCATGGATGGAGAGCTGCACAAACCTTGTGTGTGTGTGTGAGTGTGTGTGGCCTCCAACAGCTGGACCACTCTGATTACTTTTCTCCTTGCTGTTCTATAATGTTTTTGGCTCGAGTGCATCTTCGTCTCCTGCGTTCCATACCTTGAATTTCTTTTCCCTGATGGTTGATAGATTCACAGTTAAAGCTTACAAATGCGTGCACATGTTTTGTGTGCACGTTTGACTAGAGTCATCCATAACGCGCCCCTTTCATTCTTCGTGCCTCGCTCGCCTCCCAGGATGGCGTTAGTCACACTTGCAGGCTTGCATGGAATGTTTGTAGCACTGTTTCTCTCTTTTTCCCTTTAACATCACCTATCACCTTGATCCTGTTTCTCTTTCCCTTCTTTTTGTTTGCCTGTCACCATTCCCTATTTTTCTCCTATCTTCCCGGGTCTATGGTTCTCACCCCTGCAACCTCCACTGTTCCCTCCCATCATTTCAAGCCCCTCCACCCTCCTCCTTTGCCCCCCTCCTCCTCTCTCTCTCCTTTGACTGTTGTCCCCCCCCCCTCTCCCCTGTGAAAGGAAGAATGCCTAAGAGAAATGCTTTGTTAAGCACCCAGTTGTCATGGTGAACCCAGCAATGCCTGAGAAATTCCTTGTGGGTGGGGACGAGGGGTAAGGTCCCTTTTGTGGAGCGAAGACGGGGGGGAGGGGAAGCACATAAAGTTCTAAAGTGCAACTGTCCCCCCTCTGCCTCTTTCCAGTGAAGCATGTACTCTTTCTTTGGACCTGGGGAGCTGTAATACTTCGAGTCGCAGTGACCTGTCCTGCTGGCTGTTTTCAATGCTTTCACTGCACCCACCTGCAAATATGAACTCAGTTTCCGCAAGCTCTTGTCATTTCTCTCTGCAGTGTTTTTTAAGGATAAAGCTAAAAAGTCTAGTATTTGACTTGAAAAGCTCCCCAGAGTTTGAGGCACAGGTTGATTCGATAGTGTCGTCTGAGCTCTTTGATTTGTGACACAGATGCATTGAGAGGTGTATCCGATTTCCTGCTGCCGGCTTCTTTCTCAATAGGAGAACATCCTTTGTGGGCCTTGCTTCTGTATGCTTGGATGCACTGAAGGTCCGGATGAGCTGAGGTGGGGCAGGGTAGCGTGGGGTGGGGTGGATGACATCATCCGTGTGCTAGGAGGGGAATCGTGTTTGGGATTAGGGCTGCCTGCTGCATCGCTGGGGTGAGGCCTTGTGGTGCGTGCATACATCTCAGTGTTGTCCCGCATTGTCCCCACTATCATCGCAGACAATGGGGACGGGGAATTTAGTGGGCTCTGTCTGGGATTGCACCCCTCTGTCTTTGTGTCCACTTGTTTGCCCCGGTGCTGCCGTCTTCAGGAGAGTTTCACCGGGCTTCTTATTCATCCATGAATTATCCTATTTACTGTATGGTCTGATGCAGACTCTTTTTTTTTGGAGAGCAGTGTTCCCCTCAGTGAACCACTGATTGAGCACATATAATGAAAACCCTGATACAACAGACAAAGCATTTTTTTCTCTTTCCTGTGTAACAATAATAATAATTCCAGACCTCCACTGGGGTAAATATATCAATAGGAGAACATGCTGTTACATTCTTACACTGTGAGTACGACAGCTTATGTTTATTTAACAGATAGCTACCTTTATGCTACATTGCGCTCATTTAGCATCGAACCAGACAGAGATTTCACAGTGACCTGGTTTCATATGCTGTTTCTCCGGAGTGCAAAATGTCATCATTAGTCTGTTAGACCTTGGTGACAAACATGAAGGTAAGAGGTGTGGCTGGTAGAGAGCAGTGGACCTCGGTGGGTAGGCGGTGGTGAATTTAAGAGTGTGTATCACTGTCAAACGTAGCTTAATGCTGACAGGAGGAACTAAACAGATGGTTTCCTCCTGAGCCACAACAGTTGTGTGATTGTGCTATCACAGCTTGACGGCATTGTATGAATTAAGGTGTTTGAGTGACTGTTTAAGCTGTGCAGTTGGCTGCAGGTTGATTTCTTTTTCAGTAATTTGCTTGGCTTGTTGACTAAGCCAGTTTGGGGCATTTGTTGATCTAGGACTGGAGAAGTTCGTAACTCCCATATTCTTAAATTTGACATGGTTGACTTCAGAAGATTTGTGTAACAGCCCTTAGTTGTTTAGGATTGCTCAGCATCATGCCTGGAATCAAATTACCTATCTATTGCTAGCAATTGTTGCTTGTTTTTTTTTGTTGCTAGTTTTAGAACGTCTTCGATTCAACTCAATAAATGACACAATCATTATTGTCTCTACTACCTGCTTAGTGCCAGATATCTACCAAATGACTCTTGGTACGCTTGAATAACAGCCTCATGCTTGGTCATGTCTCTGCATGCTAATGTCTCTTTACGATTGCGCTGACAGCAGTTTTCCTTTGATATGCAAATGTATTGATTGGAAGTGTTTTGAATCCTCTTCTCTGGCTCTAAGCCCCCTCATAATAAGGGAAGAATCTCTGGAATGCCCTGTTCTTGTGGTTTTCAGACGCAACAGACAGTTGTCATCGGGGATGTTGTGGAAGCCCGCAGCAGTGCCGGCCACAAATGAGAACAAATGGCCTTGCTCCAAGATAGTCAGCTATTCGCCTCAATGGAGAAATCATAAGTGGGTTGTGGGTTCGCTCCAGAACTCCTCTGGATTGAAATCCTTTGGTTCGACATTGAGCTACACAAGCACTTTTTTTATTGAATTCACAGTGGAGGTTAGAGTGTGTTGTATGCATAGTATTGTGGTTATCATTAAAACTAAACTTGTTCTTCTTGCAACTGGGGTTTAATCACTCTGTAAAAGAGGAAAAAGACAGCCAGTTATAGGAATGCCTAGTTAAAGTAAAAATATTATTATTATGAATGCAAGTCCAGAGATGTATCAACATTTAACCTGTTCCTTTTTAATGTTCGGGGACAAAGAAATACATAATCATACAGACGCACACCGCTGTAGATCTGATAATGGCATGTTATGATGCTCACAGTAATTTATTTTGCCTGAAGCAATGGCCCCAACATTGCTCAGATACAGATAACAGCAAATCTGCTGCGTAGGAGTTTGAACATGCTGCCCATTGCCTCCTTTGACTGAGAGTGAGATTTGCAAGTGGGTTTTCTGTTACATATGAGCTGTTCGTGTTCAGTTGTGCTTAATTTCATACTGCAGCTATTTTCCAACAATGCAGCCAGCCAGTTAACCCTCTCAATGTGCTGGAGGCGAGGGGTGTTATCCCAAATTAGCAGTCTGCCTCAGCCTGCTGTACTTTGCTCAGTGTATACTCTGAAAATTACCCAAACCACTCAAATACCTCATTGTATTTGAATATCTTACCTGTTTTACCCTAAAACTTACTAATTCATCAACTTCTTAGACTATAAGCTCAACGGTAAAGTAGCCAACAAACTTGCTTAATATTGTAGTTGATATTGATAACAGCAGTTAGTGTGTAAATGAGACAATATTTTGTGTATATTTTGAAAAGTAAGAGAGTCTTCAGTCCTCCAGTGGGCTCAGACTGCCTGTGTGTGTTGTGAGGTTTTATTGTTGAGGTTTTCTTAGAGATTCCTGATGGCAAGATGGTGATGTGAGCCGTTGTAAGGTGGATGGACGCCTAGCAGGAGTCGTTAGAGTATTTTATACAGAAGAGGAGGGGGGGTCAGTTTGGCCGTTGGTTGTCCTGTGGGGGGTCAGGAAGAGAGGAGTGGGGGGTTGGAGTGGGTGCTGGTGGGGGGGAGGGGGAGGGGGGGGGATGAAAAGCCCATCCCTCCCCTCTCAGCGCATAGCCTCCACCCCCAGCTAGCCATCATTCTCCATTCAGGCAGCAGTGCAGCGTGTTTCATGTTTCAGCCCTGATTAATTCAAGCAGGGCATTCCCCCATCACCTTTTACTGCGTTCTCAAGAGCCACGCTCCTTTTGATCGTCAGGACTTCAAATTTCAGCTTTTTAATTAAATGAACACCGAGCAGGGCGCACTTGGCTGATGTAATGAATGAGACAACTGATAAGCATGATCCAACAAATATCAGATTTTTTTATACACTTAAACCTTGCAACCCTGATTAAAAAAAAAAAAAATCCACAATAGCAGCATATGATAAATCGTTGCTCCTCCATTCTTTAACCCACATCAGCCTTCATTCATGTCTGCAGAGGAGTGATTTTCTCACTCCTTTGGTGGAGTGCTGATTGGAGTTGGACCCCGGCTTGTTAGTTGGCTTGAAGGTGTGGATTAAGCCTGTCGTCCTGCTGGGCGCTCTCTGTTCCTGTATGTCCACACTCAGGTGGAACAGAGCTCCGAATTAATTTCCCATGAAACCCCAAGGAGGCAATGGAGGCCAGGCTGAAAAAACACTCTTCTCAAAAAGACTTAGACATCCAAGAAACCAAAGTCAGTGTTTAATTCTTTTTGGTGTCAAAATCTAAATAAGCAATGTGCATTTGCCTTAGTGATTATCCATGGAAACAGCCTGTATTTCACAAAAGTTACACAAGCTGCAGCTGTCTTTTGTTACAAGATATAACGTGTTGGAACGGTTGTGACCACAGTTGTCTTCTGTAGTTTTAAACAAGTGTTTTGGTCACACCAAAGCCTTGTCTCTGCGTATAGGGGAGTGTTGACCAGATTTGTGGCTGTGGTATCCCTCTCATGAAAGGCTTCCATGTCGACGAGTCCCAGCACCACTGTGGTTTAGTCTGACATTGTAATGAATAGCAACTGCAAAAGAGGCCATAAGCTTGTCAAGGTGATGGCACAACAAAGCTGATCTCTGACTCTGGAAGGCCAAAGCATCAGAAAGCACAAGTGAAATATAATAAATTAGCCCGGGTCATCCAAGGGCAGCAGAGTCCCAGTAATTAATGTATGTAATTACCAGGCTGTTCCAAGGGCGCAGCATTTAAATCTAATTAAATTAAACTGTGTCCTATTGTTGGCCCCAATGGGACTGTCCTCTTAGGTCACACTGTGTGATTTGCTTGATAGGTGTGTAGTTTGGACGTGTTGTTTCTGTGTGACTTTCTGTGGACTCGACGGTTTAGTGTTTGTCAGCAGTATGTAAACATGGCACATCTGACAGCTGGTTCACACTACAGTAGTTTGCTAAGAGTTTTGCTGTTTCTATTGCAGAGGCCTGTCGGTGAGGGCCGTTGCTCCGGTGTCATAGCCAAAGGTTGCCTGCTCCATCCTAAAACAAACACCCAAATAGGAAGACAGACTCTGCATGTTTATTTTTGAAGTCATAACCTCATTAAAAGCTTGCAGCAGTGGTAGCATAAGTTTGCAGAGCGGCTTGCTTGTTGGAATTGTAGAGGGGGTGAACTGCAAAGACATCCAAAGGCCTTTCCCCCTCCGAAGTGATATTTAATTTATGACCGCCCTATTGATCTTGGAAATGGGACCGCTGCTTTGCTACTCTTTGATGTAGTAAGCGCTTTGTGCGTGCTGCACATACTGTAGTATACTGATGTTGAACAACCAAGACAGCCTCTGCTCAACCTCATTACCCTCTTACCTGGAGGCCCCCCCCCCCCCCCCCCATGACACACTTCTGCAGTGAAACACGCAGCTGCCTCGGAGGGAGCGTCCGTGCGCTCTGGATCACAAAATGAACACGGCTTGTTCAGGTGTGGCTTCTGTATGCCGTACCATCAGCTGTGTGATGTATGGCTGCTTGAGAGAGCTGTTTGAGCGTGATTATTTATCGGCTCTCTACTGTCATGATGATAAATGGTATTTTGACAGTGTCTCTAATGTCTTTCCCCTCCACACAATAACTAGAAGCTATTGGCTTAGTGTCTCACCCAGGTTCAAGCCCCTGTGTCTGTAAGCATCGATACCAGCTACAATATTATTATTATTATTTTATTATATTATGATTTACATCTCTGTATTTTAAATAAACAATGAAAGCCTTGAGGTGTCCTGGTGCCTCTGCAGGCTGAGAAACGTACAACGTGCCCACAATATCCTGACTTTGGATCAGCCTTGCAGAATTTGTTGCTTGTTATTCCGTCTCAGTCTTTCCCATCATTTTTTCTTTCCACCGTACACCAACAAAGCAAAAAAAAAGCCAGAAAAACAATCTTTGAAGAAAGAATGAAAGGCTTAAATAACTGATAAACTGTCAATTCAGCAGTCCAAGGGAAGGTCTGAGGCAGAGGGACAGGGTTGTTGTCATGCTGCTGTGGGTGATGTCTCTGTCTTCGGTAATTTGGTCACAGTGTCCTTTTGATCTTTATCCACCATGACTTTGTTGGCATTTTCTGGGAATCAGCTGGGAGATTTGATGGCAACTTTGTGGCCTAATTAGGCCAGTCTCACCAATTTATGCTCTGTCTCTCTCCGTCTCTGTCTGTCTTTCCTTTCTTCTTCTTCTTCTCTCTCTCTCTCTCTCTCTCTCTCTCTCTCTCTCTCTCTCTCTCTCCCTCTCTCTCTCTATGTCACTCACTCTCAGCAGTCTCTTTTTCCTGCCACTATAAATCCCCACTCGGCCTGAGATGGTAATCCATATATCTAGATTATGTTAGTTTATAGCTTTCTGTATGGAATCGCTCAATCGTTTCGCCTTGTTGTGTTCAAGCGACGTTACTTGTGTCGCGTGGCATTCATCATAATTCTCTTGACAGTTGAAACAGGAATGCATTAATATTTCAGAGATTAAAAGCTGTGTATCTTCCCTCCTAACCTCCTGGCTGGTATTGTATGCTCTGTGTTGTGTGGAGGCCTAAACACACAGTACAAAATAGCCATTCCATGTTTCTGAATGATAGTTTTCTGTATTAGAAATCTTGATGAGTCGGTCAGATTTCTTTGGTCTGCTGGTCTGTCTGATTGTATGTTAGGGCCAGTGAGTGAAAACTCAGAATACTTAAAATGTTCAGCTAACAAGCATCGATGGTAAACGATTTCAGATGAAAAAGAATATTGGCGCTCACTGAGTTAATGTACACTCTCTTGTCTACATTTATTTCTTGTATGGTTGCGCTGCTTAATCCAAAGTATGGATCACCCACCGTCTGTACACACACACAACGCTGTGTGTGCTGCCTTGGCATTCCTACAGGCACAGTGTGTGTTTAATCTTTTCCCTGGCGCCACTTCCTAGCTGAGAGCATTCCTGGCACCCAGAGGCCCAGAGGGGGTCAAACACTGGGCTGAAAGGGGTGTCACACTCCAGAGCTGGCACCTTGTCTTGTAACCAACTAACTATCCCTCCTTTTCCTCCTTTTGGCCCAAAACGGCCCGCTCACCCTCCATTCCTAAGCGGAGGATCCATCCGTATAGAATGACCTCTTTGAAGGATAGTCTGTTTTCTTTGAGAGGAGATTCTCCTCGCGCACAGTTTCCCAGCGCTACGTCTGCGTCTGGAGCGCTGCCCAAGCCCCGATCCAAGAATGTGAATTGGCAGAGGACATAATTAAGGCGATGTCTGTCCTTATACATGGTCTAACCTTTAAGAGCCTCTGTTCCATGTGAGCTGTTTTTCTGGCTACTGTTGCTGCAGAGTATCAGTAGTAATATGACTTGAATAAAGGAAGGGAAAAGAGTGCTGGGCGTAAAAACAGTAGACTGTTGTCGCTTTGTTTCTGCCACTTTAGAAAGGATTCAGGTAGTATGTCATGCCTGAGGTCATTCTCATTTGGAGTGCAATAGCAAAGCGCTCAACTGTACAGCAATTATCATTATAATAGACTCCCCTACAACTCAGCACTTGAAATGGTCTTCTGTCTAAAATCTAGTGTGATTATGAATAGAAATGTCAGATCTTAAATTAGACAAGGACAGATTTTAATTGCCTCTTGAGCTCACTTTGGTTCCATGAAGCCCTTTGCATTTTGTGTGTGTGTGTGTGTGTGTTTGGGTATAGTTTCTTGGAGGCTGAAGCTCTGTGCCAATGTTAATAATGTAAAAAGGCACAGAAGAATTTCATTTCATTTTTTTCACTATAAAAGGTTATTGTTTAAATCTATATGTTGACGACTTGGTGGAAATGAAACCAGAGTACTATTTTCCCACCCATTTTATGTCCTAACAATAAAATGAAATTATTTTAAATACAGTATTTTTTAAGTCACATAAAGAGTTGTAATTTGTAACTTTCCTCTCTTGGGAAAGCATTTTAGAGCCTGGCCCATTCTGACTTTGCGATGGCCCCTTGATATATTCTGCCCTCTTATATGCGAGAGTGCTTTTCTGTGTACACAGGTGTGTGTGTGTGTGTATTTGGGTGTGTGTGTGTGTGTGTGTTTGCATTAAGGTGTGAATGAGAGAAGCGACACTCCTTGTGCATGTCCTTTGATTTTCCCCACTTCCTCTGCTAAGGCCCCATATTATCACGGTGCTGGAAGCGTTTGACTGAAAGCAGAAGGATTAAAGCCGTGTCAAACATGGTTCTCTGTCTTCCTTCCACTCTGCTCTTCACCCCCCCCCCCCCCCCCCACTCCTCCCCCTCCCGTTGGCACTTGGTGTTTAAACTCGCCCAGCGCCAAACAGGGATCCGGTAACTTTGGGCACTGCTGTTTGTTTGTGTGGGTTCTGCTCCGCCAGGCTCACAGGTTCTGTTCCCTGGCCCGTATCCAGACTCCCTGAACAAAGCGCCCTATTGATTATTTTGGGGGGAGAGGCTGAGGCTTGTTTTCATGACACGTTTGATTTGATTAAACGTATTTTGTGTTTGCCCTCGAGGCGGCAGAAGCCTGTAGGCCAGGCAGTGAGATAGGCAGCAAATAGTTGCCTCTCTGTGACCTTAAACACCAAACTTTGGCTAATTATTTAACAGAAAACAAAAATGTTGGCATCTTTAGTTTTTCAAGAATTAATGGCATTTTTGTGCTCAAACATGTCTCACACATTATCAAAATTTTTGTGGTTTTCAAACAGTGTGGCAAGCTGTGCTTTGAGTAAGTTCAGGTGTGGCTTGAAATTTTGTTTAAATGTTTAAGATGAACATTGATGTTAAACAAAATATTTTACTCAAACTTAAATGGATTATAATAAACTTTTTTACCTACTAGTCCATATAATGTCATTTCTGACCATCTTATATAATCATACAGTCCTTTGTGCTTCACCTCCTTGTCACTGGGCAGAGAGCTGAATGACCCAAGTGAAGTTGTACATCTGTTGCAAAGTTTCTGTCTCCGATGGATTTTGTCTTTGCTAGAGTGACCCTGAAGCTGTAATTGACACAGATCAATAAGTTTTATGCTTGTTAGCTACATACAGAACTTCTGTTTCTGTTCTTTGTTATTTTTGATTCGTCAGTCTCGGATCTCGTCTCTTTTCATTATAATTTTACTCTTCAGTGAGCAGTCCTCTAGAGACTGGCAGTTGCTGATAAGCAGTTTTCTCTTTTATTGCAAATGTGATTACAGTGGAGAATCAATCAGAGAAAGTCGGCTTACCAAAGTCACAGCTCAATATGATAGAACTATTGCATAATTGTTGGCTGAGTTATGCTTCATCATGCAAGTCAGTGTGAAGGAACGGAATCAAGATCATTCACATTTTTATTCGGCAGGGTTAATTGAGCCTGACGCATTACAAGACCGTTTCATAATACAGGGATGATGATTCAGTAGGTTCAAGACACAACCTAACGGGACCTCACACATTGTACAGTCAAGACTTACTGTATTATAGTAGACTCAAACACACCACAAGTATACATTCAAAGCCAAAGAACTGAATGTATAATGTATCTGGTATCAAATGTTTAATGTAGGATCTGGTGTCAAAACAACAGAATAAAAGACAAGGGATTTGTAGAGATGGGAAATGCCTTATTTATTGAGGAAACCATTGCATTTGAGATTTAAGGCTTTCAGTTTGGTATGTATAATGAAGTAGCATCATTGCTACTCTCTTCCGGATAAGGAAAGGCAAGAGTGAATTGTGAATAAAGGCGTGAAATTGCTGATTAGAAACTTGGAATGTATTGAAAGGAAACATACACTCTCAGTCTTGGCATACATCTGCTATCTGTTTTGGGACATGAGAAAAACACCTCCTGAGGCAAGAATATGAGTAAAAAAAAGTGTTTGATGTTAAACAAAGTGTTGATTTAAACACATTCTGAGGTATTCTTTTTTTAAACATTCCTTTTTAACTTCTGAGAGCCATTCTCAACTGAAGTTGCAATCACAGTAACAACCCAATGTTTTAAACAGAGATTCTTTAAAAGAAACCTAAGAAACATGTGGACCTAAGGCAAATAACTCTTGGGTATGGTCCTCCACCATGCATGTACCTGCATCTATCCTGCAATAGTGTTGCAGCTGCTGCTGTTGGTGTTGATGCTGTGAAAGCCAGTGACCTTGGTGTTCATTGGACTCAAGTTTAAATGAAAGATAATCTCATCTTTTACAACGATACTAAATGGCCATTTTGGAGGATAATAACGTCCCCTCAGTTCTTAAAATCTGTTTAGGTATGTGTACACATTAATTAAATAAGTCACGCAAGATTTTATATTAAATGATCAAATGTTTGCATCCTTGTCCAAATGGACTCAAGGGCCGTTTTTGGGCCCCAGTCCACTGGTTGGAAACCCTGCTTTAATATTTCATTAATATGATGTTAACAGCCCATTTCTTGTCTTTTCAGATGGCATCCATTCGGTGTCAGCCCAGTGTCTCCTCCAAGTCACCATCATCACAGATGAAATGCTGTCCAACAGCATCACACTGCGGCTGGCCAACACCTCCCAGGAGCACTTCCTGTCCCTGCTGCTCGCCCAGTTCCTGGACGGTGTGGCCCGCGTCCTTTCTGCCGCCCGCGAGGACGTGGTCGTCTTCAACATCCAAGACGACACGGACGTCAGTGCGCGCATCCTCAACGTCAGCCTGTCTGTGGCTGTGCCTGCGCCCGAGGAGGGCCACCGATCTGCGGGGCTGAGCCGCGCGGGCGACAGAGGCGGGAGAGGCGGGAGAGGCGTTGGAGGCGGCGGCGGAGGGGCAGAGTTTTTTGGCTCTGAAGAACTCCAGGAGAGGCTGTATTTGAACCGAAGCCTGCTGGCTCGGATCTCCTCCCAGCAAGTGCTGCCCTTTGACGACAACATCTGCCTGCGCGAGCCCTGTGAAAACTACATGAAGTGCGTGTCGGTGCTGAAGTTTGACAGCCTGGCGCCGTTTGTCGCATCCGACACCATCCTGTTCCGACCCATCCACCCGATCGCCGGGCTGCGCTGCCGCTGTCCCACTGGCTTCACAGGAGACTACTGTGAGACAGAGATTGACCTGTGCTACTCCAAACCCTGCGGAGCCCACGGGGTTTGCCGCAGCAGAGAGGGAGGCTACACCTGCGAGTGCTTTGACGACTACACTGGTGAGTCCTCAACCCACCTCAAACTTTATTACTGAAGAAGCAATAGCTTTTTTCGTCTTGTCAATCTAATCTTATGGCTTGTTTAACCAATTTTAGAGTCCATGAGATGCTATACTGAATGGCACACCTGTCTTCAAATGTGTTAAGCAACAATGGTTCTCCTTCAAACACAACCAGCAGTCACAGAAAATGAAAGGACAGAATTTGTGCCAAGCTGTCCAAGCCTAGCTGTCAAAATGTTGATTTCTTTCCCTTGTCTAAGATCCCATGGGATTTTATTATGTCTGCGTCTGTTCCACTCACTCCCATCCTCAGCTCTTTATTGAACCTGGCCATTTGTAGACTGTCTAGCATCCCATACAGTTCTGTAGACAAAGGCAGCGTGATGAGTTATTGATCTGATAATCCCGGTTGCAGTGAGCCATAGCAGAGGTAAATGCGAACAAGTCTGTAAGGGTATAGCTACACATCTCTGTGACTTCAGAGGTACAGATTGCCTTAATTGGAGCTGGATGCAACATCAATTTAATCTATTGTTCAGTTGGTTTTCAAACAGTTTATTTACTGGCCTAGGAGAAGTTAAGTGGTTAAGTGGTTGGCTTGTGTTAAAGATCTAGTTTGCCCCAGCAAACAGGGATTTAAACATGGGATATTTTAAAAACTTAAAATGTATCTTGAAACTATAAAAGGTCTGTTTATATTTGCATCGTCAGTAAACATTGGAATAATTCATTTTGCGTCGGTTTTGGTGGGATCTGTAAGTTCCAAAAAGCTAATTTTATATTTGTATGTCCCGCCATTAAATACTCTATATGCCTACATACTTACCCATACCTACACTCCCCCAGAATTTAGTTTGGAGCGCTCAGCGTGGGCTGTGTTTCAAAACAAATACCCAAAGAGCAGGGCAGCAGGATGATATAACAAAGCTCTGTTTCCTCTCATTGCCCATTGTGGAGGCTGAGCTCTTGCAGAGGGAGCATCACTTGGTGTTGAATGTGCTAGCAGTTTGGCTGTCCATAGGAGTAGTGCTGAGAGGACTAAAGGAAGGAAATTATTAATTATAGATGGCTACAGATGGAGAGTGTCTCCTGGCTGTAAAATGCCCCATGGTAAAAAAAATACCTTGGATAAAAACGCTCACAGAGCACACAGTATATCGAAACGTTACAGGATAGATGCAGCTGAAAAATGTTCTGAAGCTCCAGTTTTTAGTATTAATGAACCACTTTGATGCAATTTATTACTGTCGGTTGCAGAATTGGTAACCAATTGCTGGTTTGCTTTTTTTTTTTTTAAACTGAAAGTGGATTAAAGCAGGAATTGTTATGCAGTCTTTACTCCAAAAATTATGCACATCCTCAAAGGGTTAAAGACTGTCTGCTCTCACTCTTTTTATAGTTAAGGGAAAAAGGGAGAAGCTGAAGAAGAGTGTAAAAGGGGAAGGAAATTAAAATATGCTAATATGTATGAATATTAGGGTAGTTGCCCCCTCTCTTTGTTGAGAGGTTATGTGGGTCAAAATCCTGACTTTTTAATTTTGCCTTTAGTCTTTTCCATGGCTGTTTTCCATGGGTTTATCTCAGAAATAATGTATGTCGTTATTATATATCTATTATTTAGAATGATAGTTCAGTATCAACTAGTCATTTGGGGCAAAATCATTACTTTTAAAGCTCATGCACCGTGCAAGTATTCAGTAGCCAGTGATCTGGTGAAGGGCCACTTCACTTCCCCCTTCGTCAAATGAGATGATCTATATTACCAGATGAATGATAACTTCAATTATCTCCAACATTGCCATTTGCTTCCAAATGAAATCATGCCAGTTTAGAAATTGCTAATTTTCCACACAAATTTCCCTCAAGGTATGTCGAGACAATCATTGTTTCACTAAGGCTGTTGCCTCCATTATGCCATGTCAGTCTTAAAAGGTTTTTCTCCTTTTTATGCCCGTGTTTATGAAGATTGAAATAGTGCCGGCCTCTGAGTGTGTGGGCTCAGTCACTCACAGCCAGGCCGAGTGGCACTCACATATTCTTACGCACGGCTGTGGGCGTCAGCGCTGAACTATAGGTGCTTTTGATGTGAATCGAGAGAGAGGGAGAAAGAGCGTGTGAGTGGGTGAAGTGGCCGTGTTTTCATTCTATTGGAAGCGGTCCCTGACACCGGGGCATCGACCACAGTTATCTCCATCACATCCATTAGATCGGGGTGTGGACCCAGGTGTCGTTACGTCCAATCTGCTGGACTTGCCAAGTTACCAGAGAATGAGTACGGCTCCATATGCTTTTGTAAGTCGATGATTTAGGACGTCTGAACCATCCTGCCAGGCTCGGTCTTCTGTCTGATCAAACAAGGTCATTCAGGCAGCTTTGAAAGGGCCGGTTTTATGTGATGGATTTTCCTCTGTAATCTACAACTCCCACTGTTCTGCCTCAGTGAGTGTTGAATTCACCAATCTCCCCACTGCGCTGAGAGCCTCACTGTGTTGTGGCTCAATAGCTCGGTGTGCGTGTGTGTCTGTGTGTGTGCGTGTGTCTGTGTGTGTGTGTGTGTGTGTGTGTGTGTGTGTAAGTGCTAAATTGCTCTCTCCATGTGATGTGGGTGGGTAGGTAAGTGCTGAATAGCTGTGATCGTGTGTGTGTAAGAAAGGATGGACAATCTGTGGAATGTCTCTGTTATGTGTTATGGTGTGTTACGGCGTGTGTGTGTGTGTGTGTGGTGTGGAACTGTTGGCCCGTAGGCATTGCCAGATGGTAGTAGGATAGAAAGCAAGAAAATATAACGGCCATCATCTTCGCTGTTCCTCAGAGGGAGTGAATGATGAAGCTTGGCTGAGTCAGTCTGTAGGTGCAGGACGGAGACTGGAACTCTACTCTAACCTACTTTACTTCTCATATATGTTTCTTTCTAAACACACACCATGAGGAATACTCAAAGAAGACAGTCAGTCAGTATGGAAATGGGCTGACTGAAACGTATCCTGCATGTGTCCTTAATATTTCACCAGCTAAAAAGTCTCTGGTCAAAAAGTGAATATCGGACACTGCCTCAAACACTTATTGTTGATTTCGATCTACCCAAAAGCATTTTAGCCTGTTTTGTCTTCCAGACAATGACATGTGATGTGATGAGAGGGTGAGATTGCAGATGTACCTATGGGGTTGTCACATGTCTTGTTATTCACCTTAAGAATCCTCTGTGGACTAGAACTGTCGCTGAAATCAGCTTTGCGTATCCTCACACTCAACTCCTTGTGGTAGGAGAGGCTGGTGGTGGAATAAGCCCGGTGTCAGCGGTAGTGAAAGTGGATCCCGGTCTCGACTTCCCTGAGCTCTGTGCCGCCGGCGTGTCCTCAGGGATCCACCCACTCCGTTTCACTTAGGAGGAGAGATGATGCACTTCTGTTACCTAGCAGCCCAGAAACACTTGTTCCAGGTTTAGGATCTCTAAGGGAACTTCCTCTGCAGGAGGAATGGGTCATACGCCTTTAGTATATATTTACACAAGCCGTTTTCAGCATGCTTGTTCTCTGTGAACACCATATAGTCAGAAACAATACACTTTTTCAGGTTTTATTATTGTCTTTTTCGATCACCTCAAACTCCTCTTTAATAAGAATAAGAACCAATTCTTAAATGCGGTAGGGATTATTTCAGATGTGGATATCAAGGTAATTAAGTTTTATTTTTTCTTTCGAGTCTTTTACGTGTGTTGAAGTTGGAGGGTGTCCATTCAGAGAGCCACGTAATTATTAGTTCTCTTTCAATGTGATGATCCTCCAGGATCTTATATATGGTAATTGGAGTGTTCCAAAGTCCTACCAATCCATTTTGGAGATAAATTATCACCTGGTTTGTATCTGCCTTGATTTTGTAATTTTCCTGTAATTGTTATTGTGAGCAATAATGCTTATCGAAAATGCTTATCTACCAAGTTTATTAACCAACAATTTGAAACTGAAGAAACTTTAGAAGGAGGGTGCTGCAGCATCTCCTCCTGTCTAAACAGCAGTGTGATCTCTCGGAGCTACCTGTGTGTTTTGCTAGCCTTAATGATTCATGCTGGCAGTAAACAGAGAGTGTGGGCACTGGATGGACCTGGAGGGGCGTAAGTAGAGCAGAGGAAATGCTGCTTAAATAATTGATCAGGATATTCTGTGGAATTGTGACCATGAGCTGACAAGCCCCTCCCTCCTCGCTGTGCCGCTCACCTAGCAACACAGAGCTGCTGTTTGAAGACGTGCACCTGTGGCAGGGGACAGGGGGGGTCCCATATGAATCACTAACACAGAAAAACAGAGCCAATGTTTTCTCCCAGTGCACAGTCCAGACAATAAAGCTGTGCTCAGGTGTCAACAGTGAGGAGACCAGATGCTTAACGTCTTATTACTGCATTTGGTGATTTTTTTCAGACACTTGACTGTCACAGACAATACAGTTGAATGTGCAAGTTCCAAAGTAAAGCAGGTGTGAAAACTGAAATGCTTTATTTTAATGATGTACTCCTATTTTAAAACCTTTCGTATTGATGCGGCCCGTCTAAAGTGACTCTGAGGTCGTACCATCACAGTGTCTCTGTTCAGTGCAGTACGGTTTGCTGAAGCACTGTTTGACTGCTTAAAGAAACATAAGTAGTTTACTGCCTACAGCAAGTTGCTGAATTAATAACAAGTCCGCTAGAAGCTAGCTCTGTAATAGAAAGGGTTTGTTTTTCAGCTGATTAGCAGTAGCTGCTTGTCTTTACAGACCATCAGCAAGAAAATGTTAACAAATTGTCCTAAGTTGCCAGGGTAGAGTGGATATTGGCTTCATTTTGTTGCTTTTGGAAGTGAGTGCAATGAAGTAATGGCACCATGACACATTAGAGCTGTTAATCCCTGTCTTTTGAATTCACTTTCTTTCACTGATAATACAACAGAGAACAGCCATCATCTTCGCTATTCTTCAGAAGGAGTGAATGATTAATCTTGGCTGAGTCAGTCTGTAGATACAGGACAGACTGAATAACACTACACTAATCTACATTACTTTTCATACTGTATATGTTTCTCTCTAAACATACCCCATGAAGAATACTCAAACAAGACTGTCAGTATGAAAATGTGCCAACTGAAACTTATTATCCTGCATGTGTCCTTAGTGATATTTCACCAGATAACAGCTGCCTGTGCTTAAAAAGTCTCTGGTTAGATTATATTATTCAGTTCAAGAATTAAGTTATTTTCAGTGACTTTAAAGTCTCATCCATAGCTGCTTTGAATTTCATTTGAATGAATAGATTTACCCCGACAACAGTAACGAAACAAAGAAACTGGCTTTCAGTTGACTGTGAATAGAGTGATTAATAGTCACAGTGTAAATAAAAGGCTTGTTTATCGATGGTCTAGATGAAGATGCATTTTTGTCCGGAGGCTGTGTGTGTGTGTGTGTGTGTGTGTGTGTGTGTGTGTGCGCCAGTGTTACAGTAGCGCTGCACACAGCGGAAGTCTTCCACGCTGCTGACTGAGTGGCTTTGACACAAATTCCAGCTCATGCATGGAAGCATGTAGTCTCGCCTTAGCAACTGCTGCAGCCTCCCATCCGGAGAGTGGAGACAAATGGCACATGTGAGCCGAGGAGGACGGAGCTCCATTCACAGTGACACAGTTTCACTGTCTGCGCGTCTCTCGCTCCCTCACTATACTATCCCTCACTTGTTCACCTCCCTCCTCACTTCCTCCCTCTCGCACACTGTCCCATTCTCTCTTTGTTGGCCTGGTTTGACCCGGAGTCTCAGGCTCATGTGGTAAAGGCTGGAGGTGTGATGTGTTTTGTTTTGCCCCGGGGGATGTGAATCTCTCTTTCCTGGATTGGTTCAGTATGAATCTCCATATACTGTATAGTTAGTGATTCAGTGTAGGGAAGATGCCTTTGAGTAGGTCAGTGATTCAATACAGTTTAATTCATTTTTGATTTGATGTGGTCCAATTTGATCCAATACAATTTGATTCAGTGCTATAAAGAGCAATTCAGAGTTTACCTGTTATGGTGCCCTTATTTTGACTCTAAGCATTATAAATAGGCAAGGCATCTGTGTAAAACAACTGGAATGTCTCACCAGTTGTGCATTTTACTGTGGCACATAATGTACCTCTGTTTGATATTTCTCTGGAGCTTGACAATATAAATGGATTTATCAACATTCCCTACATCTTACATTCTTCCAGCAATGGGAAAAATTCATCCACTGCTAGAAATGTGAAAATATTGCATTCCACCACACCAAAAAAAGAAAAGAAAAAAGAAACGGCGGATAATGTTCCACCGCTGTGGAAGTGACAGCGTTTCTGTAAATGAATCAGATTGTGACAGATTCCATGATGGATGAAAATGCAATGGCAGCACACACAACCACTTACTTTTTGTTTCTGGTTGACATTTCAATGCAAACATAAACTACAAAATACTTGACTGGCTGACGAGACTTTGAATGTGTGACACTCCACTGCTTTGAGCCGTCAAGCTGTTCCACTGAATATTCCCACATCATGTGAATGCAGCATAAACCACAGCCACATTCACAAAGGAAGGGGGGAAACTCATAACTGGATGGAGAAAAAATGTGTGAAATAAAGACACTATAATAGAGAAATCAATATTCTCAATTTTGACTGTTGAATCAGGTTTCCCCGGTCAGAAGATGGCCAATGCTGTTTGTTAACAGTCTCCCCCAGCTTTCACCCCATCCTGTATGTTTGACACAGTGCAGTCATATTTTACACAGTTGGCCTGGTCTGGCAGATTTGAATTGGATATTCGTTATGGCCCGTGTTGGACAGCTGCAGTGTAGCGAATAAAGCCACCGGCCAGACTGAGTGAAAGAGAGAGCATAGCTGTTTGGAGGGAGTCCCTGAGGTGGAAGCCACAGGGACGGCTAGCTAAGGCAGCGCTGCTTGTCACACACGATATTAATCCTCATTGCTCTCTACCTTCCTCCCTCTCCATCTATCTCTCTGTCACCAGGAGAGCGGTGTGAGCTGTCGTCCCGCTCCGGGCGCTGCGCACCGGGCGTCTGTAAGAACGGCGGCACGTGCGTGAACCTGCTGGTCGGCGGGTTTAAGTGCGAGTGTCCGGCGGGCGGCTACGACAAGCCCTACTGCGAGATGACCACCCGCAACTTCCCCCCGCAGTCCTTCCTGACCTTCAAGGGCCTCCGCCAGCGCTTCCACTTCACTCTCTCTCTCACGTAAGTGCCTCCACCTCGCTGCAGCAGGCCTCACCTGGATCTCCCACTCTCTTCCATCCCGCCTCCACAATCTGTGATTCACTTTTTAATCAGCCTCCGCCAGATCGCAGTTTCGCATACATACTCACCAGCGCTAACCTTGAGTGAAGTATGGTTTTGCCTCCAGCCCCCCTTCACATTTATGTAACCCATAATGGTGTTTCATAACAATAATGGAATCACTCAACAGCCATCTTTTGAAGAGGCACTTTGGTATCAGATTATGGTAACTGTGCTATAAATATAGTACCACTGCCACAGTAATATCACTGCCAAAACATAGTAGAGGCATGTGTACTATACTGTATTAAACTGCAACCTATAAAGTGTGAACAGAAGATAAGTGATCAGTGATCAGCCGAAGGATCTGGTGTTTTTGGAGAGGAGCCTTGCATAACAGAGGATATTAATCCCAGAGCCAAGAGTCTGATCTTATTACAGTCAGAGCCACTGGTCACTTTGAACTGTGAGTCAGTGCTTGGCCTATTTCAGCGTTGTCTCTCTCATCAAGGTGAAGCTTGAGATAGGCTGCCGTTGGCTGGGTGTGTGTATATGTATTTGTATGCAACAGGGATATTATAGTTTGGGATTTTTCATCATTTTTATATAGTTTCCTCACATGTGTATCTCAATTTCAGTTTAGTTGTCAGTGTGAGCTTTTTAATTGTTATGTTTTACTTTAGTTATTATTTAGTTTCAGTTCTTGTTGTAGTATTTTTGGTAAGATTGGTATGTTTTAAAGATATAATGATAGATGTCCATAACAGGTGTTTTGTACATGTTTGCATTGGTTTCATGCTGCAGAAATGAAAAGCACCAGCAGACTCAACAGCAATCTGAATTCAGAGCATTTAGCTAAAAATAATCACAAACGGGACTGAGTCAGCGATGGTGTTGGCAGCGCTGGCCAATCCTCCGAGGCCAAGAGTTGCTCATGACGGCCTAACAAGTCGGTCTATAGGAGAGCGTCATCTCATGGTGTGGTTAGCGTTCAGTAAAAATTCACTGCCCAAATCTAATTCTTTTTTTACCCTGCACATACTTTCAGTTTACCTCAGTGCTTTTTAACTCCTAGTTTTCACCTTAGTTTTAGTTTACAATAATAACCTGGGTATGCCATTGCGCACTTAAAGGCTGCTCTCTTACACATCTCTTAGTGCTCTATTACATTACATTACATTACATTACATTACATTACGTTACATTACGTCATTTAGCAGAATACTCGTAAAACTTTAAATCTGTGCCAGGCACTTGGTGTGTTGGAGGTGTATGTGGAGGGGGAGGTGCTCCGAAATGAGCAGATGAGCTGTGACTACTGAGCACATGCAAAGCCAGCGGGGGCCTCCATGTTAATAAGAATCTACCTAAGGCTGACGGAAATACGCCATGTGTGGAAATGTAAGCGACAATAAAAGCGCTCAGTTCTGTTTGATATCGATCACAACAAAGCTTCACCTCTTGGAAGGTATCACAGGGAATGTGCCTGCCATTCTGCTTCACTTATTGTGATGCTTGTCACTTTAGACATGCTTGGCAGGGGTTGACACTCAGAATGGGTGGCGGTGAAAATGATATCCCTTTGTGATTTTAATGGACATGGTCTTTCTTTACATGAGGTTCAGATGGCAGTCGTATAGATGGGGAACTGCACAAACCAGTTTTGAAAAGCCCCAGTGTGTGTTTCACTGACGGGTCAGAGAGCTGTGAAGTAGCTGTTGTGTGAAGGTGCAGATCCTGAAAGCTTGAGGCAGGTGAGCTCAACAAGCAGCTCTGTTACCTGAGAACAGCGCTGATCAGGTTTCTCCCATAAAGAGCTTTTCTAATGACAAACAGCTCGCGATGTGGATCTTGTTTACGCAGAGAGATGCAGCTAATTATAGGTCTCATTCTTTCACAACTTTAGCCATGGAGGTCTACCATTAAGGCTGAGATTTGACAAATAGTGTAAACAACTATAGTGAATAGCATTGAAGTAGAACTGGCCATATTCAAACAGATTTTGGTGGTGGAATTTGTGAGATTGATGATATTTATGTCGGGTTCATCCTCATCTCAATATAACCATCCCTGATATTCTTAATTATTATTGTTGAGGTCATGAACAATCAAAGCATTGTAAAATTCACACCTGCTGTTGGATCATTCATTGATCCAAATGTGCACTGCTCATGACCTGAACATGGAATCGATCATTTTACCAATCTTCAAACCATACAAGAGCACGAGGAAGCAAAATCTTGTTGAAAAAACACTCTAACAATAAGACTTTTTTCTCATCAATTCATGTACTACGGAAGTACTGAAAAGGTAGATTTTTGTAGCATAATTTTACACCATGCTTTATCTATACAAGGTTGTAAAATGAGCCAAAAAACAAAATCAGTTGGGGCTTCTCATATATGTTTTTTTTTTTCTCACCACTGCACACATCTTATTGCATTGCACCATGTAGCGTGCCATGACACTCTTCCTACATAAGGGGCTGGTTGTTATTTTTACTGATGAGTGCCTAATGTGACATGCAATGATGCCAATGGAGCCAGTATTTAGTTCCGGCTGATTACTCTCATAGTTCAGAGGGCTCAGGGGGCAAAGTGGAGCAGCCTCTTAAACCGATACATCAAAACCTAGAAGGCTAAGCCAGAGCTGCTGAAGACTAATCATTCTAAGATGGTATTCTTTATTTTTACTGGACTTATACTTATAGGTAGCCCTCTGACTATTTTGTCTGTGTATTGTCTGTGCTATTATTATCAGTTGGAGGATTGATGTTTGCGCTTTCCTTCTCTGCGCTCCCTTCTGAGGTTGTAATTATCATTTTTCTCAGTAAGCAGGTCAGCAGTGCCGTGCCCCCTGGCTACGCTCCAGCTCAAGAATACTGCGCAAACAGCATTACATGCGGTATACCCCCACCCCCACCGCCCCCCCGAAGGCAGCGGAGAGAAAAAAAACCCTCCCCACGTTCTCTCAGAGCATCCCTAGATATTTGGATTTGTGAATGACGACCTCTTTCTAAAAACAAACCACTCCGATGGAGGCTGCAGCTCAACCCAACCCGACTCAATAGTAGTTGAACTGTGGCACTTGATGAGAAACTGTTTATGCGCCAGAAAAATCACACTAACAATGAAGTTGTGGTTGCATCAGAGCCGGTTTGACTGTAATTGAGTTAAGGTGTTTATACTAGGTCAGCTCATTTGACGGTGCTTTTGATGGATTATTAAGCCGCACGTCAAAGTAGTCAGTAGCAGCCTGGTGGAAATTACAAATGCCAATAAGCCACACAAACGACACGCCTCTCAGTTGTCAGACAGATGTACACAAGCAGCTCATTGTATGGTCCCCAGGGAGAAGGATAATGGATAAATCCTGTTGTTGGTGTTGGATCTTTTTTTTTTTTTTTAACAGTTTCACACATCCCGGTGACCTACTTCATTACATCGGAAGTGGATCAGATTTACGACCACAGACCAAGTATAGTGTGTTATTTTTAAACCGTGTGCTCTCATCCGCATACTTTCATCCCAGGCGGAGGGGAATCGTTGGCAACATGGTCCCGGAGTTTGAACTATATGGAGGTGCAACTGCGTGCTCACATGTGTTGAAATGTGCATTAATATGCAAGGAACAGGCAACGCGCTGGCCCCAGGCGCTCCAGTGTCACCGCCAGACGTAAACACAAATCTGGAATTGAGGTTGTGGTTACGGCATTGGCAGCTGTCTGTATTCTCCTTCATGAGGAAACATATTCTGAAGCGGTAGTTGTTATTACTCTGAACTGTGTCTTCCACTGTAGGTTTAATGCCTTTCCTTACTTAGTAATGCGTTGGCTGTCCCCCACCCGGCTGCTTTGACATTGCCCTAGTTTTCTGTCTCTATGTAGTACATAGTGGGGGTTTTTTTGTTTTGTTTTTTTATGTGACACTGTGGTACCTATTCATGCAGTTTCTGTGTTTCTGGAGTGTGTCATTGGCCGTGACTGTGCTGCAGATATGGCAGATATCTCTTGTCCCTGTCTTGGTCTGTGCTCATGATTAACCCTATTATCTGTTCAGTGATCTTTGTAAAGTCTCGGCGTTGTTAAATCTTGCCCTCTTTTCCTCGTCGGTGAATCACATGGCAGACTGCATTACTGCGCTAGAGCAGTAATCCAGTAGGACAGGAAAACAAGGTGAACGTGGGGAAAGTCGTTCTTGGGTGTCTTATATTTTTAAATGGGACATGCCAGACTACTGGCCTCTTTTTTTTCCCCTCATAATATGGGATGCAGTTGTTTACAGTTTGTGTTGATGGACAATGATTTAGACATTTTGAGATCCATATGTTCAGTTTACATGGTGAAGATGGATCAAATTAATACATAATACAAAATATGAACTATGTAATATTTTCAAGTGGCAGGCTGGCCTTGAAGTTAGACAGGCTGAGATAGAACGGTTTGTAGCTCACCACCCTTCTTTCAATCACCTTAATCGAATGTGCCCATTTTGGCTGAACAGCCTTAGAGCAAGGCATCATATCCTTGTATCTGCAAAATTTACATTTCTCTGGAAGTAGGAGAAACCAGCCTTGTTTATTGCTTAAAGACAATGCATTTTGGCCATTATCCATGGGTAACCGACAGCAACGCCCTGCTGCTTTGCTGACTAATTTGATGGACTTGTGCAGCATCTGCCCTAAAAGTGGCAACTTGTGACTTCCCATCCCAGTCATCCCAAAGACACAAAAAATGGCACCTTGTCCTTTGTGCCACTCTCAGCATTTAAGACAGGGGTGAAGATAAGAGCCTGCAAGAGCTGCCACATGCTACACAATACAATCAAGGGATTCATTCCTGGCCAGGGTCCTTATCATATCTTTGGACACTATCACATTGTTTTCCATTCAAAACATGTATTTTTCTATTGTTCTGTTTTCCAGATTTGCCACCAAAGAGCCTAACGGTTTATTACTCTACAACGGTCGCTTCAATGAAAAGCACGACTTCATTGCCATGGAAATCATCAACGAGCAGATACAGCTCACCTTCTCTGCAGGTAGAACACTAATACACTTTATCGTCATTATCATATGATTTGCTGCAACCAGTTTCTTCTGTTTCTTTCATATGGATGCATATCATTGTTGTACTGTGCGCTGTGCCGTGTTTGACCTCTGTCATCCTATCCCAGGTGAGACCAAGACTACGGTTTCACCATATATCCTTGGAGGTGTCAGTGATGGCCAGTGGCATGTGGTCCAAGTCCACTACTACAATAAGGTACGACTGATCCAGTAGAAGAACATTCATTCCACCTCTCAAAGATTATGAATCTGTAGAGCCTGGTTTATGATTAGCTAGTTTTAGCCACTTACAGTACTGGATCTTGCCTTCTGTATGTTTCTTTATTCCTTCTCTGAGTTAGTTGACAAGAGCCTACATGCCTTTGGTTAAACACAATTGTCCTCAGCCACTGTCACCGTCAGGCATGACAATACAATACCAGACATAGTTGCTAAAGACATTTGGAGTGAAATCAGGTCACAGACTACAGGAAATAGTGTAGGCTGTGAGGATAACTGGCACTTGTCATGCATTGTCAATGGCAAATTGATCATTAGGGCATCCTTAGTGTAATGACTGTACTGGGTGTAGACCGCGCTGGAGACAGCATACTCTGTGCTGTGTAAGTTTGTTTTTTTGCTCCTTTAGAACTGCTGCTGTGTCAGTCTAAAGAATTACCGTTGACAGGCTGATGATCTGGAAGAGAGCCAGGCTGCCAGCTAGACACTGAGGGAGGGAGGGAGGGAGAGACAGAGACGGAGAGAGGAGAGGAGGGGAGGAGGAGGGGAGGAATGGCAGATGAGAGCAAGAGACTGAAAAAGACGGGGGGGGTTACAGACATGCTCAGATAGGACCAAATATGTTTTGACAATTATTTTTCTATAAGGACTTCACAGCTCAATCAGTGAAGAATGTATGGAACTATTGTCTCCGTCTCGTATACTTGCCCTTTCAGCAGTTTCCCACTCCCACCCCAGACCAACACACAGGATGTTACATTTTACTCTATTGAGGAAGTCACTTTGCATCATAAAGATGTTGCCAGGCAACTCCCCCACTGTGGATATTCTATTCAGTGTCTATGATAACATGGCCATGTCAGATTTTAGCCAGCAGAAGTAATGGGGGGGGGGGGGAGAAAGGGGGGGCATCTTGTAGGCAATTGGATGAAAACTATTTGGTTCTTTGCCTAGAAGACATTATACTCTCATTAATCACTTTGGTACAAACCCCAAAGTCCAATGAATCTCTGAATCATTTGTTTTTGCGTTGACCTGGTAGTTTTACAAGTGTGCTACATATTTGATGACATATACATGCTTTTACTCTGAAGTTTGTCCATGTACAGTACCAGCTCTAGAGCCGGAGAGATGCAACAGTTTTTTATTTCTTTGTTGTGTTACTACAGTTGAAGTGTACTAGTCAACACAAGTGTATTCATCACACTGACTACATAGCACAATTTTAGCATTGAGCGTCAGAAGGCCCCAGGACAGCGAGGGCCCAACCCCGGGATAGAGCCCCGTCACTATACTAGTTGAACTAATCCTCTCAGCCTCTGCAGCGCTGGCCTCATATTCCACATCCCGTGAGTCACTGAGGTAGAAAGATGGCTCCTCCCACTAGAGGTATCCCACGGTGGCCTAGTCTGGCCTGTCCCTGTCCGCAGGGGGTGGGGCAGGATGAGGTGGTGGAGGTGGGGGGGCATTTTAGATTGAAATGTGCCTTTCAGGGTAGTGGGGACTGTGGAGAATGGCAATGACCGCTGCCTTTGTGCTTCGCTCTGCTTCCTTTGGGACCATGGGCAGTGAATGATGCGGCCCCGGGGAAGGTGCCCCTCTCTCTGTTCTGGAGCGAGGAGAGAAAAGCGGAGCAGAAGAGAGGACCAAAAGGAGGGTAAAGAAAAGCAGAGAGAAGTATTGACTCGGGCTTTGAGCGGGGACACTGCGCTTCAGGGCCAACCCCTCCAGTTGCTATGGTTTTCCAGTCAATCTCGGATCCCATATTTGTGTTGTTTGCTGCCATGCTCCTCCTGTGCATAGAGGGTGACAGGGTGACAGGGAACTCATATTCCCATAATCCCCTGTTGCGGCGAGCGAGAGCAGTGTTTAATGTAGTCTTGAGCAAATATGTACGTTCCAATCAGCTTTGACAGGACTGGGTTTTGTGTAGTAGAAAGACTGGTTGACAGACATTAGCGGACAGTCATTATAGGAGAGTCAACAGCCGTGACTGATGGCGGCTGTAGTTCAGGGAGCCGGGGGCCCGGGAGCCGCGGCAGACAGCGCAGGTCAGTGAAAGGACCGGCGGATCTGGAGCGCAGCCTGCTTTGGACCTTTCATGGCAAAGGGAAACCGTGGAAAAGAGCGTGTCGGATGATTTCATCTATGACAATTCTAACTATTCCGCTGTTTCACACCTCATGTTTGCTTGTTCCGTCGTCAACAAATTTGAAACAAATTTGCCCACTTTCACCTCAACAGGGGTCAACTAGAAAAAATAAAAGTCACCATTAAAATCTATTTTCATCTACATAACATTTCATCGTGGAACAGTAAGGAGTTTCACAGTCAACAATACGTGTTACACTAATTTTTACTGACATTTCTGTTCCACTTGGAGTTAATGTTAATTGATGCAGGTGAGGTGTTGTGAGGGGATGGGTGTTTATTCATTCAGGTAGAATAGGGTTATTGTTCTCATCCACATCTCTAAAACTCAGCACACTGTGATCACAAGACACATAATGACCACCAGAACAGCAGCATTAATTGTTCAGAGAGATTTTATCTAATTTACTCAATGAATACCATTAGAAAAGCATGTGAGAGAAATTAAGTCCCACTAAAATGCCTTTGGGTGAAATGGTTTTTGTCATTGCTGTGATGACTGACAAAGTGTTTTTTGTCATGAGTTTCTATACTGCAGTTGGCTAAGATATTATACCAGCAATGTCTGCTTGGGAGCAAAAATACACCTACATCCCCATGGGGGTCTTCTCTTAGAGCCTTTAATTTGGGGGATCAGACAGTCATGATGAGGCCGTCATAACAGGAGAACAATCAGGAAATTATAATTCCTAAGGCTTATGCAATCAGTGATGGGAACTTATTTTAGTGTATGTCTATGGGAGGACTGAATAACCAGGCAATGAGAGTGATTACCTTGTGTGCACAGTATTCCCAAGCGATGAGCCCACTCAGGCCGAGTCCTCATATCATCTCTGCACACTAGACAGGCTAATTCTTGCTAAATCCTGTCTGACCAGCTGACAGCTCAGTGGCCTGCAGGCCGTGAGGGCGGTCGCTCCTCTCATCGCTGGGGCAGCAGCTCGCGACACCAGCTTGAACCTATACTTAAGGTTAATATGAGCTCTACGTGACCTCAGAGAAACGGCCCGGTTTGAAAAGAGGTCGTGACCTTTATTGACAGGATCATCATTCTCTCCCCCTCAGGCCCCTCCTGCTTTTGTTGCTCCCCCCATTGATTTCTCAGACAATGAAAGAGATCCTTTGTCGGCAGGGCTGCTGTCCTGCAGAGAGCAGGCCCTTCCGTGTGTGTGTGTGTGTGTGTGTGTGTGTGTTGGGTTTTATTTGCCAGCCACTGCCTTTAGCTCTAGCTGTTATGGTTTGAATTATTAAAATGCTCAAGAACAGTTGAGATGAGCGAGCTGATGTGATAGAAAAGACCATTTGGCTGTTGTTCCCCTATTGCAAAAACTCCAGGTTTAAAGCTGACACATAAAGCTACTTACAGGTTAGCGCTGGGTGACATTTCTAGAAATTTCCAGGCTGTTTTATGGATTGGTACCTTTCTTTGAATGCAGTATGATGATGAGATACTTTCACACAAACCCTTTTTGAGTCTGACTATTTATAAATGCGGAGCAACCAAAAATACTTCACTGTCTCAAAAAGAGAAGAATGGAAATACTGTCTCTTTATTCAGTGTTTTGTGATCCTTGTGCAGACAAACCTTCTGGGTATTTTCAAACGAATACAGTATTATAGGGCTATATTATTGTTTTCTCTTATCTGTCCATCTCAGCCAAGCTATTTATACTATTTCTGCTGCGTTGTACTAATCCAGATCCTTGGGATGCATATTGCATATTGATGTTAAGGGTTAGGGTTAGAAATAACATGTTATTGAAATAACATTGTGATTAAAGCACACTCAATGCACCAGTCAAAAACCTTTTTAAAAAAAATATGCTTTAAAAAAATATGCTTTCATTTCTAAATCCCCTGCACAGTTGAATGGACAAGTAAAATCCTTGAAATGCATACATCAGCAAGGAATCTCAAACATTGTCTGCACAACTAAGAGCATATATTGTTGTAAGTTTGTCTGTTTTGTTTAATACATCCATTCTGATAAGTGGTCAGTTTGGATTTGAGGTTCAGACAAATAAATGTCAATAGGTTTTCAAGTGTACACACAGACTCTTTGTAACACGTATTGTTTTGACTGAAGCCGCCATGAAAAATAAGGAAAGCGCTCCATAATGGCTCCTGACATTGATGACTGTGTCTCTCACTCCACAGCCGATCTTAAACCAGGCCGGCCTGCCACAGGGGCCCTCGGACCAGAAGGTTGTTGTGGTGACAGTGGACAACTGTGACACGTCTGTGGCGCTGAGGTTTGGCCATATGATTGGAAACTACAGCTGCTCTGCCCAGGGCAGCCAATCAGGATCCAAAAAGTAAGTACACAGGAAACGCATCAACAGTATTATGGGTGCTCTAATTGGCTAGCTGGAGGGTCATTGCCAAGCGCAGTTACAATAAATTTCATTTTTGCAACAATAATTCCTTCTGTGTGTTTTTTCTCTGTGCTTTACGCATCCCCTCACTACTTCTGTATTGATTTCAGTAATTTCATTGATTCCTTTCTTTGCAGTCATCTCATTAGCAGATACTGAGTAAACTTGTTTTGAAGTGAAGTTCCACATCTCCAGGGTGTTAACTAAGCTTGTTTTTTTCTTCATTGGGATGTTTATCTTTTTTTTCTGCATGTATCTCTGGGGGGGGGGGGGGGAAATAACACTGCAAAACTGTCTTTGTGATGAATTTTTCATGGCCCCCGCACCAGTGCTGACGATCTGTTTTGGTGGAGGCAGAGCAAAACTTGAGCTATTAAATGTGTTTGGGTTGTGTGTTCAGATCGTTGGACCTGACCGGGCCTCTGCTGCTCGGGGGGGTGCCCAAACTCCCAGAGGACTTCCCCGTTCGCAACCGCCAGTTTGTGGGCTGCATGAAGAACTTGCGTATCGACAACCAACATATAGACATGGCCAGCTTCATCGCTAACAATGGCACTCTGCCAGGTATGTAGCATTTTGACCTGCCGTTTAGCTTTGGAGCTTTTAAGCTGCTGATTATCCATTTCTTTACTTATTACAACTGCGACCATTTTGCAGTCAACCAATGTTTGTTGTTGTTACACCAGCCTGGTTTGGCACAGGAAAGAAAATAACTCAGACTATAATGAGAACAGCAGGGAAGTGGAGGCGCTGGGAAATGATCATTTTACCTGCTATGAATAGTTTATTACCCTCTGCCTCTCTGCCACTTTGATGGAATAATGAGGTGGGATAGATCAAACGTACGTTATCTACCTATTTCCTCGCGCCCCTAGGATGCTCTGCCAAAAGACATTTCTGCAACAACAGCCCGTGTCTGAATGGAGGGACCTGTGTGAACCTGTGGGGCTCCTTCAGCTGTGATTGCCCCCTAGGATATGGAGGACAAAACTGCGAAAGAGGTAAGTGAGTGGAGTTAAAGGTCTGGGGCATCTGGGTGGGAGCAGTCACACATGAGATGAAGCCTAACAAGTATAAAGCCGTCTTTACTTTGCTGCTTTGCATCCAGTAGGTCGAAATAAGCCAAGTGGAAACATTTCCTCAGTAACAGAAAGTCGCTAATGCAGAAACCAGGGCTTTTCAGTGCAATTATTGGTGTTAGTCAAGCCAGAGATAAGAGCTTTCTAGAAATACCTGACTTGATTGCTGTTTCCTGTTGTGTACACCAGGCTAGTTTGCCAAATATCTGACAGGTGTTTATCAGTATCCACTGTGTGTATCGACTCTAAAGTATTACAGCATTAACCAGAGGAGGCAACATTTTCTCTCTCTTTGAGTTTGAAGGAACGGTGTTCAATTAGTGTACGACTAATTGCTTTTTTGGGCTTTGAAGACACAGCTAATGTTTTTATCCCTGTTCTTCAATGTCTTTTTTTTCCTTTCTTTCCACCTGATACACTGCAGCTGTTAGGGACAGAGGAAGAGAAATGAGCCATGTAACGCCCTTGTTTTTTGGTTTGAAGTAAAATGAGTAAAAAAGGAACATTTCTTCAAGTGAGCATTCCGTTTTCTCACAAAGATTAATTAGGGAAGAGGAGGATGAGAAGAGCTTAAGGTGCAGGGAGGTTGAAGGAGGAGTAACGTGTTGCAGAGAGCCCTCCATATGAAGAAAGGGGGGGGGGGGGGGGGGGGCGGGATGTAGAAGTGGGACAGGGAAGCATAATGTAGTGTGCTCACATGTTACTGATCTCCAAATCGGATTTAATGAGCTTTGATAACATGAATATATTAACAACCGTGGTCATGAACAATTCATCATAGGCATTAGAGGTATCTTTCAAACTCCAATTGCTAAAGTATTTAATTTGAAGGAATAAACATTTATTTGACGGTCCGTGTATGTAAAGCGTGTGCGTGCATAAATATTGATCTATCGCTATCCAGCATATTTCAACCTACTGTATATGCACAGTGCAATTAATAAAGCTTGTATTAAAGGGTTAGTTTTTTTAATGGTACTTTTCTTTTTCCATGAAAATTTCAAACATTGCACTGCAATTGCTCTCTCCTTGCATCTCGCTCCTCTTCTCAGCCAACAATGACAGCCACAGTGCATCAGCTTTATTTGGCATTAATAATCGATCACTTCAGTCTGAGTGATTCAGGGTGTTTTGGGGGGTTTTTTTCACTTCGAAGAGACAGCATAATGAGGGAAAAACTGTTGAATATCTAGTAAGTGTCCTTTCATGTCCCTTTCTTGACATGAAAAAGGGACAGAAAGCTGTTCTTTCAGAAAGCCGTGAGTCCATGCAGAGTGACAGACATGCAGACATGACCATCTTTTAATCAACACTCATCACAAGTAATACTGAATAAGTGATGTGTTTACTTTATATAGAAAACACAATAAATTTTAATACCACACTAATAGGTGTGGAATAACTAATGGGTTTTTAATTGTATCTTAAATTTTAACCTTATACTCTTTGTCTCTAACTCATTTATATTGTCAGTTCTGATAGACTGGTGTCTTTACCCTTATGAGATAAGAGTTGTTCAGTTGTGATAACTTGGATGTGATCAGTGAACATGCTGGACATAAGATGGAAGATATCTGCTGTTTGACAGTAATGACTCACGGTCACCTCACCTGCTGTGAAATTGTCTCCCCATTCCTCGCTCCTGCGTTCTCCCACCCTTACACACACACACACACTCTTTTTAATTTTTTTTTCTGCATTTTTCCTCTCTATTTATTTTTGCTGCAGTTATGGCCAGCCCGCAGCGTTTCCTGGGTAACAGCCTGTTGCAGTGGAGTAACCTTGCGGCGGCGGTCAGTGTTCCCTGGCATGTCGAACTCATGTTCCGCACGCGGCAGCCCAGCGCCACACTGCTGCACATCTCAGCTGGCATGCAGCACAACCTCACACTGCAGGTCAGAGCACACCGTATACTGAAACATACTCTCCTCGCCTGCACACACACACACACACACACACACATACACACACACACACACGCACAAACTCACTCTCTAGCTAGCCCATACGGTCTCATTCTGCTTGAGGCCAAGTTGCATCATACATTATTTCGCTCCACAGATGCACAGCAATGTGAATTTGTCCTCAGGGGGAAAAGTACGGTATATAAGTAGCAGAAAATGTTCTGTTTAATTAGAAAGAAAAGAAAACGTGAGCAGGCTTTTAAAGGTTATTTATTTTTCATGGTTATTTGGCCTGATTAGTGAAGAGCAGTGTTAGCACCTTAATGCCTATAGGCCCTGAACCTGTACCAGAGGCTGAAAACACATTTCTCTGTGTGTGTGTGGGGGGTCCGATCAGCACATGATAGCGTGTGTCTGCCAGTCCTAACCTGGAGTCCCACATGAGCAAAGACCAAACTTTTTTTGGAATGAGGCTCCACCTGTTGGCTGCCTGAATAGCAGCATGTCTGTAAATATTGGAAGATGCTGAGACAAAACATGCCAGATAATATGATGCTCATCGCAGCATCTGAGGAGTTTCCATTTTCAGACCTGTGCTGCAGTTATTGTGTTTGTCTAGACTGACGCCTCTTTGATGTTACATAACCGCCCGATGTCTATTTCCAGCTAAGCAGACCTATGATGTGTAACAATGCAAAGGTTGAACTTTGACGGTCGAATGCGTTAAAAAGAAGAGCTGTCTTTTTCTGTTCATTGTGTGAAGTGGTGCTGAATCTTGATGGTCTTTTTCTCCTCTGCTCCTCCCTCCTCTTCAATCCTCCCACCACCCTCCTCTTTTCTTGGACCTCCTGCTGTGTTTTCCATGTTCTCTGCTCTCTCCCTGCCCTTGTAGCTGCGTGGGGGGAGTGTGGTGATGGGCCTGCAGAGGGGGGAGGACTCCACTCTCTCCCGGGTGGAGGAGGTGCTGGTCAACGATGGAGACTGGCATCATTTGCAGTTGGATATCAGCGGGTCTGCGGGGGTGGCGGCCCACCACAAGGCGGTGTTGTCTATAGACCACGGCCTCTACCTGGTGAGTGGGAGTTCCCCTACAGATGGCTGATCGCTGTGTTGTATTGTAGTGAACTGGCTGTTTGTCATGGTGTGCTCATACTTGCATATATTACACTATAACTGGTTATAACCTTTTTATGTCCCTTTTTAAATGTCATGTTTATTGCCATTATTATCATTACTTATTATTAGCATTATAATTATTATTATTTGTTATTACCATTATGTTTTGTTTAAGTTTTTGATTTGCTTAGTGATCTTTTTTTTTTTTTTTATACTGTGTTATAATAATTATTATTATTTAAGTAGAGGCCATGAATAGGCCATGAATTTTTTTTTCTAATGTCTTCTCTTTCTTGTTTTCAGCTGTGCAAAATAAATAAAAGTTAAAGTTAAGTTAAAAAAAGACAGACAGATTCTTGTAGATTCGCAGTCAGCAAACTTGCATTCAATCTGTGTCATGCACCTTTTCAGGCCAGTATGGAGGTGGATGGGAAGCTGAAGCAATCCAAGCTGAAGACTGTGAGCGTTGGAGGTGTGACAAGGCCTGATGGGAAAATCCAGCATGGCTTCCGTGGCTGTATACAGGTCCGTCCCACTGCTTAGGCCCCGTTCACATCAACATTGGTGATATGTCAAAAAAACGGACTATATCCCTTGTGCTTCAATGAGACCTGTGCTTTGACGGGTGCCAAATGTCTCGCCTTAGTCGCTTGTTCTCACACAGTGCCTCACACTCCCATAATTGTGTTGTGCTTTAATGAATGTGTGCATGTGTGTGTGTTTGACTGTTTGTTCCCTCTGGTTCCCCTCAGGGTCTGCGTGTGGGCGGGGCCCTCAGTCTGTCCCAGGCCAGGAAGGTGAACGTCGAGCAGGGCTGCAGTGTGCCGGACCCCTGCGGCTCCAGCCCCTGTCCTGCCAACAGCTACTGCAGCGACGACTGGGACAGCTTCTCCTGCACCTGCCTCACCGGTGAGTCTGACTGTTGTCAGTCATCAGTATTGTCACTGGAAACATTCAGAGAATACAACCGTGATCATCATCTGTTCTAGGGTTGGAAGGTCACAGGCCACTGATGAATATTCACTTAGTATTGTTATCCGTCACATGGATCATTTGAATATTCCAACTCGGAAACATAATCAGATTACTTTTAGATACGCTGGGATTACTTTGTTGACAAAATCTAAAGAATATGATTACATTATTTTATATCTGATTACTGTGTTTTCTGTAAATCTAATGGATTACAAGTTTCTGCCATCATTACTGTCCTGTTACATGTAATCCAGTACTTCCCAGCACTGTTTATCACAATTTTCAGCCACTGCTCGAGCTGTGAGAACAAAGCGACTAATTTTCCTTTGCATTGCTTTGTTGTAGGTTACTATGGCAACAACTGTACTGATGCATGTTCATTGAACCCATGTGAGCATGAGTCATCATGCACCAGGAAGCCGAGCTCCTCTCGCGGCTACACCTGTGACTGTCCCAGCAGCTACTTTGGCCAATACTGTGAAAAAAAGTAGAGTGCAACTTTCCATATTCATGTTAAATTATGTGTATGTCATAGTTCCTCATGTATTGTATGTTTTCTGATGCCCCTGCTGTGTGTATATGCACTAAACTGTAAAGGTATAATGTTAGAAGTTCAGAACAGGTATTTTGTATCTGTTTGCAGCAGGTAATGTGTGATGCAAACAATAAGTAATACGTTTAATTAAAATGTATTGACATTCATTTCTCAATTATCGTTCAGTGAAAATAGTAAAAAATTCACTATTTTTTACCCTTCTCATAAACAAAAACCCCAAAACTGAAAAGATTTCACATATAATTTATTTAAGTTAGTTTTACAAGTACTAGTTTCAGTTCACTTTTAGTTTTTTCATAAAGTCTCGTTTGTATTTTATATTTCAGTTGAAGACTGTTTTTTTTAGCTTTAGTTTATATTTTATTACTGTGCAGATAAACTAAACTAAACTAACTGTGTATCCTCGTAGGACCGACCTGCCGTGCCCCAGAGGCTGGTGGGGTCACAAGACCTGTGGTCCCTGCGACTGTCAGACGGACAAAGGCTTCGACTCTGACTGCAACAAGACCAGCGGAGAGTGCCGCTGCAAGGTGAGTGTGCTGCTTATCGCTCTGTAACAGACCCACGGGTAAGAGGTGCATCGCAGCGGTTCTCAACCTGGGGGCCGGGACCCAGCCAGGTGGTCGCAGGATCATTTTGGGGGGTTGCGAGATGATTTATGGGATTGGAAAAAAAACGTATTTTTGCTATACAAATTTATTGTTATGTCTATTCCTTCTGCTTTTTCTAGCATTTTTGTTTTTTTCTTGTGATATACTACTATACAACCTGAAAAGGGAAAATCATTCTTCAAGTAGGCATCGCTTCGTCACGAGCCAAAAAGGTTTAGAACCACTGGCCCAGAGGTTAAAGGAGTGGGCTTTAACTGGGAAAAACTAGGTAGGGAAAGTGATTGAGAAACACTCTTCCCTCCCTCAACAACCACTGCCGAGATGCCCTTGAGCAAGGCAATTAACCCCCAGTTGCTGCAGTGGAGCTGCTCACTGGTTGTGCTGGGCAGCTCTCAGGTGTGAATGTGTGGAACTGCATCAACGTGAAGCAGGGTGGTGCTAAAAATGGATACATAATGGTTAAAAAAATTGAGCTGTGACTCAGTCCTTCGTCTCTCCTCCTCCTACCTCTCCAGGACAACCACTACCGTCCCGAGGGCAGCGACACATGCCTGCTGTGCGACTGCTACCCAATCGGCTCTTTCTCCAGGGCATGCGACAGGGAGAGCGGCCAGTGCCAGTGCAAACCTGGTGTCATCGGACGCCAGTGTGACCGCTGCGACAACCCCTTCGCCGAGGTGTCCCCTAACGGCTGTGAAGGTCAGGATGCGTTAGATAAACCTAATGCTGGTTTTTAAAAGCAAAATCTCTGTCACAAATATATTACATACAGATTTTTAAATAATTTTCCTTTTTTATGCTCATTATCCCTCTCTGTTTCTTGTCCCTATTCCGTCATTCTTGCCATTCAGTAATCTATGACAGCTGTCCTCAGGCCATTGAGGCTGGGATCTGGTGGCCCAGGACTAAGTTTGGTCTTCCTGCAGCGGTTCCTTGTCCCAAGGGAACTTCTGGTAGGATGGTTTTCAGCAGCTCATCAAATTACCATACAATAATGTCAATATATGAAATGTGCCTCAAGCCCTTCCTCTGCTCCACTCTATTGCTTTTCATCTCACATGTGATGACTCTCTCTCTCTCTCTCTCTCTCTCTCTCGCCTCCTTCCCAGGCACAGCTATCCGCCACTGTGATGAGCACAAGGGATGGCTGCCTCCCAATCTCTTCAACTGCACCTCCATTACCTTCACCAAGCTTAAGGCCCTGGTGTGTACATTCTCTCTTACTCTCTTATTCCCCTCACTTTTCAATTTACTCTGCAATTTCCACAAAAAATCTTCACTCATAAGGATGTGGAGGTAGAGGATAATTTCAAAAATATATTTCATTAGCAAAGCATCTAAAAGTTGATAAATTGTTTGTTATGCTTTACCTCCCCTCAGTCTGAGAAGCTATCCCGTAATGCATCGTTCCTGGACTCCGGCCATGTTCAGCAGACAGCGGCCATGTTGGCCAACGCAACCGTGCACACACAGAAGTACTATGGCAGCGATGTGAAGGTGGCCTACCGGCTCACCCAGAGCCTCCTGCAGCATGAGAGCAGCCAGCAGGGCTTCAACCTCACCGCCACACAGGACGTCCACTTCACTGAGGTGAGGAACGACGACGCCTTATGTTTCCACTGAAAATACTACACTCACACACACACACACACACACAAAGACTGCTATTGAAAACATGGCATGAAACAAAATAAAAACAATAGAATATAATCATGATGGAAGCAACAGGATATACGTAACGCTTCATGCGACTCTCCGCTGTCACATCCCGTCACACTGACCCCCCTGCTGTTTTCTGACAGAATCTGGTTTGCGTGGGCAGCGCCATCCTGTCTCCAGACACGCGGCCGCACTGGGAGCTGATCCAGCAGGCGGAGGCGGGCACGGCCGCGCTGCTGCGCCACTACGAGGACTACGCTAACACACTCGCACAGAACATGAGGAAGACCTACCTCAGCCCCTTCACCATCGTTACCCCGCATATAGGTGAGTTACACAGTTACTGCTTACCACAAAACAATGGTTCTAGTGGCGTACCAACAACTAGCAAAGACAATATAGTCCTTTTGGCAGACAGCAGTATGTTCATTCATTTTTTCTTTAGGATAAAGGATAAATCTTCCTTTTCACTTGCCCTGAGGGGGTTCCAGGGGTCCTTGAGGGGTTCCAGGTGTCCCCAGCAAATTGATCAATTGTTAAACTTCATCATTATTCCATTTACAAGAAGTTAACACAATTAGAGAATGTAGAAGAATGATTATTTTGATCATAGTTTCACTGTTATCTCTCTGCCTACAATAGATAGTCATGGAATTCTGGACAAATTCATATCTAACAATAAAAATATTCTCTGTTTTGGGTCAGAGAGACAAAATCTTATCAAATGGGGGTCCATGGCCCTAATGTGGACTAAATTAGGGGTCCTTGATTTGAAAAACGTTGAGAATCACTACACTACACCACCCTGCCGCCCGACTGCTTACCCTGCTCTCTGACCCTGCTTGTGTTCTCCACAGTTATCTCTGTGGACCGTCTCAAAAAGATGAATTTTGCCGGAGCCAAGCTCCCCCGTTACCAGTCGCTGAGAGGCCCTCGTCCTCTGGACCTGGAGACGGCCGTCACCCTCCCTGATTCAGTCTTCGAACCACCTGTGGACACCAAGGGCCACAGGCACCTGGATGTCTTCCCAGAACCCTCGCTGAGGAACCACTCAGCTTCCAGGAAAAGGCGTCACCCTGATGACAGCCAGCAGGACGCCATCGCCAGCGTGATCATCTTCCACAGCCTGGCCGCGCTGCTGCCTGAGAGCTACGACCCTGACAAGAGAAGCCTCCGGTAAGAAACAAGCATAGAAAGAGACTGAGTGGGAGGAAGGAAAAAGGAAGTGAGACTAAATAAAGCAGATGCAGACTGTGTAATCTGTGTATATTTTGTAGAATATTAACTCCAATCACATTAAATGCAACATTAAGCCAGAGACAATTTGGATTAAATATTTTTTTGAATCCCAACTATGTGGGCTCTTAGATATCTAATAGATGTTATCTTAGATTCATTAGAAAATGTATCCTATTTTTTTGTTGGTATCAGTGTTGTTGGTGTTACATGATTGGTCTCAAAGTGATTTTTGAGTTGTTACAATAATACACATGATGTCTATTATTTAACCACTTTGCTCTGCATCTAGAATTACTGAATTAAAAGTGGTGTTCGCTGAATTCATACCTTTTATCATGTGACTCGCGTCAGGGTGCCAAAGCGTCCGGTCATCAACACACCGGTGGTTAGCATCACAGTGCATGACAATGACGAGCTGCTGCAGCACACACTGGACAAACCCATTACGGTGCAGTTTCGCCTGGTCACCACAGAGGAGCGCTCCAAGCCCATCTGCGTCTTCTGGAATCACACCATACTGTGAGCGCACTGACACACAAACAGAGCCGATTCAGCCTTTAGCTGCATGAAACCGTGTTTTCACATTGTTCTCTCCTCTCTCCACTTTATGCCAGCGGCGGTAACGGAGGCTGGTCAGCTAAGGGCTGTGAGGTGGTTTTCAGAAACAACACTCACATCAGCTGCCAGTGCTACCACATGACGAGCTTCGCTGTGCTCATGGACATCTCCAGGAGAGAGGTGAGTGAGCACAACAGCCACCTAACACTGCAGACTGACGGACACCATGACTGATACGCTTCACTGAACCTTTTGAAACACAGTTACTCAGTATTCAGTAACTCAATCTTTTCCTCTCTTTCCCCTGCCGATCCTCAACTTTGGTCCAGAACGGTGAGATCCTGCCAGTCAAACTAGTGACATGGAGTACAGTGGGCGTGACGCTGGGCTTCCTCTTCCTCACTACGTCCTTCCTCCTCTGTCTGAGAGCCATGCAGTGCAACAAGACGAGTATTATCAACAATGGAGCCATGGCCCTCTTCCTCTCCCAGCTCATCTTCATCCTGGGCATCAACCAGGCCGACAACCCAGTAATGAATCAGTTTCTTTTCCATCTACTTGTCTTTATTTAACTCGTCCCCGTCCACCTCTGTGCAGTGTATCTCATCTCATCTCCTGATATCCCACCATCTCTCTCATCTGTTTGGCATAGGAAGAGTCTGATAAGATAATCTTAACTCACAATCATTTCCAGTCTGCCATATATATTGTGGTACAATGTGTCTTAGCAATGCTCCTTTCCTCCTCCACTCCCTCTCCCTGTAGTTTTTGTGCACAGTCATTGCCATCCTGCTGCACTTCTTCTACCTGTGCACTTTCTCCTGGCTCTTCCTGGAGGGGCTGCATGTCTATCGGATGATCAGTGAAGTGCGAGACATCAACTACGGACCTATGCGCTTCTACTACCTGATTGGCTGGGGAGTGCCTGCCTTCATCACAGGTGTGAAACCTCACATGATCACATGGTAACACAGAGAGAAAACACTCAAGGAGAAAACCTGAAAAGTTCCTTCCGGGCCTTTGTCCTCAACCCCGCTCTTGTTTCCATTTACATTAATAAGAATTCCTAGACAATTAAAAAGTTATTTTCAACAACATAGCAGTTGTCTACTTTGTCTACTACCCTGTCCTCCCATTGTATTACAAACTGCAGTCAAAAGCACTTTATATTGGAATCACCCTGCTTGAGATGACCAATCCTCCTCAAGCTAGAACATGGTTTCAACAGAAGTTAAAAATGAATCAAATCAACAACTGTCATCCGTTACATTAACAAAGAAAAACAAGCTTTCCAGGTTATGACATGCATACATGGAGACACACACACACACACACACACACACACACACACACACACACACACAAATACTGTATGCACACAAAGGGCACTGAGAACTTAGTAGTTGTTGCCTGATGGAAGGTCTGCTTTCTGTTCTCTTTTTGGCTTTGTCTATTTATTAAAAAGAAAGTTTATTGAATTTAATTTAATTGAATTGTCCCAAGGTTTGGCGGTCGGACTGGACCCAGAAGGCTATGGGAACCCCGACTTCTGCTGGCTGTCCATGTACGACACTCTCATCTGGAGTTTCGCTGGACCGATTGCCATGGTCGTGTCGGTGAGTCCCTGCAGCTCCCTGCATTTGACTCATCGTGGAGATTGTTGTGTCATTATTTGCATGATACAAATAATATACATGCAAGGCACTTTTCCAATTGCTGAAAGGTGCCAATACAATAAACATGATACAAACATAACAATGCAGAAAAAAATTGTTGCTGATTGACAAATCTGTGCACAGTGACACTGATTTTCACACTGTAGGAGGATGGTATTTGTTCTAGTCTTTCCCAGTGCAACAGTCCGTATTACAGTCCAACATACTGAGTCATGAGTGGTGATCTCATTAGAGTGGCACTAGAATTGTTGTTTACAATGAACACACCCACCACTGTTCAATTTGTGAGTTAGTGGCAGCAAATGTGTAAGTTAACTCACCTAAATTCAATACATTTTATTTAGAATTTCCTCTAGTAAGTAAAAAATGACAGTTAAAAATAATAATATTTTGAAAGGGACACTGATTTGTTCTTGACAGACTTGAGTTTATAGTTTACCTGCCATTGCATGTACCACTATATCACTGATTGGTGCTGTATTGTAAGGTGTGATACAGTTTGACGTTGTGTCCACAGATGAACATCTTCCTGTACATCCTGGCCTCCAGAGCCTCCTGCTCTCTGAGACATCACAGCATTGAGAAGAAAGAGCCTCGTGTGTGAGTGTCTGAATACAAACACCAACTAATCTGTCGGTGGCATGCTGCCTTTTGTGGAGAGTGAGAAAGTAGTTTCACTCAAGTGCTGTTCACTTTTGAGGTGTTTGTACAAGACTTTTTCTGTTGTAGGGAAATGTATCTGCACTCCACTACATTTCAAAACAAGCATCCGTATTTTCAGCAAATTTCTCAAAGAACTTGCAGTTACTAGACACTTTGAGAGGTTTATTAGGTTATGAAGAAATTGTGAACCTTTCAACCTGAATCAGCCAACTTCATGAGGAAGTAATCAAACCGGTAAAACTAGAGTACCAAGTCAACCACCTAAAGGATAATGAGCCAATGATGGAATTCGCCCCAGCAATAACAAGGGCATTACATTAAACATTTCCATAAATCCACTTTAAAAATAGCTCAAACTGAATCTGTCCCTACTGAACTGGCTGCACATGCAAAAACAGAGGACTAGAAGAAAGGGGAACTCATACTTCTGACCAATAAGATGACATGTGCTCAACTGGAAAAGAGCAAAACATGTTCAAGTTACCACATCATCAGTGCACCTAGTAAGCACGTGAGCACATGTGATTTTATTGGTCAAACTTTCACATTTTGAAAGGCAATACTGCTACACCACTGCTCGATTTTCACTGTTCTGGTGTTTAAAAAATGCACTAATTGACCTGATGGGGGTGCTATAAATACAGGTCCACATTTCTAACTTTGAAAGGCCCTAACTCCTACACCATGAAATCTGATTGATACAAAACTTGCTACACAAATCCAGCTACCCCTACAAATGACACTAATTGGCCTGATTGATCACTCTCATGTTTAGTCAAAATCTGATCAGTGGTTTTCTGAGATATGACGCCTAACAGCACATGAATGAATACACAAACAAACACAATACTCCATACTATATAAACACTGGGTAACATTATTTTAAATGATTAGTCCAAACGACTAACATAACTGCATCATGTGTGGGGGACGACATGTTTACTGTTACCTTGTTTATACTTAAGCAGATTTGACAGAAAATATTTGATATTTTATTTTACATAAATCAAAAAAAGGTTTAAAATTTGGGACTCTTATTCCAGAGTCCTGTCATACCATACTATATACATATTTCTACTTTCCACCACTATGTGCTGTTGTAACCTAAGGATCAGGAACTCGGCTCTTTATGGGCGAGACAATGCACTGCTCTGTTTAGTCCCAATTTGCTGAACTCCTGATGTTTGTTTTGGTGCATTTTGGTTGCTTATCTTCAACCTGCATCTTGGGGTCATGAGGGCATAACTAACGGATAGATCCTGCTGACGATCCCCCTCTGACCTCTGTCTCTGTCACTGCATGTGATCCGGGTCTGCAGCTCGGGCCTGAGGACAGCGGGTGCGGTTCTCTTCCTGGTTTCTGTCACATGTCTTCTGGCCCTCCTCTCCGTCAACAGCGACATGATCATCTTCCACTATCTGTTTGCCGGGTTCAGCTGTGTACAGGTGAGTCCTCCGATCCCCTCTGAGACTCAGTTTGAATGGCTGATTTTGTCTTTAGCTTGACCATCTCTCCTCTGTTGTTGTCCAACCCAGGGTCCCTTCATATTCTTCTTCCGCATCGTCTTCAGTAAGGAGGCGAGGAATGCCATGAAATACTGCTGCAGCCGCAAGCGCCCCGATCATATGATCAAGTCCAAGGCCTCTGTGAGTCTCAGTGTAAACCTTGAGAAAATGGAGGAGCAGCAGCTGCTCCTCATGGAGCAGTTTCAGACCTCTGGGATGTGGTTCTCAACCTGGGGGTCGGGACCCCCCAGGGGGTCACATGATAACTTTGGTGGGGGTCACAAGATGTTTTATGGGAAAGGAAAAAACAGTTCTACTACAAATGTATTATCATATCTGTTTTTCTGATTTTTCTCAATTTTTTGCTTTTTCCTGTGAAATACTGAATAGTTTTCAGCCTCCTTTGATAAATGATCAAATGAATCAACCTGAAAAGGGAAATTCTTTGGTTGAAGTGTTCACCACTCTGCATATGCAGCCTATGATGTGACGGGGGTCGCAAATTAGCATCGCTTCGTTTTAACAGGTCACAAGCCAAAAAGGTTGAGAACCACTGCCCTAAAGCACTAATACTGAACTTTATGTGGAATCCACCCATCAAGAGTTTTCACATTTGTTATGATCTTGGTTAGTTCCAGTAATCTTTGTGAATATGGTCAGCTCTCTCTCAAAGCCAGAATCCATTCCACAGAAACTCTATGATGTCATTGAGAGACTTTCTCATGAGAGGTTAACTTGACTCTGAACTCGAAAGGTTTTTTTTTTGAGCTTTTAAACTCACACTAACTTTATTGTATAATAGTGTCAATCATCCTGAGCCATAAAAGTACTCTTATGCCTTTTTCTAGCTTTGAACAAGAAACTTGTCCACTCTCAACTGCCCAAGATGATAGAGAAGAACAACATACTGTGTTTTTTTTAGAGTTGCTTTTCATTCATAACACTCTCCTCCCTCCTCTCCTTATTTCTGCACATCCCAGGGGTACAAATGTAACTCAAACTATATGGATGGCCGGCTGTACCACCTTCCATTCGGAGACTCCAGTATGTCTCTGAACGGCACCATGCAGAGTGGCAAGAGCCAGCAGAGCTATGTCCCTTTTGTCCTCAGGTACGGTATGAACAATGCTGTTCAACACCACTTGCAGAACAGTTTCTGTCTGTGTTTCCTAATAGAATTTCCATAATCAGTGTGTATCAGTAGTTCCCTTTATGTAGTTCTTGTCTTAGAAAAGATGTATATGCTACAATACCTGATTGTGTGTGAGGGGTGGATGGAATTTTAACAAAGTGTTCTTGTATTTTCCAGGGACGATGGACTAAATAACAGCCAGGCACATATTGCTCTGAACGAACACGGGTCGCTCTTCCATGAAACTAAAGAGCATTTGGACGGTACTTTTCCCATTCAGTATCTCTGACTCGCTGTATTGGCATGGATGTGTTCTTTTAAGAAAAGGATATCAGCTTCAACACTGCGACAAGTTTTACTCATATTTTTTGTCTTTGTCTGTGTGTAGAGCGTGACAGCGACTCGGACAGCGATCTGTCTCTAGAGGACGACCAGAGCGGCTCCTATGCCTCCACACACTCGTCTGACAGTGAGGACGAGGAGGGGCCCTACCCCCCAGAGGAATGCTGGGAAAGCCTGGCTTCCAACGTGGCCAAGAGGCCACACCCACATGGTACAGGACCTAATCTAAACCCCCAGCCACTTCACCTATGAGGAACACTTCTCATTTTACTGCACTCTCCTTGAGTACACATGTTTTTGATTGAACACAACTATGCAATTATAGTCATTGAGCACAACTTGCCTTATAGTTATAGTTAGACTGGTTAAATATCTACTATGTTTAATAACACTACAACATTACAGTTAGGACTTGTTCAATGCCAAGTATGTTCAGGTAAACCCAGTTTACCTGAACAGTTTTTAGGCTGATATTAATCATTCTGTTTTGAAATTCATAGTATACATCATAGTAAGTGGTATCACACTGAGTTATACCCAAGTTATATGTATACCTATGTGTAACTAGGAGTATAGTAACTTAAATGTTTCTGTGGTTATGTCCCAGATAAAAACTTGACTAAGATGTACTGGCCTGGAGAGTTCGCAGCCCCAGCAGGGGACAGCGAGCTGGGAGGACCAGACAGAGTGAAGGTGGAGACTCTGGCCAACCCCGAGCTGGGCCTGGGCCTGGGTCTGGGTCTGGGTCTGGGTCTGGGCCCGGCCCGGGACGACAGGCAAGGGGACAGGGACGCCACGACACTGCTGCTGTCCAGTCTGCCAAACCTAAACGCTCACCCTCAGAAAGGTGAGCAGTTCAGCCCAGTGCAGACACTTTCTAGAGTTTGGAACATTACTTGCTCTGTAAAAACCTATCGCTTCTTAATACATTTTTGAATTGAGTGTTGAGTCTGAAAATCTTATTTTTCTTAAAATAAGTGAAAAATCTGCAATTTGTGGTGGGAGATTTTTACTTGTTCTCAGTGTCAACTTATTTAAAAACAATTATTTATATCATGGCTTTTTGTTGATGGTACTAGAGTGATCTGCCTTATTCTGTAGTGGCACTTGCCCTGGAAAATTCATGAAACTGCACTGGAAACAAGTGGAATTATCTCATCATATTGGCAGAATTTCTTACTAGTTAAAAACTAGATTTTAAGACTGAATATCAGTCTGAATGACAAAAAGACTATTTTTACAGTCTGATTTCATTCCATAATGAGCTCCTATTTTTCCATCACATGCAGGGATCCTAAAGAAGAAGCAGCTTTCCCCTATTGTAGAGAGGAATGGCATCAACCGCATCCACAACGAACTGTCTGAGAACGCCGCAGGCCCCACTTCTCCCCAGGGATCCTCCTCGAGCGACGGCAGAGCAGGTCCGGCCAAACCCAGCCTCCCCGACCAGCTGAACGGAGTCGCCATGAGCATCAAGGCCGGGACGGTGGATGGTGACTCATCAGGGTCAGAGTGAGTATCAACAAAGGCTGAGACCCAAATAGCCAAATAAAGCTAATAAACAGGACAGGATCTAGGACACAACCAAGACCAGATACTAGAACACAAAGCATTTTCAAACTCACATAAACCACATGAGTAGTGGATTCTGCAGACTTGAGATGACTGTGAGAATAAGCATGTGCAGATGTTGTAGTATGTTGTGAAAAGCTTTTTTTTTTCTCAACTGTTAATGTCGAACAACTATCTGTGCTGCTGTCCTCAGTGATTTTCCGTTGTCGTCATCATTTGTAGTCTGTCCCATTTCCACCTGTACCCAAGTGGTGTTAACATTAATATTGCAGTTCTTCATTATCCAAACAAATACACCATCCTCCCTTTGTCCCCAGCTGGAAGGATCTCAAACAGCTCTCATAACCGTGTGATTTCATTTGATTGGAAACAAATCACTGGTTGGTTAGTGATTAAGTAGAGCAACACAACTGATTATTTTAAGAACAAAGATCACAGGTTCGATTCCCGCAACAGCCATCCTTGTTAAAGAGACACAGAACAAGACACAAGGTGCAGAGTCCCTACCTGCTCCAGGCTCTTATACCTCTGGTGAAATGCATACTGTACATGTATGTGTGTATTTAAGTGTCTCTCAGAGGGATATGCAAAAAACACGATTTCCTATTTGCACTCTTGAATACTCTAAATTCTTGAAATAGATATTATACAGCTTACTAATCAACCCTCTCTGCCCCTTCTCTCTTTCCAAAAATCATAGATTTTTATTCTTTAATTTTACTCACTGAAGCACTGATCCTCTTTCAAATATCAGGATCACTGTCTTCAGATTGGTGCATCATTTAGCATCTCGCACCCCTCACAACCAGTGTGTGTGTGTGTGTGTGTGTGTGTATGGAAGTGTGAGTCATTGCCACTCATGTTTTCTTTTCTTTTTTTGTTCTTTCTTGTGTTGTGTTGCATTTTGTCTCCAACACATCCCTCTCCATCCTAAACCTGCTCCTCCTCCTTCTCCTCCTCCTCCTCCTCTTTCATCTACCACCGTGTTTTCCCAGCAGCCACCGCAACACCTCCATGTGACCGCGCTGACGGAGGGGTGTGTCTTTGCAGGTCATAGAGCCTCCTTCCTCAACACCGATCCTGTTGCTTTCTACCGATTGGGAAAACAAACTATGTAAAACGTGGGGAAAAAAAAGATGGAATTCCCCCTCGTCACCATGATCCTCTGAAGGAGTGTGTGCGACTTTGCAGGTCAAGCAGTCTGTGTGTATGTGTGTGTGTGTGTGTGTGTGTGTGTTGTGTGTATTTATGTTCATACATGTGTGCCAAACCTCAGGAGTCACTGCACTGGCCCAGGCTCAAGCACACTAATAGAATGAGTCTCACTCTCCCTTTAAAGAAATCCTTTTGTTTACATACTTGAAGCAATGCACTTTTTTTTTTTATGTACACTGCCTGCCCAGATTTGCTGGTAGTCAACTTTTTGGATTTTTTTTATTTTTTCTGTTCCAGGATATATATTTTGTTTTGAAGACTATGGAACAATAAAGAAGTCATTCTTTCGGGTGGGACATTTAGTTGTAGAATTGCAAACATTCAGGGACTTTCCTCTTCATGCATAACTAGTTTGTAATGTCATCATGATTTGCCTGCATAGCTAATGTTGTTACTGTTTTGTTAGAAGCGTTAGTATTTGTGCTAAGGGATGGTGCCAGTCTGAGGTTTGCTGTACGGTTCAGTCTCAGCTACTGAAACTGCGTGTCGAGCAAGTTACTTCACGAGCCTGAAATGTCCGAGAGGCACAGAACGGTCGAGTTAAGCTTGTTCACAGACGATACACTGACTCCTGTCCCATCCAGAGGTGACCCTCCATCACACTGCGATGCACTGGATGCAGAAGCTCTGCGTGGATTTGTGGATAGTGAACTGAACTTGAAACAGTGAAGACAGAATCACTGCATTCTGTATCTGCCCGCAATGGATGCTCTGTATAAGCTATTTCTCATTAATGAAGGATGTTTCCCAAGGCAACAGCTATTCACCACTGGTGAGCTGACAACTGTACAGATCTGAAAGAGGGAGAGAGAGAGAGAGAGAGAGAGAGAGAGAGAGAGAGAGAGAGAGAGAGAGAGAGAGAGACTGCCTTCTCCACTACTTAGCCTTTGTTCCCTCACATCAGCGACGGGGGAAACCTGCATGCGCAGATCTTATAAAAGGACTCTAAGGACTTTTGGTACATCATTTTTTGTAAATCACTGAGAGCTAATTTTTTATGGACATTAAAAGTGCTCTCATTTTCCAATGTTTTATCTGAGGGACGAATGCTTTCATTTGAGTTCTGTGACTTAACAGCTGTATTTTATAGATTAGCTATGAGGCATTTGTCGTTTTGTAAAATACTTAATGAAATACTTGCAAATTTGTGTTGTAATACTATTTGAGCTGTATTCCAATTTTACTGTACAGAGTGGCCTGTAAAGGAAACAAGAATTTCAACATATCTTTAAATGAATCATATTGCATAGATGTGTACTTCACACAGTCAGTCCCACTAACTGGGCCAGACCATCTCAACTTTGAGGAATCATTCTTGATATTGGGAAGAAAATATCTTACATCTAAGTTACTGCTATTACTTTCAGTCTAATTTATGTGACCTTTGTGGAAGCCATTTTTTACCAACCATATAAATTTAATGTACAAATGTAATGTTATTGCAATGTCACAAGCACCAACACAAATTTAAATCAACACTGGTAACCCAACAGAGGATTGTCTCTTTTACTCTGGTGCTCCTCTTTTTAGGGTTTAAACTGTTTTCTACCATTTCCCATGTTACCTCAATATCTGTGCCAAGTAACAACATTTTCGCTTTCTTGAAATTGTTTTTTTTTTCTTCTTTATAATGTATTTTGCATTAAGTTCACTGCTGTTTGCTTATATCAAGGTACATATTGCTACTGTACATACAAGTGGAATAATCAAATATTTGCCATAAAAGGGACCAGGCTACAAACTCTTAATGTTAGATATAGCAGCCATTTCACATCAACCTGCTGTCACACAGCTGGCGCTCAACTTCCTTTACTCTTTTTTTTTTTATTGAACATTTAACTGCTACTTTGATACACTGTTCTTATCTGGTGTGTAAAAATTGTTCATTATAGCACCCTGCAATCAACTGCTTCAAAACCAAGAACTGTTGTAGATGACTGATGTCAAAGCTTTAGTGATACAGGGTAGTCTCTAGAAAATGGCTGGTATTTTTCTATGTGAAATTTCTTTGTAAAGGATTTCACCAAAATTCAATGAGTAAAACGGACAGATGTGGTTTTAATTTTGGTATTGTGTTTCTGCTCTTTGTGGAGAATCCCCCAGTGGCACATTGCATGAAGCCAAATAAGATAATATGAAACTTTAACGACCTCTGTGGGGAAACTGGGTCGTTGCAGCAAACCTAAATGAAAAAACAAATAATAAAAAATGCAAATGAATTTAGTAGTGCTGTAGAAAGGTGGTGAAAAAGCTCTAAAAAGTGAGAAAGAAGAGGAAAATCAATACCTCATTTAATCATGATTGAGTAGCCTACTGAGTTGAAGGAAACAAATGTGAGAATTGCTGCAACAGTTGTGCTATCTTCTGTGCTTTGGATAATTTTTATCTATTATTATTATTATTTCTATCATCACTGGTATTTATTTGACCCAGCTGCAACAACAACCCTCCCTCCCTCGCCTTGTTAAACAGAATACAGTTAGGTGAAATGATGCATCAAATCCCTCCTTGCTACATCATCACTGAGGCTACGTTACCAACAGGACATGAAAACATCACAAGCAAAAGTGTGTTTTGTTTATTGCTACTACTCCGTTTCGGAGAGACAGCAGGGACCGTCCCCAGAAAGCCTCTGTCTCCCGTCTGGCTGTTAACTCTTGCAGACAACTGGGTTCTGAGCTTGTCAAAACGCTCCTGGACCTCCTTAGTTAAAGCGTGATTGGGACCGAACGTGGACTTGTAATCTACAGGAAGGAAAAATGGGCATTGAGAGATCAAAAGTTCTAGGCTGTGTTCAATGTTTTGGTCTATAATAAGATTTGAATTACCATTATTCCTGTAGAGAACATAGAGGGTTTCAGAGGTGGGACCAAGTCAAGTATGATCGAGTCATCAAGTTTATTATTACAGTTTAGGTATGAGCAGAATAAATTTGAATAATTAACTATCCTCACATCTAAAGTACAAATTCTTACAGCTGTTGAAGTGAAACAAGTTAAAGGTGACATAGGTGAGAATGATTAGTTCATAATTTTTTAATTCAGCAACATTTTCTTAAACCCAGAGCGTAAACCCACATTGAAAATATGACCAAAACATCCTCTGTAGGTTGTTGAGATGCAAAAAGGATGAGGTATAGATATCCATCCAAGAATACATTTCAAAGAGTTACTTTTTTAAAGTATTTTCCAGTATTTGTAGAGCTTCCTTCTCAATCATACACACCGTGGGTAAGGGGATCTGTGGAAGGAATGCTACCAAAATTGAAAATATATTCTGGCACAACTGCACCCTGGTAAAGTACTGCAACTGTTGCTGCTTTTTCCCTGAAGGAATACTGCCACACATCTAAAATAAAATATCCACCTTTTGAAACATATGACACCCCTTCGTTGCTGATTTTATGGCAAAACGAATATGAAATATTACTGTAGTTATTAAAGAATTTATCTTTGGTTACAAGAGCGACATTTTAGAGGGTTTCATAAGTTGTATTTTTCAAATTGATGAAAATTGGATAGGCTGTATAGTGTTTGTAACTGAAATCATTTAAATGCAGTAGTCGGGTGTTTGGGATCATGACGAAGAAGTAGGCTCACACTGGTTTTGCAGTCCAGCTGTGAGTCAAAGAAAGAGGGATGAGGCACATCAAAAAACACTCACCAGATGGCGCTAGTGCTGCTGCTGCTGCCCGAACATGAAGAGACAGCACATTTTAAACACAAGTCTCGAAATAAGTCACCTTAAAGTGTCCTGAGATAGGCTGGAGTGAAAAATGTTCACCTGTGTTCCTGCATCTTCATCATCTTCGGGCTCTTCGTCATCCTCATCGCTCCACGCGATACATGGGACCAAGATTTATTCAAACGCTAATCTCTCAAACAATTAGGAGCAGAAGAAGCAAAACTGCACTGGTAACTCTGTAGACTGTTGCTTTAAAGTTTCCACTTTTGCCATCATATCGTTCTGTACTATCTGAGCAGCAGCAAAATAATTTTGATGGATGAGTTAACTTGGATAAATAAATAACTAGAGCTAATAAATGAGTTCTAGAATACTATTGAACTATCTTGCCTCATACAAAATCTTCAATTACAGAATTAGAAATAATTGTAGAAATAATCTACAATTTTTAGTTTTAACAAATCATTTTTATTAAAAAAAAAAAGATGTATTTGTATAGATGCAGAGATATGTTCAGTTTAAATACAGTCTAAAATTAATCTTTTTTTTTATATATATATATATATATATATATATATATTTTCATAATACTGGGGATGGACTACTTTTAAAACATTTTGCATCTAGTAACAATCCTATGACCAAGTAGCAATTAGCATGCCAGCTGAGAGAAAAGCATATTGTTGGCTAGAGTTTGTATACAAATACACAAAGCACAAACAAATAAAACATACATATTTGTGAACTTGCTTCTTCTGTATCAACTCCTCATAAATAATGTAAATCTAACAACTGAACACGGAGAACATCTTGGTCATAATTTATTGGTCACCTGTTCTAGGTCTTCAGAAATACTCCGTTCAGCTCCGTTTTTCATAAATACAACAAAAATACTTTTCTGATCAGAATCCTTAGCAAATGTGCGCTACGTCGTCTGGAGTGTTTCAGTTCGAGTCCTCAAGGCTGCTGCTCTTCTGATCCGAGCCGCAGTTGCAGAGCCGCACCATGATGCTTTGCAGGCTGGGCTCCACAATACCGAGCAGGGGCCTCTGGGAAGGGTCTCCGTTCCAGCAGGCCTCCATCAGCTGCCAACATTCCTCGTCGAAGCCGGGCAACCGCTCCGGCCTGGCACCTGGACACAACACGGGCTCAAGTGAGTCTCTGGCAGCCCATTCAGCCAACAAACAGAAACATATGGCAACAGACCCCAAAGACACACAGACAAACACTGAACATGAAGGCTTCATTCTTAACAAAGACTGGCAGGTTAAATTAGGATTAGGTTTTCTTAGATCAGGTTTTTTTTATTTATTTGCATTCTACATCAGCTAGATGCGCTGTGATTCAGCACTTATTTCTTAGAGACAACAGCAGCTACTGTAGTTCACCTTTTTTAACGTTGTTCCAGAGCTGGTCCTTGCTGGAGCATTTCTCAAAGGCTTCTGGGAGTTTTACTGAACCGGTGCAGAGGTACCAGAAAAGGATCCCGAAGGCGTAGACGTCAACAGAGTTATCATACTTTCCTGGGAGAAGAAGAAGAGCAAAACTTGAGACACTGATATATAACATTTCTCTGCTGTGCTGATAACATTATGTATACAAAAGCAGGTCATGTGACGGTGTTGTACTGCTCAGTATATACAGAATAAGACGAATAAGTGACGTGACAGATTTTTATGAGCCACTGGCGGCTCCAAACAAGCTCTTTGAAGCTCTGTCATGAGAGCTGCCTTGTGATGCAATTCTTTGACAGTGTGACAGGCGTCTCTGTTATTGTACCTGTAAACAGCTCCGGGGCCATGTGGATGGGCGTCCCAACGATGCTGCCCGACATCATGGCCTCCGGTTTACAGAAGCCCAGGTCTGTGATCTTGGCCCGATTTTGTTTGTCCAACTGGGGGAGGAACGAGGGACAGCAGACAGGAGATCAGGAGAGAAAGGAGGGTTTGTTTGGCCAGAAATGAAAGAAACAAAGCTACTTGGCTTAGTCATCTGTATTTTTTTTTATAGTTAGATGTTATAGGAACTAAAACATGGCCATTCCAACAAAAGTAAAGCATCGTCTTTGATCCCAATCAGAGAAAATAACAAATCATCTTCTAAGTCTGTCTGGAATATCATTTTCTGGCGTATAAAAATGTGTGTATAAAAATCAGTTTCTAAAATGATGTATATTTGAGATTGTTGTGTTTTTATGCAATTTGATGATATAAAACATTAACTGCTGTGATAGAGCTACCACTTATGAAAAACGTTGAGCACAGCAGTATTCAAATGAAGGTAGAGGCACTACATAAGACCCTGTACACTATGCAACACCAATACATAGAATAAAACACATACATTAATTTCCAAATGTGATCTAAATGTGACCTATTCTAATCAATTCTAAACTTACAGATTGATGCATTTATTTTTCCACATCAATGTGATGCGTGATGCAATGCAAAATAAAGTCATTAACTAGTCTACAGTTTGCTGAACCAGTAGTTCGCCTGCACTTACCAGAACATTCTTTAGCTTGATGTCTCTGTGCAAGAGGCCCTGACTGTGCAAGAAGCGGATTCCCTCCACCACATCCAGCGCAATCTGAAGTCTCTCCCTCAGTGATAAACCAGCCTGGGAGAGACAGACCAGGATGACACATAAGACACAGGGGAGACAGACAAGAAGAGAAAGACAAAACTGGGGACAGGGAGCAAGATGGAAGTGTGCGTTGCCCTTCAAATAAACCAATGATACATCTCCTTTTCCATGCACTGCAATATCAAGTCACCTTCAAGCCTGTGTAGAGATCTCTGTGCAGTCGCTCCATAATAAGCAGCACAGCAATGCTGGAACCGCCTCCGTAGGTATGATCAATCACAGAGCCGTGCAGGTCCACCAGGCGTGCATGCTTAGGCAGGGACCTGAGCCAAAACACCCAGAAGGACAAGGGGGGAGAATAAAATCTTTTAGTCATATGGCCAAAAAACAAAATACTGAACTGAAAGCCTTGTTGAGGTGTCCACACGAGGGCAGCCCTGTCACAGCTTTACTAAGAACTGCCAAGTTCTGCATTCCTCAGATTGACTGTTGAAATAGCCAAGCATTAATAAGACTGTGACACGTCAGAATCAATGTGCTGATGGTGCACAAAATAGCCTCAAGGCCTGAACAGTCAAAACAAAATGTATTTTAGAAGCAGGGTGTGGTCGGGCCAGATATGAAGGCAACTGTCATGTCCAATGACTTTTAACATGCAGACTTGTTTGCATGTTAGCTGGGGCAGTTTGGTGTGATGCCTTCAAATAACTAACCACGAGAGACGCTTCAGACACTGGGTTGTGGCTGAGATCATACCAAAGCAGCCGTCTTTATATAGTCTTTAGCCCTCTGTATGCGGTTTCTAACTCCTTACTACTCATTGGCTCACCTTGTATAGTGAAACTCCAGAGCCAGGTCATTCCAGTGTTTATCGTCAGGTGGCACCACAGATTTTAAGGCGCAGGGGTAAGGTCCTCCCCAACTATCACACATGTACACCACTCCATATTGGCCCCGGCCCAGCTCTCGCCCAAGCTTGGGCTTGCCTGTCAGAATACAATGCAGTTAGTTCTACTACAAGTGAGAGTTTATGTTTGAACAAAATGTTAAAAAAAGGATCAAGTTGTCACTTTACATTGTACATCGGCTAGGGGAGGTTTGACACTGTGACGCAGTCCTGATTTATTAACATGCTTCCTAATATTGATTTACTTAATGATGTCAAAGTCACAAATGGCTCTGCACACAAGAATACTACAATTACTAGAGTTTAAAAAAGGTATTTTTTATTTAGATTCTTGATATTTTATTCCATTACCTGGCACGCATAAAAAAAATATGTGCAGACAACATACAGAGTTGATGTGTACTGAGTCGAATAAGATTAGTGTGCTGTAAAATATGCACCTCTGTCTACAGGGTGTGAGTAGGCTCTGTGAGTTCAGCTCTGTCTCTGTGTGTGTGTGTGTGTGAACTGTGAGAGAATTCGGTGGTGACTCACCATGCAGCAGCACATCCCTGAGGGAGCGGCTCTCTAGAGACAGGCGGGCCAGGCGAGGGGCGTGGTCCTTCCTCACACGCAGCCACAGGTCCTCAGTGCGCTCCAGCCGCCCTGTGTGGCCTTCCTCCAGCTGGAAATACCCACACAAAAGACAAAAAACATCACAAACCTCCCATGGCTTAGTATTAAGAACTGTGAGCAGGTACTAAATGAAAGGTTTCTTTATAAAATGCTTTGTATCCACTACAGTAAAATTTTGCTCAGGCAACTATTTTGTAAGCAAAAGTCTTAAGATGATGTGTAACTTTCACAGTAATCCATAATGTGCTTTACTTTTATGTAAACAGTTGTTTTGTAAGAGTGGGTGTCACTTTTTTTTTTAAATGGTCGAGATCTCATTTGTGAATGAAACTCGTTAAATGCACATATGTCACGTATGTTGTTTGATACGTGCTGAGACCAGTCACGTATCAAACAGTCATCCTGCTTGATCTTATATTCAAAACACCAGGAGGGCAGCAAAAACCATGGCAGGGTTCTTGTTTATTTGTCATCGGCTGTTAATAACATTCAACCCCATCTATAGTAGAAAGACTCTAACTGTAACTTCAATACTTTAGTCTAGTTGTGGGCTAGATCCTGGACATTTTTTTTAGACCAACAGCAGCCAGAGGGTGAGGGTAAACAGATGTCTATCTGGGGAGCTGTTTTCATGTACTGGCTCTCCCCAGGGTCATGTCCTCTCTCCACTCTTGTTTATTCAGTATACAGATGAGGGTCAAAGCCAGCATGGGAACAGACATAATGTAAAGTTTACTCAAGACTAGTAGTTAGTCTACTTAAGGTTGATGAAACTTGCCATGGTCCTGTAGTCAGTGATTTTGTGCACTGGTGCGAGAGTGCTTTTATACAACTGAATGCATCCAAAACTAAAAAAATGTGGTTGAGGTGTCTAATGTTATCTCTCAGAGTACTATCATTAAGAGTCAGGTGGTAGATACTGTAATTAATGACAAGTACTTGGGCAACATGATTGACAACAGATTGAAATTTGATTGCAACACATAAATGCTGTGCCTCCCTGTTATAGAGCTTATATTGATTCAGTACTGACTTTTCCAATTATTTGTTGATATAATAATACTCTTGGCTTCAGAGAGAGTGCTCTAGTGAAGACTGTGAAGGTGGCCCATTAGATAGCAGTACAGTTCAGTAGCCTGAGTGACATATGCAACAGGCGGGTGGTAGACAAAGCAAATGGCATTATCTCTGACTGTACCCATCCATCACAATCTGTGGTTAATGTGCTGCTCTCTGCTCAGCTGTTCAGTCTCAGTACTGCCAAGAAACGGTTACAAGAGCTAATTTATCCCTAGTGCCTTAGGTTTCCTTAAAGCTGGTAGAGGGAAGAGGAGAGCCATGACTGTTTGTTCATGATATCATGATGGTGATCACAAAAACGTGTCATACGTTTCTTGCCTGAAACTCTGCATCAACGCCTTGCATTAGAGACTGACTGACTGTTGTGACTATCAGTCTTTAATGTTACCGTTTAATACTTGCTGCAAAACCAATTGCCCATGGGGGCAAATAAAGCTGAAACTTAAACCGTGCACTGCTTGTTTGTGTGTGTAAACAAGCAGTGCACCATACAAAGAATCAAAAGGAATGAACTAATAATCAATGTGTTCTAGTGTTTGGCACATCGACTGCTCATAGAGTCACTTCCTTGCATTACAATCAGATGACTAGTGTATTCAAGGCCTGCTGATTGTAATTTAGTAGCTAATCACAGAGAGGCTTTAAAACCCTTGAAAAAGCCTTTGTGGATGTCAGTGACTCTGATGTGATTATAGCCCTTCCTCTGATTATGAATTTTATGACGTTTATTTGTGTGGCACAAAAGTACGTTTAGTTAATATTTGCATCATCAGGCAACTTTGTTTATTCAAATTATTGACTGAGGATGACAACTGATTCTTTTTCTATGGGTGACCAGCAACAATCTTTTCCTTCCCGTCATAAACACATGCTGGCATTTTACTTCTGTCATGCTGCAGGTTGTTCTTCTATATAGATAAAACTCTCTATATCCTTTTAGAATTGCAAAACAAACTGAAATGAGAATATTCCCTCAATCAGCAATCCCACCCAGCCATAACTACAAAGCATCAGATCACCAGATCACCCCCTCTGTCACATTGTCACCCAATTATTCCATGTATTTTTATAACTGCATTAAGACTGGAGAATTAGTGAGAAATGTAGCAAGTGATGTGAATCACATTGTCTGTCATGTGAGGATTATTATCACAGCAATTTGACTGAAACTGCTTTGTGGTGGATTGTGAGGAAGGAGTTACAGCTATTTGGATACTGGGTTTGAAAGGTGAAGCAAGTCAAGTCAAGAAAAATAAATTCCTAACCCATGCTGCCATAGAGTGCCTGCTGTCAGGGAGCTGAATGATCCCAAATAAGAGCTGTCATTAAAGATATCATACAGTTATCATACAACTCAAGTTTATTAACAAATGTCATGCGTGTCATTTGAAAGTAGATTCAGAAAGGTATAAAGAAGTTTTCAGCGATTAATATATTTAATGTCAGCGCTCTTATTTCATTGTTGCTGGTCCTGAGTGTCTGCTCTAGTCACTGAGAGGTGCAAAGGCTTCTCAACAGTTCTGGTGAATCTGGTAGGGAATTCACAATAACCTGTCAGTCTGGACAGGTTAGTTAATGTCACACTCATTCAATCAGGATTTTTTCTAAAGGCTTCTGCTGGGATTTTTTGTAATGGGGTATTGAGGCAAATTCCCTGGAAAAGTCCTCACTGGCAGAGAAATGTGTATGAGAAAATAGATATTATGACAGTTATCTGACTAATTAGCTGGCTTGACAACCTAGCGGTGGGTATGACTGCAGTTTAACATTAACTCACTACATATCTGTGGCAAGACTTTAGAGGAGCTTACAGCTGGCTCTAACATACACTGGTGGTTTTCCTTACATGAAGGCATTCTGTCAGAATACAATGCAGCTAGTTCTACTCCAAGTGAGAGTTTATGTTTGAACAAAGGTTGCAATGTTAAAAAAAGGATCAAGTTGTCACTTTACATTGAACATCGGCTAGGGGAGGTTTGACACTGTGACGCAGTCCTGATTTATTAACTTGCTTCCTAATATTGATTTACTTAATGATGACAAAGTCACTTTAAAATCCAAATTAAAGCAAAAAAATCAAAAGGTTCATTTGCGCTTATAATTGCTTTGAAATTTCTGCAATTGCTCTCATCAATATGGAAACCATCAGCAAGAGATTCTGCCACTCACTGACCATTTTCTTTTAAATTATGTTTTGAATGGCATTACCATATTTCATGATAGGGGTAGAGCTTAACTCACTTTCAGTGGTATAGATGCAAGAAGGCATAATGCTGTAGGCCTACCAATGTGCAAGGCATTGCGACAGAGGAGGAATGAAAGCAAAGGGGAAACAATGATCTGCACTGTCTCATAGGGAAGACGTTGAGAGAACGGAGGAAGTTAACCTGGCGCAGGGATGCTGCGAAGGCGTCATGGGAGCTGTTGAGGCGCGTTCTGAACTGGGCGCAGATGCTCCTGGCCAGTTTGGCGGCACTGAGGCTTTCTATGGCATCCTGAGCCACCTTCCGCTTCCACTCTGGAGTGATGGCCGGAGGGTTCACAAACGTTATCCTCTGGATTATCTAGGTGAGAGACAGAGAAGAAGATGACAAGGAATTAAAAAAACACCATTTCTGAAGTCACCTTTATCATGCATTTTGAAACTGCTGTGGCTGGATCTGTGTGATACTGACCTGTTTGATTTGCTCCCAGACTAGTCGTGTGACAGAGGATCCCGAATGAAAGGTCACTTCCACATGATAGGCGGCGTTTAATATCTGAGGCAGAGGAGAAAAAGGAGAAAACATGTGAAAACCAACAGCCTGAGGTACTATAATACTCTATGTCCTGTTATGGGTTTCTGAAATTTGCTTGCAATCAGGTTGCTCCGTATTGAAGCCAAGTGGATTTGACAGAGGCCTCTTGACCAGCGACTCAATTGTCACTAGTATTAGTTGAATGGTTTCTGATGGAAAATCTGTGTTTGTTTTTCTGGTTGTCTGTTATGGACAGAAATCAGTGGGCACCCTGTGAGTGTCTTTCAGAAACCATTTTGACCTCTTCTGTTTGCCTTGGTTTGGTTCTCCAGCAGCCTTCTGTTAGCTACCACTTGTATGTTTTGTTTATTGTTTGTTTGTTCATTTTAGTAGAGTGTAACACGCCTTATAACTGAAATGGCTTTATTACGCCCTAACAACATCTACAATCTGCTGACACTGCTACTGTTGCTGCCACAGTCAAGCCTCTCTCCTGTCTCCAGCTTGATTAGAATGCAAGACTTTTAACAGAAGGTAAGAAATATGATAACATTGCTCACATTTAAGCATCTTTACACTCCTTTCCATGTATTTTGGATATGGTAAGAATTTAACTTAATTTAACTTTGCCACAGACCACAGCCCACCTGTTTGAGGTGATTGGAAGTAATATTGTGGACAGATGAGTCGATGTGAGACTTCTCCAGACTGTTGAGACATCGCTCCAGGGTTCCTACGAAGCTCTCCCTCAAATAGTCCACAGAGCTGATCAGCTTATTTGCCACTGCCTGGTTCAAACGAACCACAATGAGCTCCTGGATCTGATGGATGCAAGATTTGATCTCTTTTGAGGTAACAGGCTCTCCATTAGTTGTCACAATGATGTCTGTGGTTGAGAGAAAATAAAGAGTTTGTCAAGTTCATGAAACTCCTAGTTAGCACAATGAAACCCTAGTGCGGTAATATTAAGGGACCTTAGAAAGAGATGGTCCCTTAAGATTTTCACATAAAGATGCGATGATGCATAGGAACAAAGTGGCATTTCACAACCAGAGCATTTGTATTTTATCATGTCATGAATGCATCAAGAAACAGGTTACAGAAGTTAAAATAAGAATGTAATCTTTAAGAGAAGAGACTTGGCGATAGAACTTCCTTCCATTCAGTTGAGGTTCTTCTTGAACTATGAGAATACAATACACATGACTGGAGTATGAAAAGACTCTGTGTGTCCATTTGGCACAGTGTCTCATTCACACCTGGTGCTCTTGTTGCTGGCACACAAAGTAAACACTGGGGAGTTGTGGTGGTCTCTTGCTTTGTCACCATGCGCTCTTTTCAGTCTGAATCATGGCATGGTATGGTTTGGTTTGCATCTCCATTGATTAGGCAGCTAGCCAAAGATCATGGGGATTTGAAAATAACAGGCACCTCTCACACACTTAAATCAACATTTAGGTTCAGCATTTGATTGAGAGAATGAGTGAAACAAGTGACAATCATGATTTGGCTCGGGTCTAAAGACAGACACTGGCTTTGAGTCACACACAGTAAACCCTGGCAGGAGGAGACAAGTCAGCTGTCTGTGCCCTCTCCCTCAGAGAAGTGTGCATCAGCTGCATCACAAAGCTACAAGAGAAAGGCTAAAATGGAAATTGGCTGAATAGGCTGCAGCCTGGGAGCCACGAGTCAGCTATCTTCTGTAATGGGGACAAATAAGGACATAATTAAGAGAGGACATCCCTTCCCATTAACTTTCAGATGGGAGAAAAAAAAATGACACACATTTGGTCATTATTGAATAATGTGGACAACCAAGGACTTGATGTACTTATTACTTTAAAAATAACTACTATTTGTTTTTTTATGGCAAAAATCATTTGCCAGTTGATAGCACTTTTTGGAAAAATTGGATTATCTCATTTGTAATAAACTCTTCATACTGTGACTGTGGCTTTTGTCCAGAGTAAAACCTAACTTTTTCACAGTATACATCAGTAAATTGTACAGAGCAACAAGGCTTTTACTATTCCACTTCTTTTGCTGGGCAGTCCCAGTTGAGTAAAAGAATGTATTGTCCTAATCTAAAGTGCTAAAAAAAAAAAAAGTTAAAGACAAAGCAGCAGAAAATGCCCCCACAGAGATTTCTAAATTATATTCTGTTAACTAATTAATTACTGATCAGAAAAGCTGCAAACCATATGTACATCATAAAATGAAAAATCACTCTTGCTGAATACTGAGTTCACCCAGGAAATCTCAACAGTAAACTTAACTTAAAGGAAATGACTCACATCGGTGAGGGAGCAAATAAGAAGTACTGACATGTCAAAATGAGTCCACTCTCCGCCATCAATTAAAATCACAACTTTGGAAACACATCAGTTACCGGCTAGTATTTACTACGTCATGACTAAGAAAACTGTAGGGATGCACCGATATGGAAATTTTGGGCCGATACCGATAGCCGATTTTTCAAACACCACAATCGGCCGATATCGATAGCCTGCCGATATTTTGTTTCGTATTGACCCATTTGTGCCCTGCCAAAATAATCTATATCCTGCCCTTCATTATACTTTGCAATGAATATAGATTTAAGGATCAGCTTTTATTGTAACAACTTTCACATAACCAAAAATGCCCTTTTTGAAATTGAACTAAATAAATAGAAAGCAAATGAACACATAGATTTAAGAAACATCTTTTATTGTAACATTCTTTCACATAACTAAAAATGCCTTTTTTAATTAAAATAAACAAATAACATTACCTCACGCTGATAGGCTGTCCTTCCATTCAAACTTGAACGTCTTTGGAACAGATTAGTGACGCAATATATGTTAATGAGTATCGGCCACTGCCATCGGTGGATTTAATCTTATTGGCCAATGAGCCGATTGTAGTCAACAATGCAAAAATCGTCTATTTCCGATATTCAACCGATATATCTGTGCATCACTAGAAAACTGATGAGTTAGAAGTACACAGACAGCACAGTATAATAATAATGTGGTACTTTTATTGATCCACATATTGAAATTCTCTTTTCCCCTGCCCCTCTCCACAGGGAGGTCAAAACATAGGGTTAGCTACAGAACAATGTCTTGCTTAGAGACGAAAGGAAATTGAGGAAACTGAAAAATGCATCCCAAGCAAAGAGGAAAGGGAGAGAGAGAAAAGAGAAAAGGATAATGCCTGACCCACCTTATCAACCTCTCATAATTTCTATGCAAAGACATGTAGCAAGACATCAGTTTTGCTTATACTTTCCTACTTATGTTTTTGTTGGTTTTAGGTTGCATCTACCTACGCTTTCTTACGCTCACCTGTAAACTCCAGGTTGGCAGCATCCTCCAGCAACTGCTCTTTCATGCTGCTGAGCGTCTCCACAATCATCTCCTTCATCTCCTCTTGTTTGCGGTTGGCAATGGCCATAAGGGAGGTGAACAGCTCACCCTCTTTCTCCCGGGTGTACTCCAGCCTGCGGGGCGTTATCTGCAGGTCCCTCTGCATGTCAAAAGCCTGCAGGGAGACGGAGCAGGAAGGAGAAATGGTCTGTCAGTCTTTTCAGCTGGGGCAGGAGACTGGGTTGAAGCAGCTCATGCAACAGTATTAACATTTGTCACATGAGGTTGAAGTGGAAAAATAAACACAGACAGACAGATGAGACAGTATTAAGAGGCATCATCCTCTGACCTGGTTGATGAAAAGATCTAGACAGCGACAATGTATCCCATTGAGAAGGTTGGCAGCCTCCACCTGCTGGTTATGAAGCACCTGGCGAGCAAAGGGCACCAGCAACCGGTGCAGTCTTTCAAAGGCCTCCCCCAGCACGCTCTGGGGCTTCGCACCCGGGCTGGGCATCTGTGAGGGGGCACCGCAGGAGCAGTTCCCTACCGGGCTACTTAGGAAGCCAAGGGAGAGCAGCTGCTTATGGAGGGCGCTCTTCTCCCTCTCTTTCTCTTTCTCTGCACGGCGGCCAGGCTCTGGGGAGGCTTCTGGGATGGTGGCAGGGATACGGACAAAGCAGATTGGAAAGGAGAGCATCTCTTTGACCTTCTGGAGTTCAGCCACCTGCTCCGCACTAAGGGAATCCTGGTTGAGGGCGTAGAGTATGATTGGGATCACACTACGAGTGCAGTCTTCCAGGGCCTCCTCTATGGGCTGGACACTTGGACAAGGCACCACCATGATCTTGGCTTCCTGATAAGGAACCACAAAGAAACCACAGACAATGTTATTTTCCTTTCAAGTTAACCTGTTTCTATGAAGGTTATCATTAGAGAATATGTTTCTATTCATTTCTTGACCTCATGCAGGGAATGCAGGGGACCAGGCCTTAAGAATAAAACCATAACTTCTGGGCTATATAGTGTCCCAGATAATCGGAGCACAGTTTTCAACCACATTTACAATAAAATATGTTAAAAGGGATTCCTTGGCAGGAGCAAAAAACTTTCTAGCCACACAGACCACATGCTAGTTGTATTTCTGAACACATAGTGACACAAACATGTATGGTGGTCTTGGGAATGTCTATGGCAGGCGGGCATGCTTAACCTTTGATAAATTACAACATTAACAAAAATAGAATTGGAGAGAGCATGAGAGGGAGACATCGGGGGGGGGAGGGGCAGAGAAAAGAGAGGCATAAATGACTAACAGCCACACAAAGGAGACAGTCAGTCCTGTCTCCAAGAAACAAGAGCCGAGACCAACTGAGCAGTCTCTTTGGAACAAAGATAGCCTGCAAACATTTGTTCACAACCAATCAAAATAAATACAATGTTTTAATTGCCTTAATACAGTCAATTTCCAACAGCAACCTTTCAATAGAACACCACTAGGCTATTTTGAAGTTGTTATTTTGTTTCCTATGCGTCTTAAAAAAATCTGTCAATCTTTTCTAGTGTCATTGCCACCGTCCCACCTAGTCACAAATGTAAAAGTAACATGCAACCAGGCAGACAAATGGCCATGAAAGAAACTGGAATTTTCTTTTGATAGCACATTTTAAAGGGTGTTTGTTAATATCTCAACCCTTTGTTAATAAGCAGGGTGTCTTATGTGAACTCAGGGAGCACTGGCAATGAACAATCGTGCTAGATTATGCAGCTCAAAAGCATCTTAGAAATGTGGCGATAGGTTACCACCCTTTATGTCCTCTGTGTTACTGTGTGCCTAAGTTGAGGTAGGAAGCATGGGCAAACTCTGGGACGAAGAGAAGGCTAATTAGCAAGTTGGTTCTTACCTCTTGGCCTCCAAAGCAGGGTACTGTGATTATGACAGGGTTGTGTGAAAACCACAGTGAGCGGAGAGGTTCTCTGACTTCATTTACCCCCAAGTAAACATGTAAATCTCCATTCATTCATCAGAAACCAAACCCAGAAACGCATACTGCTTTAGTTTGTAAGAGATGAAATATAAACCTATGTTTACTGGCTGATAGCAATCATAATTTTTTAAACAATTCACACCTATTGAAATTAAATGCAAATTTATTCAACCCTAACATTAACTAACTAGAAGCCACAGGCCTAATTTTCATCAAGCACAGCCAATAATCTGCAAAGACAATAGATTCAAGACCACACTGGCCATTCTGTATTGAATCTCCATTATATAGGATATGTAGTTTATGTCTTCCAAACAATAACTCAGCTATGTAAGGTCCAAAGCTTGATACAAATGTAAACAAAAGGCTTGCCTGCCACAGAAATCCAAAACAAGTCAAAACAAGATTGAAGAGAATTGTTCATTCTTAACTTATTGACTAGGTGCCTGACACAGAAATGTGATGATTCTAAAGATGCAATCAAAGTTTATGTTTATATTGTTTGTAAATATTACAGACAGTACTTTTAGAGTTATAATAGTGGATCTAAAAGCTGTGAAAAGCTCCTTTCCATCAGCACAGCTCATTCAAAATCACAGTTTGGGGCTTTAGAAAACATTGAAATAAAAATAAAAACTCCTCAAATAAAAAATGTCTTAAGACGACATGAACAAACAGTATCCCGGAATTCAGTTGTAACCATGGCAACTTCATCGTAGCAAAGGGTTTGGGATTTATTCTCCATGGCCTAGTCATGTGAATCGCACCAGACCAGTGCCATTACGTAAGGGGGTTGGGCGGGTGGGCAGCCTTGAAGCAATGCTAGGCCTAGTTTCTGGGGCTGTCTGATGCTTGCTAAGAGGCCTGGGTCTAAAGGATTAGGCACAAATTTCCCAGTTTCACACATGACAAGGAATGACTACAATCCCATACACCATGGCAAATCAATTAACCCCACAAGATTGTCTGATCATCAGGTCCCACTGGCTGAAGACCAGCATGACTACCACTATGCGTACAGCAGGTCTTCCTTATTCCATACAACAATCAACAGTAACCTGCGGACGTGTTCTTGAAACCTGAACAGGCGAAAAGCAACCGCAACGACACTGTATTCCCAAACAGTACAACCAATCAGGCAAAGAGAAGACTGAAAAACACAGGAAATAATCAGCTCTGGTCAGTAATCTGTATGCCAGCTAAGCCATGTGTGAGCGCAACGGCTAGTTCCAGCCAGAGACAATGATGAAAAAAAAAAAAATCAATCTCCGTCCAGTACTACAGGAAAATAAACATCTCACAGAAAATAAAACTTACAGTATTATAACATCAGTTTGTCTTATTCAGCTAAGAGATACTCACTGACATGCTCAAAAATGGGGGAGAAAACTGGGGGTATGTGCGACCATGCAGCACGCACAGTGAGAGACTTCTGAAGTAGGCTGTTCTTCTCTTAAGGTAGGCTGTATCATACTGGTTACTTTAACAATTGCAGCAAACAAAAGGTTACCAGATACAGTGACTAAGCCTGTGTATATGGGGACAAAATAATTGCCAAAATACTTTCTCAGTTATTCCCTCTGTCAGTAGGCCATTGTGAGAGTGCCCTCTCCTTCCATTATGTAAACGCTCCTCTAATTAGAATTGACTGAAACCCCCTAATACGCCACTTTAACTCACAGCGATGCCCTCTCTACTGGCTTGGGCTATATATTTGAAGCCTACCTGTAGCAGTGAGTGGTGCAGGGTAATCTCCAGCTCTGCTAGCCTGTGGGCGGGGTCCTCACACTCCTCGTGGATCTCCAGGTCTTCCCGGGGCACTGTGTCCCAGCGTCCGCAGTTCGCTGCCAGCTGGTGTACCAGCTCATACTGGCCAGGCAGCGCCAGGCTGAGCCGCGTCTGTCTCCCGTGGGTGAAACACAACTTCCTCCTCTTACAGACAGTGCCCTGGACCCCTTCACAAGCCTCCCCAGCCTCAGGGCCCAGTGGTAGCAGTCTCTCCCCCAGAAGGCAATTGAGCAGCTGGTAGCGGGCAGCACAGTCCTGGCCCAGCACCAGGATGTAAGGAGCAGCGCCCACGGTGTTGCACAGGAACTCTTCCTCATGGCTGGGGAGAGAGATGCAGCTGAGCTGGCCTAGGGGAAACAGACAGGAGAAAAGCAGTGATATGTTTAACAGTGGACTAGGAACAGAACACAGTTATCTAGGTATTACAACTAAAGATGCCCCACCACTCTAACAGAGTCTTAAGCAACCCTACTCGCTCCTGTTATTAATGATCAACTTTTAAAGAGCCTTATTTTCAGGATATAGATCACTCTTGTGATAGTGACGTGGGGGAGATATTAAAGTAGATTTTGATAGTAGATCTTTCCTCGCGCCATTTCCTGATCCAACCCTGAGACTTGGAGTACATACAGAAGAACCATTTCACCCTGATTATTTGAGGGTAACAGACATAATCCTCAATGATGCTGAGTCACAGTCCAAAACAGTTATACAACACACAAAGAACAGAGGCCCGCAATGGCCTACTCTACATTTAACATCCCATCACATTTCTCTCTCGTATCCACCAAATTTTACTAAGTCTAATCTGGCATTATCACTGGACTGTACCTAACATGATACATTAAAGCCTACAGTTTCAGACCGACCTGTGCTAAGCATTTGACTGCATGACCTACGTCCAGTGGATAGACAATGCTAAACAGCCTCAGTTTTTGCAGGTTGTGCTTGTAGATCTATGTATAGCCTCTACCTAAATTATACATCAAGGATTCTTTTAAGATCCCACTGCATCATGTGCTATTATGCATTTTTGTACAGACAAATAAGTCTGACCAAGACATTTGAATGATGAATCTAGTTAGTAGGTGATGACATGCATTTGGCTTTACCCATGAAAGGTAGCATTATGGTCCTGTTTCCGATAGATTATGACTAATCTTAGGCTTAACATTGTTCATTCAACATTGGAAAAAATATTTTGGCCTACTCTTTGTACAGGATACAAGTTTCAGTAGCCTAAGCTACCATTGTAGACGTGAATCATTGCAATTTTAGCAGCATAACACCACTGTAACCAGGAATGTCATCCTGTGTGCTTAATCCATTTTCACAGAGATAAGTACCTTAACAGTATGGTGTGAAAAAGGGTGTACTATTCCCATGAAATGTTAGAGTAGATGTAGCAATGACTGAAAGTTTTTTTTAAAACATTCTTCCGTGGAAGTAGTTGTAATGCAACGATGTGACATGATGGTATCCAAGATCACACAGTGAATAGTAAGATCCTTCTTAAGTTGGCCCAAAAAGATACTGTAATGGTTCCATGGCCTACCAGTTATCTGGACAACTGAGACAAATTTCTAAACCTATACTAAACCTAAAAGGATTTCGTTTTTTTACAAGAACTAATCAACTCCTCACAGTGACACACACACACACACACACACACAATTAATGCATAAAAGGAGAATGCCTGACACCCCAGGCTTTCAGCCAACTAGTGAGGTGCTCTCACTGTTCATGGGCATAAATCTCAACATATTTGGTGCACTTAGCCTGCTCATGCTTTTGAGAAGGACCTTAATCTCTTTAGTTTTCCCCAACCCTAATTAATACATTTTTCCAGTCGACGTGTTGGACGAGAAATCACTTGGCAGCAGCGGCTTATTGTTACTTCTTCCTATTAGAGAACCACCAGTTTTCCCAAATGATACATTAATATAAAATACTTGAAATCACGGGGATGTGGCTGCAGTTATTTTTCGAGAACGTCTTGATTTTGTTAAATAGACTTCAAGTTGTGGGTGCACTGAACACGCTACAGTTATGGTCACATGCTGCAGGTGCTTAAAACTTACCTGCCTCCAGAGAAGCTGCATCCGAGCTTATGGCTGATGCACAAGCATTGCTATAATTTTGTCTTATTTCCCGGAAGAATACATCCGTCTCTTTCAGGTTCTTTTTCAGTTGTGTGGAGTGCTTGTTGTAGCTGCTAAATGTCCGTGTTAGCTCTCGAGCTAAAGGAGTCGTTTTCTGTAAACTTCCCTCCATGATCAATAGTTGATCTGCTGTCGACTCCTGCACCGATTTGCAAGGGTACTACTTCAAGGCAGGTACCGATTCTTACAACACCCAAATTAAGAGTCTTGGTTAAGAGATGCTCAAAGACAATTCAATGAATCAACTGCTCTGCGGTCATATCAATACGTGCTAGATAACAGTTAGCGTTGGGTTTGTCCATCATACAGCTAATTTAGGCTGTTAGATAACCAACTAAAAAATAAACGCCTTCGCTCGTAGTCCCACCAACGATTTCTTTAGCATTAGTGTAGCGTTAGTGTTGGGCAGTCAACGTCCCTACAGTCGCTAGTGTCAATGAATAAAGGCATTAAGGCTTGTATTGTTATGATGGAAAGCTGAGTAGCACAGCTAACATCGTGCCATAGCCTTGAGCGCGAGACTAGTGTTGACTCAAGGCAAGATTTTGACAATTAGCTAGCAATGTTACTGCTATTTAAGCCATCTTCGACTAGCTGCCTCGTCTAAGTTAGCTAACTTAACCTCGACTGTGTGACTGACTGCAACCCAATGAGCGCCTTGAAAAACAAACAATGCCAAAAGTCAAACGTCAATGTTTTGTTTATGGCAAATGTGCTAATCTGATTCCTGCTTCCTAGCTATGGTCCAAGTAGCGTTACTAGCCAGTAGGCATCTCCGGTCCTCGCCTTGGCCTGGCACACAGACATGCCCTTTCAACTCACGTAAACAGTCCCGGGCATAGCTTTACAGCCGTACAGCTGAATGTAAAGAGGCGAACTTTAGCCCGTTGCCTCTGAATGACAGCGGCCTGTTCACAACAAAACGTTGGCGTTTTCCTCAGGTTCCGTGGGAAGATGTATTCCTAAACTGGCTCTGGCCCAAGGAAGCTAGCAGACATCTTCAACACCGCCGATCGACGTCAATAAAATTGAAGCTGAATGTTGTTGTTTTTTTTTTAATGACGATGAAGATGAGGAGGACCGTGATGATGCGGGGCGAGGTGTGTCCGAGCCAAATCACATACAGACAAGCAATCAAATCACTGCAAAGAGAAACTCGACAAGAATCAACTCAGGGAGGGAAGAAGGCGGGGTCGATATTGCGCACTGCCATCTGGGAAACGTAGGCCGAAGGCTGAATTCTCCCACCTTCCCTTTACTTTACTTTAGCATTTTACTCCTGTAACATCTCCTGTATCATCAGCTGCAGACCCGGAGACTATTGCCATCATTTTCATACCTGTTTTTTTTAATTGATGAAAGAAGTGTTTTCTGATAATGACATGGCCATATACTTTGCGGCACACATCAAAAGTTATAATCATCTGAACCCAGACTATTTGGAGTTCATGATGAATAGATAGCTCTTTATTGGCCCTTATAGTGCGAACACAAAAACAATGAGAGTGATGGATTGAAGAAACCATAAATGTATACAGAATATTCAGTATAATAGTATAATGTAAAAGTAGTTGTATGTACAATGTATGTGCATGTGGTGATATTAATAATAATAATAATAATACATCATGTACACTAGTCTTGATATATCAATAGTGAAAATCACAGTAATCGTAATACTACTACCAATAACTATAGCAATAATAATAATAGTACTTGAGACTAATCAAGTGGCCAAAAACAGTAGAATAATTACTCCAAATGGCTGTTTTACAAATTAATGTGCTTTATTTGACTTTGTGCATCAATTAAATTGTACGTGTCATTGAAGATATGATACAATAAAAATAATCATGCGATGCTGCATTCCATTGTATTCGGAAAAACAACCTCCAACACGGAGAAGTGCAACAGGACGGTCGGAGTTCCCAGTCGGGGATTCGGGCAAGATTCATTCCGCCCGAGTTCCTCTCCGACATAAACACACCTGACGTTTACTTAATTTTAGCTGTCAGATAGCTACGTTAATGGGTGAATTGAGTGCTGCGTCCATGTTTTCCCGAGAAGCCTCACTGGAACGCATTTAGACCCGACTTCCAGTGGAATGCAGCATCAATATCCCATCTTCCTGTAGCATCGTTATCACACATGTCCCTGGTGTGCCGGTGGCATTTCCGACACACCAGAACCATTTCCGCCTCTGCAGCTGGATGATACTTTATTTTCTACTGTTTTGGGTACATCACACTGCACTCTGTGTTTCCAAATACAATGTCACTACTTGTTGTGAAACCAAGCGCAAAATATAGGGATTTAGGACTGGTTCAGATTACAGGTATGAAAAAAGAAAAATCTCAAATTGCTGGGGTCAATTTGACCCCAAGCATAAAAGACGTTTGTTAATTTTAACATAATATTGTCGGTTATATACATCTTCTCGTATGTAAATATTAATGTTGTGTCAAAGAAAGACTTATTAGCCTACCATGTGGAGTTGGAACTAAACTTGTTCTCTCTTTGTCCAGTATAATACTCAAGTAAAGAGATATGTATTTCTGTACCTCCTCCTTTAGAATAATATACATTCCATAACAAATATCAGCCTACATGACAAACTTTTTGTTAGGTGAAAATGAGAAAACACAATACACGTATTATACATACATTCATTTGAGGGAGAAAATCAGTTGTGAGTAAAGCAGATTTGGGTCAAAGTGCTGATGAGCTCCATCTTGTGGCAGAGATATAAATTACATAAACAACCCCTTTTAAGTGGCCTAATGGCTAGAGTAGGCAATAGTAAAGTGCACTTGATATTTATGAAGTCATTAGAGACAAATATTTGTGATGAGCTTGACTTTCTTTTTTTTTTTTTTTTTTAGCATTGTGCGGATGGGATTCATTTCCCCTGCCTACATTCAGGTTTTTGTGATAATAAAGCTCGATTTTTCTGGAATTAGCTCTTTTAGACTTGATCAGAAATACGTACCGCTCTTCCACATTGTGCATTTCATTCAGCTGCCCTGTGACATGGTTTTGTGGACCAAGTGAGGGGACATTTTTCGCTCCAAAAGCACCACTTTCATTGTCTAATTTGTGCACACGGACCTGAACAAATGAATAAACACTGGCACTCTAAACCAAAAAGCAAACACAATGGGTATGTTCGTGTTGTGGTATGAGGTCAATTAAGACAGAAATGAGATGTTTGTTGTGACAGAGCAGCCAAGTGGATTCAAATCAAAATGTTGCTCAGATTGTTTCAGGGCAATCTGTGAATATTATGGGGACAGTGTCAGTTGGGAACACGGCACCAACACTGGATGTTCCTGAAAAACGGGGATGTCCGGCCATCCTGCAGGACATGTCCTGACTAGCTAATCAAAAGAATCATGGCTTTGCCAGGTTTTCTTTCAGTGAAGCCAACTCAGTCCAACTCAAACAACTCAATTTCAAGAAACTGTTGACTGTATGCTGGCCTCTAGTGGCGCACAGAGGTAATGACATACCCAATAACCTGCCCTAACCCTTGCCCGTGCATTACACAAGCAAATTAATACAATACTTATCCCAGTTCCCTAGAGAGATATACAGTACTAAGGTCAAGTTGACCGAATAAAGCCGTACATCTAGGACAACTTCCCTCTTGGTCAAGTGGACCCAGATTTTGAAATGTTGATAAAGATTGCACATAAGATAAGATGAGATAAGATAATATAGTACATCTCTGGGAAAGTGGAATTCAAAAGTTCAGTCATCCACAAACCCAAACTTTTTTTGCAGCACATACACTCACACATAACACTCACACTCTGCTGTCCTGAAACAGATTTCAAGGGGAATGACAGTCAAAGCATGCAAGTTACCTTCTCCAGTCTGTATTACTTAATCAGATAGAAGTTGATGTGTAAGAAAAAGATGCACCGGATCATTCATCTCATTTTTTTCCCATAGTGGTTTACAAGTGGAAAAAAACCTACTTCAACAATTACAGCACATTACACGTTCGCAGCAGGATAAACCGCATGATGAGGAAATGATACTGGACACAGTGCCTGGATGATTTGCTAATTTATATATTGATAAGCTTTCTGCGGTTAAGACTTCTTTGGATATGATTAATACTTCAGTTTAGACCTCCACACAGCCCAGTGCTTTGGCCTTGAAACAACGGAGCACAAAGGGTTTTTTTTGTTTGTTTGTTGTTGTTGTTGTTTTTTTTTTTGGGGGGGGGGGGGGGGGGGGGGGGGGTGATACATTAAAGTAGATTATTTAGATTGAGAACAGAAGTAAAAACACCTGTGACACTATCAAAGTTCAGCCTTTGTCCCGCCCCCCTGTTTTTTGGTGCGCTCGTTGTATGTCCCTCTGCAGAACAGTTACTGGCTGTGACCTATATTGTATTGGCCTCCTACTACTAGGCTACTGTCTACTGCTACTGCCATTACTCCTACAACTACTTCTACAGCTATTACTACTTATATTACTACTACTTCTACTAATAATACGCTTTTTATAGTACTAATGCAGGGTTTGCAAAGAAATATAATTGTAGACCCAGGAACCGTAGAACGGCACCTCCCGTCGTATAAATCAAACGTGACACCGAGCTGCTCAAACGCCCCTCGGCTATTTGACGTGGTTCTTCGTGCATGCTGGTTCGTTTCATAGGTCCATGTCTGTGGCACTGATAGCAGCAGGTTTCAGTACACAACGAATACGAAAGGCGCATCCTGGGGTATAAATTGGGTTTTACCGTCTGTCCTCAACCCTAGTTTGTCGGCCGCAGTAAATAACCTTCCTGAAATCGGTGGTGGAGGCTCGGTTCATGTTTATTTTTTCAGCGGTTTCAATTTTCTAACCTCAACACCTTGAAAGCAGGAACAACTCGCACCAAGAATAACAACTGGAGGGCTCAACACGAAGGAATGTGGTTCAACAACACTGCCTTCGTCCGAGAATAAGCAAAAAAGAAAATAACTTCGTGCACTAGAATGGAGGGTTCAAATAATGCCGGACTCTCGTCAGGGTATAGGCCGCCTATCGGGGAGGTTTTACCCGGGGAAAACGGTCATTTGGGGAAACCTGCGTCCCAGGTGCCTGCGAAAAAGCAAGCCGTGAAAAGGCATCACCACAAACACAACCTGAAACACAGATACGACTTTCTGGAGACCCTCGGGAAAGGAACTTATGGGAAAGTGAAGAAAGCAAAGGAAAGATCCGGCAGACTGGTAAGGCTTTTAATATTCACTTTTTATTTGGGATTGTTTGCAGTGTAAGCGGTGTAATGCATTTGAACAGTGATGCCCACATCTGCAGTGTTAGGTCTGTAGGCCTGCTGTACTACTGTCCTGCTGACCACCTGTTTGGAGATTCTGTGCTATTTTTAGAAGGACTGTCTGTGTACACAGGTAGCCTACATTTGGATTTTTATTTAAAGAAATAAAATAAAATCCATAGAAAAGTACAGGTACATAGAACAATCTATTGACTAATCAAAATGTGTCTACTGCTTGGCAAAACATATGGCAGACATCTGTAGGCCAGTGGCAGATTGTCTTTATTAAGAGTTGTGAGTATATTACTGAATTTGAAAAACATAAATAAATGGTAAAAGTACTAGTAAAAGACAACAAATTTAACAACAAATGATTGGCAGTTGGCTAATCAACTTATGTTTGCCCAAGAGTTTAGTTTGTGTGTGTGTGTGTGTGTGTGTGTGTGTGTGTGTCTGGGGGGTGGGGATGCTCTTATTTGACCTATTGGATTTTGAACACAGCGTCCCGTCTGAATTTCAGATGGTCAGATCACTGAGTAGCCAGGCTGTTTTATGTTGTCCTGTGAGTTAGACCGCATGGGTAATGCTTAAGCTTAAATTTATTCTCGCTACTTTTTGTTATGTTTGGCAGGTCTGAAGTTTGCACATGTACCTAGTCTTGGTCCTGTGCTGAGACAAGGGTGCTTATTGAGAACTACTGGACAAACTTAATTAAAGTAATTTAAAACGGTGCAAGTACTGTCATATCCTGACATCAGTTATTGGACAGACGGTTAAGAGATGTCCCTGTGTCTGGGGCTTAACAGATTCTTTGTGGTGTATTAAAATGAAGAGAAAGATGAGTTGTTGGACTATAAAAGCAATACCTCTGCTTGTGGTCATCATACAAAGGCTAGGTTGTAAATGCTGATATGCTAAAATCTGTCAAGACTCATTAAGTTTTACATAATTGTATTCTAATGGCATTAGGTTTTAATGAGATAAGGTATAGCCTATCCCCCAGTTTCGGTCTTGGAAAGAATATGGGAAAATTGGAAATTTACCCGTCTGGTGAGGTAAGGGGAAGTTGCCACTACTCTTCTAGGTGGATTCCAATTTCCTATGACCTAAGAGGAAAGGGAGGTATTTAAAATAAACTGAACAGTCTCTGTATAAATGTCTACTTTACACCTGTGACGGTCAGAGACATGTTTCAGATGATTGAATCTTATCAACAAAAAAATATCAGTTTGTATTTAACATCATCATGGATGGAGTCATCCATTATTGGAACAGTACAAACAGTTTACATTGTGATAAACTGAAAGATTTTTTGTTTCCATAACCCAACGCACAAGACCATCATGAAATGTGGACCTCATTTTTAGGATGATGATCTAACAAAAATTACACCTAGAATGTAAATGCATTTTTACTATTCATTCATTTACTATACGACTTAAAAAACGGAGAAAAAAAAGCATAGGACCTACATTTTATTTACTTTTCCCAGTATTTAACTCCCTTGTCCCCAAGTGTGTCCCAACTGTCATGTCATCTTGGTTTTATTTTTTTTATTACAAACGTACTTTGTTAAAAGATGACGTTTTATAATGAAAACTCAAGGAAGTAACAGTTTGGGATTTCTCTCCCCGACAACTACAGTAAAGATCCTGTACATGTTCAGCCCTGTCTGCATGCCTCAGTCCCAGGTTAAGCTGGCTATGTTCAGCCCAGATTTATTGTTTGAATCCACACCAAACGGGCATGATTTAAATGATAGTTACCAGGAAACTGAAACGGCAGATATATTTAGAGTACATTCAAATGCTTTTGTTCTCTGATCTTCCTACCTCAGTCTTCACAGCACAATGGGCAAAGATATGTAATTTGACACGGGGAGTGACACGACACAAAGGATGGCTTCATCTTGCGTGCGGATGGCACTAGTGTTGCTGTTGCCATTGTCTGAGTTTGATTACGTAATCTTATTATGTAGGCAGGGAGGCTTCAACGTGGATCAATATTGTACTGGTCTCTAACTGACAACGTCACAAGTATGTGCTTTAGTTCACTGATTCATCAGGACACCCAGATCAGTGTTTGACTATTTCCCCTCACACAGTATCAAACACCACTTGTTTTCAGTTGGTTATCAATTCTGTGTTTTGCAGTGAAAAAATGGTTTCAGTTGGAGTATTGCAGTCGAACAGACCTACAATAAGAAACAAACACCCACAGATAACCTCACAGCGGTGTTAACTCATCATGAGGCTGTCTGACAGCTATGACAACAAAAGCAGGAAACCACCTCCGTTCCCAGACTCAGGAAGGAGACCTATGTGATGATAATACTGGAGGATCATCTACTCCAGACAATGACTCAGTAGAAGCGACAGTTGTGTGTTGACGCTGATCTGATCTGACAAGTCGGTAGATTACTCATTCCTCATGTCTGTAGTTTTGAGGGTCATAAACAAGAGGAAGCGAGGACACCCCACCAACGATACCAGAACTGCCATCTGCTGCCTCATGACGCCTCTCAACCTTGGGGTGGATTGATGACTCACTCGGGGGGGCAAAGAGGAATCCGAGGCATCTGAGCTTCAAATTGACAAGCGCAACGTACAGACGTGTATCCAGTCTGCCAAAATTGGCTTACGAATACAGACCCCTACACATACTTTGCATTTAAATTTTCTTATTCTGGGGGCCTCACTGACATAATGCCAGACAATGGATTTTATAACCACAGACAATACATGACCCCCCACCCCTACTGCCTTGTTACAAACAACACTGTGGTGTTTTCAGTTCACGATCTGTTGTCCTTCTCACAACTGGACCACCCCAGGATGAAAGGAATTTCTTGGGAGAGATATATGTTTAAACTAAATAAAGAGGCCTAACATTGTTCCATTGCCATTATATTGTGTCATCAATGAGGGTTTAACCATTGCTACAATAAGTTATTAGTCTTGAGCCAGCTGGTGACCATTGTATTCAGTGTTGTTTGTCGTTAAAACAACCATTTGACTCTTCTATAACAGTAAAGCTGTATTATATCATTAGTGTCTGGAATCAATTTTGCTTGAATGAGGTTAATGGTTGTGTTTTAAATTAATGCTGCAATTTGAAAGTACATTTTTCTTCTAAAGTCAGGCTTTTCTCTTTTAAGGTTGCCATAAAGTCCATCAGAAAGGAGAAGATAAAGGATGAGCAGGACCTGGTTCATATTCGTAGAGAAATTGAGATCATGTCTTCACTCAGTCACCCGCACATCATCACCATTTATGAAGGTACGATATACAAAATCAAATTATTGTATTTGTGTTTTTCTTTTTTTTTGGAGCAAAGCATCAGTGTTTACATTTCGGGAGAAGTGAATGAGATCTCCAAGTTGCATGCGTGACACCTGGAAAAAGAAGTTTCCGAATCAATCTCTGTTTGAAGAGGCATTCAGAGTTTGGTCACGCAAGTCTTTGTGTTGGAAGACTGATGCGAGGTTACATAAGCAGTGATGCCCTGACGTACCCTGTCACTGCTGCGGGATAATGTACAGAGCCTTGTGCTCTCCAGTGTCCCTCCCTGCCTAGATGGTCGTCCTTTTGAGGTCTCTACCTCAGTGCAACCATTCGCTGCATGCCTGTCTGTGTACATTACATGTATATTATATGTACAGTGGAGCCTTCTTTATTCTAATCCCTTGGGAATGGAGGTTGTACAGGATAATGAAGTTATAGAACTCTGAAATATGTTTTAAATCCACACCAATGCTTATTCCCAACATCTAACATTTATGTGTAAGTACTATAAAATGCTGCACAGTCCAATATGCTGTTTTAAATGTTTGTGCAGAAATTGGCCTTTTAAATTGCTTAAACAATAATTATGCATGATCTGTTGAAGTCATTTTCATGTTCCAGCAGGTTTTGCTGTGTATTACCGTTCGGTAGACTGGTTGGGTTTCAAAGTCTGAACTTTGGATAAAAGAGGTTCTACTGTATGTGTGGTCTTGCAGTGTTTGAAAACAAGGACAAGATTGTGATAGTGATGGAGTATGCCAGCCGGGGAGACCTATATGACTACATCTGTGACAAGCAGAACATCTCTGAGCGGGAGGCCAGACACTTCTTCAGACAGATTGTATCAGCTGTGCATTACTGCCATCAGGTAAGGTAGTTTTCTTCTTCCTCTCATCATGTCAAGGTGCAGGGCTTTCTTACAAGGCATATAAAACTGGTTTAAAAAAGGAAATGATTAGATTATCTGTCATAGGAATTGAATACAAATTGAAGTTATGACTAAAGTAGAATATACATGGTGTGGAAATCTGTCAAATCTTCACCCACGGCCACCACACCAAACCTAATGACGCAGAGCTCAGCACACACTAACTGTTCAGCTCATCAGCCTTTTTCCAGGGCACTGGCACCCCCAAAGTTACATAATGGGCATTCTTCACTGTCAGCCTGCCATTGTGAACCGGGCGGCTGTGAGAACGATGCAGGGTGAAATGAACAGTTGGTCTGTGGAGAGCCAGCGTCAGGGCTAAAGGCCAGTGGTCCCAGCACACACACAGACACACACACACACACACACAGACACACATGGTCTCACACTCTAATGAGGGTGTGATGGAACAGAAGGGCTCTGCACACACACACACACAAATCAGTTGTTCTGTAGTCTAGAACTGTAACGATGCAAGTCTGTGGCACACTGTGTAATATTATATTGTGTGGCTGTTCAGCACAGTACAGTGCAATCATCATAAATGTGCCCTGGACAATATTTGCAGAGTGGATTGCCATGTTGACTGTACTAACCGTCTGTCAATTTTCTTTACTTTTTGATTGCTTATGTGTTAAGTAAATATTTCAGTATCCATGTTGAAAGCAGGAAAAAATCATCTAAGCTTTTCTCCCAAATTATGTTTGGTCCGATGAAGTCTAAAGCATTCTAAACAAGTTTTTTAATGGTTGCATCTAAATAATGGTGCAAAACATAAACACAGAATGTGTCAGTTGCTACAACTGTGCTAGCAACAGGCATATAAGTATGAAGTAGCTGACCTGCATTTTTGAAGGCAAACTCAATTCAAACTCCTGCTCCAGCCAAAGGCATGCCCCCCTACAGAGTAGAGGACAATAGAGCATAGCTGACGTACCAGAAAAATCTTCTCTCGGAAAAGAATTTGTTCTGACCCAGTAAAGGGGAATCCTTTTATATCATGTGGACAACTTCCAGTAACTGATATTGAATGGCCTGGGTGTTGAATTTATCATTGTACAAAAATACTGTTATGCAAATAACTTTTGATTATCTTTTTCTCCTAGAATGGAATAGTGCATCGGGACCTGAAACTGGAGAATATTTTACTAGATGGCAGTGGTAATGTTAAGGTAGGCATAAAGGACACATGTGATCCAACACCCAAAGAAAATGGCATTTATACACCTGTACCATTCTCACACACAAGGTTCATGGTCATTTATTTTTATGGTATTTTTTTTATTTATTGGGTTAGGGTTGGCTGTCATAATACTTGATACTCAAACAATACAAGGGATTATAAAGGAGGTGTTGGGTATTAGTGAAATATTATAAAGGAATTTAGATGTTTAAATCAAGTCCTGTAATGTATGACAGGATTTTATTGCTACTTACATAAGATTTTGTGGAGGAAAAGGTGACTTGCTATGAAATCTTTTATATTGAAAGTGACAAAAAAAAATGATACAGACAGAAAACACTTCGGAGATATTCACAGTTAATTTGACAACGCTGTAAAAGATCAGACATGGGTCAGCTTGAACTGTATTCTTTATTTTTGCAGATTGCAGATTTTGGCCTGTCAAATCTTTACCATGGTGACGAGTACCTTCAAACCTTCTGCGGCAGCCCTCTGTATGCTTCCCCAGAGATTGTCAATGGACGGCCTTACAGGGGGCCAGAGGTGGACACCTGGTCCCTTGGAGTGCTACTATACACCCTGGTTCATGGCGCTATGCCATTTGATGGGAACAACCACAAAAAGTTAGTCCAGCAGATAAGCACTGGAAACTACCGCAAACCTAACAATCCCTCAGGTGAGTCTTTCAGCTCAGCTTCTCTTGGAACTGAAATGTTACTTTAGTTGATGTACTTTGTTTTGCAGTGTACTTTATGGTGATGTCTTGACTTGCCCTTGCTGAGCACCATAATTAACTTTATTTTTTTCTTTCTCTATATCAGATGCATGTGGGCTTATTCGCTGGATGCTGATGGTGAATCCTGAACGCAGAGCCACAATAGAGGAGATAGCAGGACACTGGTGGCTCAATTGGGGTTACCAGCAGCCATTACTGGCTGAGGGTAAGACGGCTCCAGTAGAGCAGACAGTTTCACCAGCTTCTCCCTCCACACAACATCCTGGTGGGCTTGCCAGTGTTGCTGGTTGGCTGCGCCGTACATCCAGGCCTTTACTGGAGAACGGCTCCAAGATGCGCTGCCTGCTCCGGTCACAAGGTGGTGGAGGAGATGTAGTGCGGCAGCGTTCGCTGCGGAGGTCACGAAAAGAGAACAACGTCTCCCAGACCATTCATGAAGGGACCACCGACACTCGCCCCTCTAAGGGCATTCTCAAGAGACGCAGCAGTCTGAAACAGAAAGTGACCAGTGAAACCCCAACTATAGCTGCAGTGGAGCCACAGAGAACGTTTGGCTCGTCTACATCAGCCAATGCCCCTTCAGCTGCATTGTTGCCTCGCAAGGGTATCCTAAAGAAGCCCACAGAACAAGAGTCTGGGTACTACTCCTCCTCCCCAGAGACCAGTGACTCTGCCTGGATACCACAGGTTAACGAGTGCCCCTCAGCACCACCCCGTAGGAAAGGCATCCTAAAGCGCAATGGAAAGTTCTCCTCTGGTGGGTTGCAGGAGTTTGGCTCTCTCGACCAGCTGGCAGCGTCGTTACCCCGAGGGGATGCCAGGGCGAGGCCAAGTGGGGCCATCAGCGAGGACAGTATTCTCTCTTCAGAATCCTTTGATCAGCTGGATCTACCAGACCGTGTGGGACCTCCAGCGCAGTTGGATCAACCAGCCAAAGGTAGCATGAGGGGATGTGTGTCTGCTGACAACCTCCTGGACATCAAAGAAGACGGGATTCTTGGGGAAGGTTTGCTGAGGCCCTGGAACTGCTACCAGTCTGGAGTTGCTGACAGTGCTTTTTCTATCACAGACTGTGAGAATGTAACGGAGGCTTACAAGCAGGCCATGGTAATAAGAGGGGCTGCAGCAAGCTGAAGACCAGCAAGCAGCAATGGACACTGAGTAAAGAATTCTTTAATGACAGTAGCAATGAGGCTGAACATACACATAGCCAAAGTGCAGTATGTGAAATGAATAGCACGTTGTAGTAGGTGATAATCGTTTTGGCTAACTTCAGGAATTGTACAGTACCAAAAAGGGGAAAGAGTTTCTGTTTCAGATCAGATTGCTAGTTTAGGTGGTGATTAATAAACAATTCTCAATCATGATATTATTAGATAGCTTGTTGATTGATAACAGGCTAAGAATCACCAGATGACACAGTGTCGGACAATTATTGACTGCAGTTGAAATGTCCATTTCAAAGATTCTCAGAAGAAAGGTGACATTGTTAGGCTTGCTCTCAAAGTTTCATAATTGGTGCAAAATTCCACCCTAAAACCAAAACACTGGTCTGCGATGTCATCAAGCAACAGTTTTTAGAACTGCGCCATTGACAGTGATTAGGAGACTGACTGTGCGGCCACTGTGACAGGCCCCAGAGCTAATATCTGGTCGTATGTTTGATTTAGAACGGTTAGCACTATTGTGAAATAAAGCTGATTTTAGTTGTGAAATCCACAGAATCACTTAACCGAATCCACAAAGTCAGTCTCTCATTTATTGGCAACAGAACGGTTTGAGAAAGTGTTTATAGTCCAATTACTGACTCTTTAGATTCTAGTAATGGTTCTAGCATAGTTTCATATGTTCAAATATTGTGTCCAAGATAATTGGAATAACATGAGTTCAGTTTTAGGGCGGGTTCTCCTTTTAATGTATACTACTGCTTTTACTGCATTTTAGGATATGGGGAAATGGTACATTTCATCAATACCAAAGAGTAAATTTGATATTATCTAACGCTGTGTTTTCTTTTTTTTTTTATTATTTAAAATGGTAGCAAAGTGCCAAGAGGATATTTGTATGCAACATGGACTTGATCTGTCAAAGAACCTTTTGTTTTTGTTTTGTTTTTTTTCCTCTTGAGATGACTTGCAATAATAAGATGAGAAAATGACTTGAATGATATTTGTCATACACTGGCTCATAACAAGAGAAACCTGTAGAACCTGCCTGTGCTGCCAGGCCTACACTGGTATACATGCTCAGATGGCCATAGTCTCTATGCAGTTGGCAATTTTACAGGAAATTTAGGGTTAGCTCATGAAATCGGTTCATAGTTTTGGAAGGTGACAAGTTGAACAACATTGAAAAGTTGTTGTCTGAATGAGTTCCAACCAACTAAGCCAAGTATAATGTGGGGGCCAGTTAATGTGTAACCTTTCAGCCAGTCTGCTGTAGAAGATCAGACACGGAGCTCAGGTGTGTTTCATTTTCCATTTTAATTAAAACAACAGGTGGTCAGGGAAAGGCATATTATGTTATTTTAATTTACATATAGAGATAGATATTTAATTCTAAGTGTTAGGATTAGTGCGAATTTACTGGATTGGTGCCTTGGCGTTGCATTTTTAATAATGTCAAGCCAGTGCCTGGAATAGCACTTTATCAGACCATCGAAACCTGATAACCATGCAATCCACTTACCCATGAATATTGATTTCATGTAACAAAATAAAACGCACAAGACAATTCCCAGAAGCTGCAAAATCATGCTGTTATTCAATTACTGGAATGTAAGGAATGTAGTGTTTTTTTGTATTTAATTACTTTTTTTGATGGGTGGTATACCCCCAAAAAGAGCAACAGGAATTTAAAGCCAGTATGTGCATTAATATAAGCTAGGAAATGTCCTAATTTCAACTGGAAGTTCTTAAAGTTTTTACATCTTTAAGTTCTACCTTGTGGAAACTAAGGGATAGTATTGAAGACTGAGCTATAGTCATTGTCACCGCTGGCTGAGGCAATATCATTCATTATTGATTCATTGTGGTACAGATAAAAGAAATACAGTCATCTTCAGAGAAGACGGGTCTACGGTGGCATTTGTTTAATTTTTTTATGTGTAATTAAACATAATATGCACTGTGCATTTTGCCATCAAGGTTAATTTTTGTCAAATGTTTCCTATCTATCTTTACAAATTTACATTGTTCATCTCACACACATGTAACCGGTAACATGTCCCAGAAATAGTAAATATGCAGGTTCAAAGATGTGTTTTGTTTTTTTTCCTTGAGAGCAACAAGAATCATGTTTGCCAAAGTTACTGGCTTATCTTTTGCATTACTGTGTGCTCTGCTGAGCTGATCTGACCTGGATGAAGAAATCAATAAAAAAAAAAGTGCTTGAGTGCTGCCTTAAATTGACTGCGACCTAGTTACAAATGTTTTATGGTAGTAGTTGGAGAATACAATACAATGTTGAAATCAGGAATAAAGTCCAGAGTGCTCAGAGGATGTCTACAAAGCTAACTATTCGTTTTGGAATGAAATCAAGAGAAATGGAAAATGCCATTTTATTATTGCATATTAATTGAAATATTACATTTAAAATGTGCAAACATTGTTATCAGGATAAGTGCAATATATCTGGTAATATCACAAAAGTTAAAACAAGCCCTGAAATATCTTAGATAGCAAGCATCAGATTCATATCTCTCAAACCTATTGCAAAATGCTTTTTTAAAAAGTAAAAAAAAAACATGAGCAGCAACAGCATAGACATATCAAAGAACTCTGAATCATTATGTCAAACAGTGGGACCTTTAGACATGTCGCAGAGCCTTGTCACAGACGGATCTCCAAAAATCAACATGTGAAGAAACACATTTATCACAGTCTTTGTTTTGTGAATAGACACTCAAATAGTTTTGCCTGGTATTTAGCGTTCCCGTCTCTCATGGCAGTTAATTCATAATGTACCCTAGCCATTCATGGCAGGGAGGAGTCTGAGAGCTTGCTTGCCTGCGGTAATGTCACAGGTGTCAATGCAACATCCTGAATTTCAGCTGATCTGTGGGCTGGGTGCTCCTGATCCGTAAACACCAGCAGCCTGGAAGCAAGAGGGCAGGCTGAGCTCCAACACGCTCCCCAGCTGGTCATAGCAGAGGCGGATAGAGTTCTGTTCAGGGTCAATAAAAAAGCAACTTACTCAATATTTTATGTGCATGTTTGAGTAAAGCATGCTTGGCCTTCCAAGCATGCACTGAAGAGCATGATTGACTTTCAGGGAGTAGTTAAGCAAACCAGGATGATGCATCTTGAACTGATATTTCTCAAATTGTTTGTTCAGGGTGCTTGAAAGCTATGATCCGTCTCCAACTACTTGACTGATATTGGAGAGCGGATTTCGTGCGAGTGCCTGGTAATACTCCAAAAAGATCAAAAACATACCAGTCAATGCTGACAACAGGGCAAAGTCAAAAGATACACTGATATGAAGGTTTTACCATGTCTGAAAGTGTCTAGTTAAACATTACCCTTACCAGATCAATGACCAGAAGGTTGGCCAAAAGCTTCAGGACTGAATCAGTGGAGATGGTACCATCCAGTAACTTCAGTCTATGTATGGCAACCCCCACACAGGCACATGCAACAGTGGAGGGCAAGAACACTGAAAACTTGCAGTCTGAGGATAAGAGAGAAAAATGACTTGTATACTTAAAACCAAAAGGATTATAATTATCCACATATTTGTTACTTGATAATTATCATCATTTTCTAGTTCACCTTAAGGACAAGACTGTGAGAAAGTCAATAAGAGCTAAATGGTAGGTGACATGTAACATAATTAAAGGAATGCCAGCATTACAGACACACCCAGAGAGACAAAAGCAAGTGCTTTAAAGCAGACATTTCCCAAAACCTGATAATCCGACACATTAGCCTAATTGCTTCAGGCAGAAAAGATGGTGAGACAAAACGTCAGCCATTCAATCCTTTCTCAAACACCTTTTTGAATGGATTACAATGTCTGGAGCCAGGAAATATCTAAATTTTACAGGCTGCAATGCCACAATCTGTCTAAAAAGTCCTAACTGGCTGTATCCCTGTGACTTGTTGCCTCGGGCAACCTCATGGAGATTCGTGGGAAATCAGCCAGCTGAATAGACGGACGTGGGTCTTTCAAAGCACACAATACAGGATTACACAAACTCAGCTCCCTGTCTCCGAAATGAACTGCTGACACATCGTAATCAAAGTTATGGCTGCTTTGTGCCCTTTGTTCACCATGTAGAAAGTCACTTAATTTCACCCAATAAATGACAGAAAAACATTATCACTGCTATAGTTGCATGGTGCATAAGATTTCTACTGCTACAATGATAAAATGGTCTTATAATTGACCACGGGACTCAATTAACACAAGAAAATTCTAGTTTGAAAAAAAACAAAAAACAGTTCATCCACTCTAGAAACATATTGTTTTTTTTCTCTGGGTGCCTTCAAACTTGTTGTTTGGATAAATTCTCACTTATGTTGGCAGCCTACCATGTTATGTAGCTTACCTATGGCTGCCAGGGCAATGTAGGAGTGAACATGCCTGCGCATGTTTTGGAGGTGGTGGGGGTGAACAAAGGGTATGGCATGAAGAATTGGCTCCAGGAAGTCAGAGGGTATCACAGAGGCCAGGCACCAGTTTAACCTTGACACCACTGCCACCTCCCATTGCTGGAACACACACATATTCTTCTAAATAAATCCAAAATGAACATACACTGTATATTTAACTCATTTGTCAGCATGTGGATTTAGATGTTATCCAGTCATAACAAGCAAGATTATAGAATAAAACAGAACCTGTTAGACTATAGGCTATTTCACCAGACCTCTAACAAAAGTGATAAGGCCTAGTCATAGATCTGGATGTCAGACTCAAAATGAGTATGACCGCCTGGTGGTACCTTCCTCGTCAGGGGTTCCTAAAAACTTCTTAGACCTAACTAACGTCATTTGAATGAGTCGTAAATTTAGGACTAAATAATAGAGCCAAAGCTATGATTAGAGAAGTTATTATTGTACATTTTCTACTTGGGATGGTTTCTAGCAAATTAAATAAGAGTGAAATTCAACTATTCCTCATTTTGCTGGAGACCCCCTGAAACCCCATCAGGAACCCCTGGGGGTCCCCAGACTCCACTTTGTGAACATTAGCACTTCTCTATCATCCCATCTAGCGTCTAATTCAAATAAATGAAATGTTACAGATTTACCAGGATGTCTGAGACTGAAGTGGAGTTGTCTGTGTAGATGCAAAGCTTGCTGGCACTCAGTGGAACAGTCTCTCTCAGTTTGGAGGCCAGGAACATGCAAACTGCTCCTAAAAGTTGCAAGTTGGCCTTTTCAGTGGCAAAACGGCTCAGGTAACAGTCCAAGTAATTTACTGCCAGTGGAAACACCTCTTCCTCACATTTCTGTTCCTCGCACACCTGTCGGAGATCAGGTCTGTTTTACTTCATATGTTATGTGAACTTTACAGCAAACATAAGCATCCCACTTGGCCAATTTGCATACCTGCAACATCCATACTGCCAATATTCTCCTCATGTATGGCTGGATGTCTGTCTGAACTGTCCCAAAGTAGGGGAGGAGCCGGCTGGTCTTCTCAAGGGCCGTCAGGTGGAGCAGGGCCCTGTGGTCGCCGGTCAGAGCCGGGTCACAGCCGGCCCGAAGAGCTACCAACTGAGCCGTTTCACCGGCGCTTGTGTCGGATCCGTTTTGAAGCTGTCCATCTTCACAACACACCAAATCCATTTGACTATGTAGAAGCCGAGCTTTTGGGTAACTCTGGCACCCCAACCCTTCGGCGAAAATATAAATACTTAGCCTTCAACTAAACATGAAACAGCAACACAGGTAACGTGATGTTAGACTTTAAGTTAGCTAGCTAAGTTACCTACCACGTTAGCTAACACTCCTGTAACTACTGTGTTGTAAACCAGTGTACGATACAGCAAACCTGTGACGGGCTCTGCAGGGGTCCGAGGGGCTGACTGTTTAAATTTCGACAACTTTCACCCTCATTGCCCTGCTCTTTTAACGGGACAATCTAAAAGTGGGCAAAGTCAAGAAATTAAACTGCGGACGTACTGTCCAGCTCTGTCCCCTGACGGGCCTGACGTCCAACTGACAGGTCAGAGGTCATCTGACCCACTTATGTACCTGTCAATCATGTTAGCACGTTTTTGATCCACGTCTCTCTCTGCGACAAATACATTAGGCATTACAATTTAAACCAAAATGAATTTTATTTATCTTGTTTGTGGATCTATTAAACCTTAAATACCATACAAGGGATAGACACACAGCCCTTTGTAACTGAAGCATAGTTTTGTTTTAATCCAAGATACTTGTGTTGCCTCAAAAAGACAAAGTTGCTCAAATGTATACAAAATACCTGTTGTACATCATTACTCTCAATTTGTAAAGCAAACATTGCATTCCAACAGTGGCATCAAAACAGTTCTGAGCTTCATACTACAGCAGCCTCATCACTTTTTAATTTGCATTTTTGAAAATGCAATCTCATCCAAGGGGAGAATAAAATGATGGCTGTCAGAGTCATCTTTTGCCCTTTAATAGGACAGAGAGCATCCATATAATGAAGAAGGCTAGATTTAAAAAAAAAAAACATCTAGCCTTTTGCCTGCTTAAGAAACCATAAGCATTTGCATCAGAGAAGAAGAATATTGTGCCTGACTCGACTAAATACTCAGTCCATAGCCACTGTAACAGGCACAGCAGTTTCAAGATCCCGCGACCCAGAGTTTTGTAGCTCACGGCGAATCTCTGCAGAGATCTGAGGGTGTGTTTGTATCTTGAGCAGCTCCAGCAGTGCGGCCTTCTGTTCGGAGGCCAGGTCGGCCTTGTAGCGCTGGGCCAGAGTAAGAAAACTCTGATGCCACAGCACAGGAAGGACACGTTTCTCACTGCGGAAGGACAGGAAGTGAGCCACCAAGGCATCTAGGACACGGAACGGTAGGGCGTATTTCTTGTCAAGCAGGAGACGCAGGAAGATGCTGTTGGCGCCATTGTACTCCATTTCTGCCAATTTGAGCATCGCAGCACTGAAAAACAAGAATGTGATAAATTTTGGAGTCCTTGCACTTTCTTTCCAAGCTTTAACAAAGATGCAGTTATTTCTGAAAATGACAACTATTGCAAAACTACACAATAAAAGGCCCTCAAGGACAACTGGCTAGACATTAGATCTAACCGACTGCTGATATTTGAAATCTAACAGTGAGTTAGCGAAAGGCAAGGCTTCCTCTCCTCTCCCCTTACCTGGAGTGCAGCACAGGGATTGAGCACTTTGTGAGTATGCTGCCGATGATGATGGCCTCCCTGAGAGTGCATGTCCCAGATTCACAGAGTGGGATCAGTATGCCTAGGTGAGAGGGGGAGCACAAACATGAGATCAATGATACTTTCTTTAAAATGTTCACATAACAACACACAAAGAGATCCATTGTTATGACTAATGATTGCATAATAAATTGTCCCATCACAAAACAACAAAAAATAACATGAAGTGCAACTGTACTGCTGAGGGTTAGAAAGGAAAATTGAAAACCTGAATAATCAGCCAGAGGTGATGCATAAGCACATTTGACAAAAAATACCTGATTCAATATAAGCTAGGAATGTTTGATTTTCTACTAACAGCCTATATTCAACAAAAAGGGTGTTGAGAAATGAATTTACCAATCGTTACTGTACAGCCACTGTGTAGTTGTAGAACTGAAATGATAATCTGTGGTGGGCTTTTGATTAGGTTTACTTCTGTGCTCTATTCATTTTGCTTTAACATTGCTCCACATTATACACAACCCTACCTCCTAATAGGAGGACATGCATTTTTTGTAAAAGCATTTAGGTATTGTTTCAGAGCCTACAGTGCCTCTATCATATGAAATATGCATTCAAAATGAACTCCTTTGCTTCATCAATCAATTTCATTAGTTAAATATTGAATTTCTTCTGTGAATTCAAACAAATCAAAAATAATGGAAAATGCACACCCCTACTGGTAAATCAGCTCCCTTATTGCCATTGTATTTATAAGCAACACTGCCACTAAGTGGTGTTGTCTTACACTAGCAGTTTTCAAACTATGGGACGTATCAACCACAGGATGTTTGGGGAAAAGAGCCCAGAGAGACAGAAAATTTGTGAACAAACTGGACTGGAAAATTAGAACAAATTTTCACTGACGACAATCATTAGCCAAAATGAATTCTAGATAGATGGGAGTTGATTTGACCGCCTCAATTACTGTGCTACCAGAACCAATGCTGTTAAATTAGCCTCTGGACACTGGCCAATCTTCGTTCAATGTCCCAATGTCCCAGCTCAGAACACAATTTCTAAACTCAATACTGAAATTAGAAACCTAAATTAGAAAGCTCAATACTGAGGCCCAGAAAGCTTGTATTTTCCATTTTGTAACTGTCTGTCAAATATTTATAGCTATCAAGTCGATATCTATCCTATCATACACTGGGCAGAAGGCCCATGTACCCATGACACAGATATACAGACAATGAATCACATTCACAGATAAGGGCAATTTACAATCCCCAGTCCATCTGACTTTGGACTGTGGAAGGAAACTGGAAAACCTGCAGATGGTGAAAGGAAACTACACAATTGGTTATTGATTGGTGATTGGTTATTTATCTACTTATTACTTACCACCATGTGTTGTCTGTAGCCTTTTCATTCAGAAAAGATTCAATGAGTTTACAAACGCAAGACTAATGTCTGAATTCTCCCCATTAACATAGTAAGTTTCTGGCTCACCTTTAAACCATGCCCCTGGTTTGAACAAGGCCTTCTTGAGCGCATTGTAAAGATGAAAGTTGAGTCGCTTGTACTCTGCAATATCATCCCGTATTCTGGGCAGCAGCACCAAGTTGTAAAAACGCTGGGCCATTCGCTCTTTCAGATTGGATGAGAAGATTCTACACCAAAAACACAACATATTACCTTACAGGTATTATACCAATGCTGAGATATCCAGTGTAAATATAATGATAATTCTCTTAATGTAAAATCACACCCAAAACAACTGTAGACTAACCTTGTTGCCTGGTACATGGCAGCTGCAGTCCAGGTCTCAGGTTCAGTCAAATACAGAACCTGCTCCCAGTTTGACAGTGCTGGGATGATTTTGAAAGCCTTTGGCAACTTCCCACTGCGGTATTTTGACAGAACCTGAAATAAAAGAGCAGAAATTACAAATATTTTGTCTGATTGTCCACTTGCTGAAATCAAGTCTGTTTAACAATTAATGCATGAAATCACTTTTTGCAACGTGCACTGCGTAGGCGGTATGCGCTCTTAAGGCCACTCAGAGACCAAAGAGCCCTGCGCTCATACACCAGACAGTACGGTAGAAGTCACACATGCATGAGCCAGCTCTAATGTTGATGCGCAGGGAGTTAGATTGCAGACTCTCAGTCGAGAGACCAGGGACGCGTCCACAAAATATAATGTTGCAGGGCTGTTAGACTCTTAAGTCTTGTTAAAGTCAAAGTAGTTTCACTCAATCCAAACATGCATAACCCCTGCCCCCCCACCTTCCACCGGAGCACCTAGGAAGCGCTACCACACTTGTTACTGGTAGATAAAATATTCACTCATCTAAACATCTGCATTTTGGGACAACTGACATAACTCACCTTGTTGACACCTTTGTACACTTCTATGATCCTTGGGTCTAGTTGGGGCATTGGTCGACCTGACACCTCTGACATCACTGTTCCCACCTCAGTCTGCTTTTCTGTAATCTTCTCCATAATAATGTCTGCTAAGGTTCGTCTATAAGAAACAGAAAAAAGGACTAACGATAAGAGCTCTGCATTTAGAGCAGGAACTGAGCACACACAGTACAACAAGCAAAAAAATGTGCTGTGTGTGAGGGTACGGTCAGGATTATGCTACGCCTTGCCTCATTGGAGGATTCCTATTCATGAACATCTCAATGGCCTTCTCGTCGTCGGGGTCAACCACTACTTCGGTTTCACAGCCAGCATCCCCGTCACCAGTACCAGCTTCTCCCAGCGCTGGCCACTCCTCATCTGAGTCTGCATCCTGAGTATCAGACCCTAAAATTTGATAACACGACAAAGACAGTCAGTCACAGATTAGCAAATTAGCCCGCACAAATCTAGCCTTGATGAATTTGAGTGATGTGTCATGGTCTTTCACCTGCTAGTGTTCGTTGGTCAATTATTCCTGAGCTCTTTCTCAGAAGACAAAAATTCCTAACCTGTGCCATGGAAGCAGTAATTTTAATTTGGGGGAGGGGACACTCGGTGCTGTCATGTACTCATGGCTGTGATTTCTTGCACTGATTCCTGTGGAGTAGCTGTCATGAAGTGGGCGGTGTGCAGAGCAAAGTTGTACATTTCAATAGCACAGTGCTTTCATGGAAATAGCTTTGTAATGCTGTTCAGTTGAATGAAATGAAGGAATATCTGCTCACAATCCACAGAAGTTAAAGGCTGTGATAGATACTGTAATATTAAGTAGTGTGTATGATGGATGTTTATGTGTGTGCGGAAAACTGCATCAAATTACTCACTGAAGTGTGTAGCTTCCCATGTACTGTATCCTCATAGTCTAATTAGGTGTAATGGGTGTTCATGTGATGGGCTAGCACAGCATAACTTATGACATTTTACAATTACAAATCTATAGAGTCCTCTGGTAAATTCGGCTGATAGATGATCCACCAAGCAGCATTCAACTTTACAACTTTTTTTTGGGCTCACACTGTTTGCTACAGCGTATTTAGAAAATTGTGGTAATAACAAGTGAACCAGTTGTTAAAGTTGACATTTAATTAAGTGCTGCTTGGATCAGATGCATGCCGAATAGAAGGATAGACCCTAACGCTTTTCAGAAAACAACAGATCAGAAGCCATGTCCTACGATGTGTGTGTAGTTTTGCAGATAAGCAAGGCCGCATTAAATTGGCAGATTGTTTAATTGAATTTGGTGTGAAAGAACGGCACGTATCGGGGCCAATGGCTGATCAATAGTCTCTGATAATGTGAGAACAGCTTCAAGATGTGTATTACTCCACGATGAGATAGCTAGTGGTGTTAGGGGTAACTAACTATAACACTGTAGGTTTTAGCTGTCATTACCAAGAACTGTGACTGGAGGTTTCTTCGTCTCTGGTGCCAAGCCATACTCTGTCTGAAGCTCCTCTTGCTGAATCCGTGCCTGTTCCAGGATCTTCCGCGACAGACGTTCGTCTACGTACGTGTCCTCGTCCTCTCCCCGGTCGTCTCTGCTCTTCATCCGGCCGTGTCCTCGGACCACGTCCCCTTGCAGGATTTGGTCAGCCAGCGCGACCATTCCTCCACTCTTCTCGCCACCGCCTCCACCTTTCGCTCTTTTCACCTTCGGCATTACTGCAGCTTTTACAGAGTGAGTAAACTGTATGTAGTTTTTGTTGGCATGTGTGAGCTAAATGTCTAGCTTTTCCGAATTCAGTAAACACACCGCAGTAGGCGATGGTTACTTAGCACGTGCAGACGTTCAGCATGGGGGAAGTGACGTAATTTAGGTCATGTGGCACTCAAGTTATTTGCCAGGGCAAGAATACACATGCCTAATAATATTCGTTATTTGTGTTCCCATGAGCATTTGAGTTTCGCCACAGTATCTGAATATCAAGTACCGCGAATTATCAGCAATGCTTCATGTCTTTTTTATTCCTATTACCGGAAGACAATATTCTTTCACCCGGAAGAAGTTACAGGAACCGTCCAGTCTGAAATAAATACGGTAACTGGCGGCGAAAATCAATGGGGGTTACTTGGTGAGATTAATTTCTTGATTGTTTAATGTTTCACGATTTAACATCTGTCCTGTCCACCTAAAGAACTGCCATCTTGCCTTAACAACTATAATATACTATATTACTACTAGGGAAGAATGCACCGCTCTGCTTCATACGCATTATGCTCTGTAGCAAACAAAGCAAGTAGCCGAAACTGCATTCATCATAGTAGCTGATAAGCAGAATTCAATATGCCTTCTTAGTTATTCTATACTGCTCTGCTGAGTACGCTGATGTTTTATATTTGTACCTTATGATGCTGTGCTTTGTGTGTCCTCCAGTGTGTGCCAGGTGCCTGTTGCAGAGGGAAAGAGTGTGCAGCAGACTGTGGACATCCTGCACAAGAAACTGGAGCAGCTGGGTGCTGTGAAGCAGGGGAGCTTCTGCGTAGACTGTGAGACGTACCATGCCACAGGAAATGTCAGCGGTAATGCATAGTTCTCCACTTTTCCTTTGATGTATCACTATTGTCTTGATCCTTGCAAACATGCATACCAGTTTTCTGACAATGTTAGAAGCTGCTAAACTTCTACTGCAGTTACAGCAGTATTACCCTGTCTGTTTTGCCTGTCTGTTACAGGCCAGCCTTCCAAGCTCCTGTATGTGATGCACAACTCTGAGACTCCCCTGAGCTGCCTCGGCCTGTTCGAAGGCGGGCCCTGCCTCACAGCCGATGGGAACTTTGACGTTCTCATGGTAAAGCTAAAAAGTCACTTCCAGAACGCCAAGGGGCACAAGGTGGAGTGCCGCGGCTCAAGATACCGCTACTGTGACTTCCTGGTAAAAGTCGGTACGGTGACAATGAGCTCCAGCGCCAGAGGGATATCAGTAGAGGTATGTATTTAGTATGATGATGAATGAATGCACATGAGGAGGAGTGGAGACATTAAACCTTTCCCACTGTTTCCGTGGTTACCTTATGTGTGGTGTTACAGCCCTTGGTGTGTTTCCTCAGGTGGAGTACTGTCCCTGTGTGGTTCCAGGGGACTGCTGGAACCTAATGAAGGAGTTCATGCAAACCTTCCTGGGCCCCAGTGTCCCTGAGCTGCCATCTGTGTTTGCTACCAAGCCTGAGGGGCTTTATGCACCAGCAGACTGTGTTGACACCATGACTCAGTACCTAGAGTTGTTCAACAAACTCCGAAAACTGCAGATCCCAGGAAGCAATGTGCGCTGAAGTCTCAGTGGCAATCTAGAGAACTTTTAATGTTTGTATTGTTGCTTCTCGATTCTGGTCCTATGGATCAACAAGGTATCCAGGCATTTATTACAGCCCATGATTTATATTTCTATTTTTGGAGAGTAAACACATTACACCCTCCCATTAGATAAGAGTAATTGCTTAAAAAAAGACAATGTGGCGAACAGTAGCCCAAAATTCGTGCATGTTTCTGACCGGACTGTGATACTCCTTTTGTAATTACATACATTTATAGAAGCGTCTCACCCCATAATACTGGTTGTTCTCTTGGTGTGGTTGTGATAGAAACCTAAACTGGAATCTATCAACAGATGTTACAACAGAAACAATGTTGGTTGAAAGTGTAAAGCCTTATAATTGATAGTTTTGCTGTTTTTTTTATCTTGTGGTTATTATTATCGAACTTTCAAAAGTGGAGAGAGGGTGTCTAAAACATAAAACATGACTTTTGTGTAATTTAATTAATAAAGCTTTGAACAAGAAACTCTTTATTGTAGCACATTCGTGGAAGTACAATAAACAACTGAATCTTTTCATCCAGTGATTCTGTGTGTGTCATAGTGTTGCAAAAACGAATGAAAGGTATTTACAACAAAATCAATGATTAGAGGTGTTATTGTTCCATGTGGCCATGGTGGGTGGATGGACCATACACGGCAGATAACAGCGATGTATTTAGGTCCTGCAGCCCGCTGAGCGTCCACCCTGCTGCCTGTTGTTCCGCCATTCCGCCAATGAGAGTCTCGCGCACAGTCTCAGTCCAATGAGAAGGGTTTCGGGTCAGAGTGAGAGTTCGGTTGTTCAATCTGAGTGAGGACAACAATCGGCTCGGAGTGCACCGTGCAAACGATGGTGGGGATGGTAACGTTAGCTATCTTTTCCAGTATCAGATGTTATAAATGTATGGACATCAATGTTGCTAGTATTATGGTAAATTGCACTAACCGGTTTCTTGTGATGATTGTCACCGGCGAGTTTTTTGTTCGCTTTAACAGCGCAATTAGCTAGCGAGCTAAGCTATATAACGTTAGTTAGCGACCAACAACACTAACGCTAACTTCGATTGTCCTCAGCAAACGCGTTAGCCATGTAGCTAGCTGGCTATTGTGGCAAGCTAATAACATTAACGTTAGCTCATTGGTGGCAAGCGGGTCTTGTATTTTTAATAAAGTATTTTATCAGGCAAGTCACACAATATATGGTAGGCTTGTTAATGCCAGCCCTCTGCAGTGGCGCTGTAGCTAGCGGATAGCGATGTTGGCTAACTTAACGCTTGCAGGGCTGCCTCAAACCAACAAAGTTGTTGAATGTTCCTAGAGAGTGGCTCTCTGACTGTTCTTTGTTCTGACTGAAAATGGTGATGGTGGGGTAGCTTAGCATAGCATCAGCAACCAGCCAGACTGAGCCAGACATCTGGCATTAAAAAATGGACAAATATAGTCAAAGTAACGTTGACATTAAACATCAGCGTCAAATAATAGACATAGTTAATGTTAGCTGCAGTGTGAATAGCGCAACACAACGTTATACAATTTAGATATACAACAATAAAATAGTTACACCGGCTTGCAAGTTAACATTGTCTTCTAAATAGAAATCTAGTTTGCAAAGTAGTGGATGTTGTAAAATATAACAGGCAGACATAAGATAGAAGAATGGCCTAGTCGGTACTGCGACCACAGACCAGCAGGGAATACAATTACATCAATCAGCCACAGAATTTAAATTATATTTGGCCGCAAAAGAACTTTCGATAATGTTGCCATGGAAATGAGAATAGATACACTGTTGTGTTACCATGGCAAAGGCATGGTTTCACTGAACATTCCACTAACACGGCTAAACTTCAAACATTAACTGTCCAAACCCATGGCCACATAACAACATTCTATGGCTATCTAGTCAGCTCAAAATAAATTACTATATTTTATCAGAAGTACTCTATATGTGTACTCTAACACTATGGCATGTAAATTAAGCCTACTGAATGACTGCCTCCATTTGTTTATAGTAAACTCCATCAGCTATGGAACTGAGAGAGAAACGATCTCATCCCATAGATCTGATGTATCAAGCAATTTGCTCCAAATATCAAACTTTTCCCAAACAGCATATATCAACCTACTCCATTATACTAATTTCTTAAGTCAAAAGTAATATCTCTGTTGAACTGTGAAAACCCACCTTTTTTTTTTTTTTTAGAAGTTTATGTTTTCCAGTTTTCGAGGTCTGGTTTGGCTTTTAATAAATCTTTGGATTAGGATTTTTTTTAAATGGACAGACTTTTAATTACTTAAGAATTTCTGTTGGTGCCACTTGTTCATCTGGGTGAATTAATATTATTATTATTATTGTTATTATTGTTGTTTAAACTAGCAAATGCAGAAAGTCTAAACCTTTGCATGTTGTCACCACCCCAGAGAATCTATTAATACCTTAAACAAGTGGGTACCTTGCAAAGTGGATATGTGAGTTTAAGTGAGAACTTATTAAAAGGATTTTCTGTTCTCAACTAACTTGCATTTGAAGTCAGAAAGCTGGATATCCTGGAAATGGAGAGATGGGTAGGTCCATGTTGACCTATCATCTCCCCGTTTCCCATTTTTATTGCTGTATTGCTTGTAGATTATTGTCATTTTTGCTGTCAGTGTTGTTAAACAAGCTATATGCTGTTGACTTAATTTTATCTCTGTTTCTTAGGATGTTCCTGTGAATGCCTGTGGTGACGGTGGGCATGGGTGATCAAGCTGAATGTTGCCGTTAAGTTCTTTGCAGACGTAGTGATGTATTGTCCCAAATCTGATCAAGCAAACAAGTTGTACAGTAAGTATACCTGTCAGTTCTCTGTCAGCTTCTATACAGTACAATGTGTGTATGCTCAGCACTTTGAATACCAATAATTGTAAAATGTGCAAGGGCTTTATGCTGTGCCTTTAGAATATGTTTATCTGTATTAGTTTTTGTAATCCTTTTGACACTGTAGGTTTACTAGTTTTACCAAAGGTGAAATCTAGCATCGGTATTTTAGAGCCACTCAGCAAGAGTAGACCAGTCTTTCTATTTATTCTCCAGTGAGATTCTGATGTTTTTCCCCCCATACATCTTATTTCAGAATGAGTTGCTGCTTGGCTCTGGGACGTGCGTCCTACTACTGAGGCCACATGTGTATCTGGAGAGATGGATCGTTGTAAGCACGTGGGGCGCCTTCGTCTCGGCCACGACCATTCCATACTCAATCCACAAAAATGGCGCTGTGTGGACTGCAGCACCACCGATTCAGTGTGGGCCTGCCTCAAGTGCTCCCATGTGGCCTGTGGAAGTTTCATGGAGGAGCACTCACTGAAACACTTTCAGGAGTCATGCCACCCACTGGCTATGGAGGTGCGGGAGCTGGATGTGTTCTGTTTTGCCTGTGGAGACTATGTACTCAATGACAATGCAGAGGGAGACCTCAAACTCCTCAGAGGGGCTCTCTCTACTGTTCGCAGCCCAGGAAGACGCTCACTACGCTCCTCTGCAGGGGGGGAGTGGGTTGGAGAAGGTGGGCCCCAGCCTGCCATGCAGTTGGCCTCGCGGCACAGGAGGAAAGCACTCCTGGGGAAGATGCTTCGCAGGTGGATGAGCAAACATCAGGACTTGCAAGATGAGCGTGAGCAGAAGCTAGAGGAAGAAAAGGAAGAAGTTAGACGACAAAAGAAGGAAGTGAAAAAGAGACTCATGGAAGAGCTTGGCAGTGTTCCTCCCAGAAAGAGTGCTAGGCTCCTTACTCAGGCGCCACGTTCAACCATCACACTCATTCCTCGTAAATTTCGTGACCCTCCAGAACGCCTACCTCCTCCTCCCAAGAAGCCTCCCCTTCTTACCCTGTCCCGTAAGGCCCCTCAGAACGGCAGAGCTGGTAAACTGAGGAGGTACTACTCCTCTCATTCGGCAACGCGCCGGAGACTTGCTCCAGGTGTCACTGGTCTGCGCAACTTGGGGAACACATGCTACATGAACTCTATATTGCAGGTGCTGAGCCACCTGCAGAAATTCAGGGAGTGTTTTCTCACTTTGGACCTGTGTGAGACTGAGGAGCTGCTGGCCAAGACCAATCACTCCCAGGGAGTGAAGGATGTGGCAGGAGGTGTAGTCAGCAGCGGTAGTACAGCCCTGTCAGGGTGCCCTCTTGGACGCATGGGGAAGGCAGGCTGTACGGATTTGCCAATGGGCAAAAGAGAAAGCGCCCCCCCTTCCCTGCATGCTGCAGAGCTGGTCCAGCCCAAGGAGCCTCGCTGCTCTACCCGCCAGCAGATGTCTCTGTGCCATGAGTTGCATACACTTTTCAGGGTCATGTGGTCCGGCCGGTGGTCTTTGGTATCTCCCTTTGCCATGCTGCACTCTGTGTGGAACCTGATCCCAGCTTTCCGTGGGTATGACCAGCAGGATGCCCAGGAGTTCCTGTGTGAGCTGCTGGACAAGGTGCAACAGGAGCTGGAGACAGAGGGATCCAAACGCAGGATAGTCATCCCCATCACCCAGAGGAAACTTTCCAAGCAAGTGCTAAAGGTTCTCAACACCATCTTTCATGGGCAGCTACTCAGCCAGGTGAGACTTTCCACACATATCCACTGCACTTTGATTTAGTTGGACTTTAAATATTCCATGGCTAGTGCATTTTTCCTTAGCAAAAAAGGATGTTGTTTTTGTGACACTTGTTTTGTCTCAATATTGTATTATTTTTGGAGATCCAACAAGATTAATAACCTAAATCTAAGATGTGAATTCATCAAACATCACAACTATCCATTACTGCAGTGAGTCATGATCTGTCCTTGAAATGTGAAACCTTTCTTTTCTTTTCCTCCCTGTGTGTTTTATAGGTGACATGTCTGTCCTGTAAGCACAAGTCCAACACGGTTGAGCCATTCTGGGATCTGTCTTTGGAGTTTCCAGAACGTTATCACAGCATAGACAAAGGCTCAGGCTCTACGGCTTACCAGCGCAGCTGTACCCTCACCGAGATGCTGGCCAAGTTTACAGAGACGGAGGCCCTTGAAGGCAGCATCTATGCCTGCAACCACTGTAACAGTTAGTACAGTGCTAAATGCAATGCAAATCTAAGATATCAGGTTTTGAATACATGGTAGAATTTTTAATTTCCCGTCTATTAAGATAGGCCTACTATAGCAGGGGTCGAAAAATCTGATTTCTTGAATTAATATCTGCTCACCCTTGAAAAAAAAAATGTTTTATCTTAATTTAAGTCTTGAATACAGTTTTAAAAGTATTAATGTCTGAAATACAGCTTTCTTAATAGTACTGGTCTTAAAACTGTCTACAACATTCTACTTACTCATGCAAAAGAAGTTCAGTCAAACAAGGATGTAGGACTTTCACTGTGGAAAGAGATTAGTGCTAGCGGAGATTGAATTTGAATTGCGTGGATTTGAATTTATCATGCTCATATTGAACTAATGGATTTTTTAAAAATGGACGGACGGTCGTGTGTCTCAGAAAACACGCCACAGGGGACTTTAATTCCCTGAGTGTCGGCTGGGAGACAGTCACCACCTGTAAGACTGCCAACAGTGGGCTAACGCTCTTCATTTAGCCAACCATAAGCCATGTGGCATAATGCCCTGCTCATCTCCTCAGTCGGTGATTGAGAGTAGAGAGAGAACAGTGGCTTGTGGTTGGCTAAGTGAAGTGTGTTAGCCCACTGTTGGCAGCCTTGGAGGACGCAACGTCTTGAAAACTAGGCTGGGGCTGTTTCTGTATATCTTTGCAAAGCCTGACATCCACAATACGCTTCTGAATTCATCTGCAGAATAACTTACCATTTCATTGTCTTATGATCTGTCAGAAAGAAGACGAAAAACATCCCACAAACCCTTAGTACTGTCAGAGGCATGTAAGCAGCTTCTGATCTACCGTTTACCTCAGGTTCTACGGCTGCACCTCAAACGCTTCAGGCAAGTTTCTCAACAGGCTGTCAACAAACTGGAGTTTGATCATTTACCACACTTTGAGAACCCCAGAGTCATTAAACTATACCTTAGTTTGTCCTTGGTTTGTTTTAGCTGAAATCAGAACATTAATTTTATAATGGGGCTAATAAATCATTTTGACACTAACTCGTCTCTGTTCTGTGGCAGATGGTCGGGGCGGAACCATAGGGAGAAGATCGGCGTCCACGTGGCCTTTGACCAGATTCTGAACATCAAACCTTACTGCTGCACAGGCTCAGGTCACTCTGTCCATAGAGGGGGCTACACCTACGACCTGTCTGCTGTAGTTATGCATCATGGTAAAGGCTTTGGCTCAGGGCACTATACCGCATACTGCTACAATACAGAAGGAGGTGAGGAACGCTGGACATTTTGAAACTAACCCGTAGTGTCTGTGATTCAGTGTGTGTGTGTGTGTACTATCACGTGTAACATTTGTTTTTTGTCTCTGTATCCTCAGGTTTCTGGGTCCACTGTAATGACTCTGAGATGAACGTTTGCAGTGTGGAGGAAGTGTGCAACACTCAGGCCTATATTCTCTTCTATACCCAGAGGTCTGCCTAGGCCCCTCTCTCTGTGATGTCGACCTGAACGTGATCGCCTAGGGCCGCATTTATGAAAATGTTCTTCGACCTTTTCCTAGATTTGATTAAACAACCACTTAAGAGAATTTACTAAAAAAAGATGATAACAATGAGGGCAGTAGGGCAGCCACAGTACTGTTCAAGACGTTGTAACATTACTGGTAAAGTCCTGTATTGACGGGAATCCAGAACATTAACGGCATGAGCAGCACAACGCCGAACTGTAGGAAGGAAATACAAGCCACTATACACCGGGCTGTAGCTTTACTTTTTTGACAAAAATGTGGAATTGGACAGACGGACAGAGAGATTGGCCCACCGTATTTTCAAACTGCAGCAACTCCGGCGGTTAAACGTAATTTCTGGGAAACGACAACAGTGGAATTTAACAGTATTGCCAGTATTGTGTAAATGGTAGCAGTACGTTACAAAGGCGGAAAGGCATGTCCTGTGTGAACAACAGAAACTGCTAAATTTAAAACAGCAATTTTACGGGTTTCATGTGTGAAAGGGGCTAAGGTGTAACAGAAAATATTAGCATAATCCAGATGAGTAAAGCAATGAAAATCATGGCATACCTACCATACTTGGCACGATAATAAAGGTTTGCTCTCTGTTACTAAAACAAAGGAAATCAACTGCCGGTGTAGGATAACTTTGGCTTATATTTGGATGCAAGTAAAATAGGAAAAAAGGCATCTAAAGAAGAACCTTTTGATAAATGAGGCCTCCGGTGTCTCAGCCAAGGACTTGGACCAACATAATGGTCTATGGCCTGAAGACTGTGGGAGCAGGTCCAACTCTCCTCTCAGCCTGTTGCGCACCAAGTTGTGTGTCCAGGCTTTTATAAACAATCAGGCTCATGTCTGTTGAGTCTGGAAACAACCAGGCGCTAGAGAACATTTTACATTGAAAGGCAACATTGGTTCTGGAGTTCGGAACATTTTATCCCCCAAAGGGGTCGCAATAATGTTGGTAAATGATTGAGTGTGCGTTTTATATGTAACTGTGCATCTGATCCCAATGCACTAAATTTTATAAGAGGTAATGTGCATCTTTAAACATCATTGCATAGTTCCACTTGAATGAAAACAACCATTTCGGATAAGGATGGGAGCTTCACTATAGCTTGCTAAATTTAGTGATAGTACAGACTGCACTCCAGAATCCATGTTGCCTCCTGTCCGGCTTTTTTAATTATTGTGAAATGTCAGCCACGGACATTTTAGTACTCATCCCTGTGTTGTTTGTATTTCATCATGTCCTCTCCTCAATTGTACTGCTGTGACTGGATACTGTGTCTTAGGCTTGAGGCCTTGGTCTGGACTGTCATGATGAACAGGAATCAATTTTTTGTAGACATTCTATGTTTCACTTCCATGAAAATAAGCAAAAAGTCTGAGTTGCAGATGCTTTATTGATGGAAAGCTGCACTTTTGAGGAGGGGCTGACGTTGTTGGTCCTATCTTTGTGATTGTTCATCTTTTAGCTCTTTTATCTTCTTTCCATGGCAGCTCCCCCCAGTTTAACGGTTAGACCAGTCTGGCCCAGGTTGGAGTAACCACCTGTCAGCACCTCTGTTCTAACCGCAGGAGATCAAAAATGAGCGAAAGGGCAGACTGCGATATTGAAGAATGTTTTTGGGAGACTTGGGGTACCCATTTTATTCGAGTTGAGCACCTGAAAGCAATATATTGTACATCTTACATCTTGACAGGAAATTAAGATAAAATCAGGAATTCTTCTGCTTGTTTTTTTTTTCTACTCTGCTGTTTCTATCAAGGTCTTTAGAATTTGCTAGGTAATCAAGAAAAACTGTTGCTGTGTTTGATATGAGTCAAATGCAAAATTCATTTGTGAACTATGTAAAAGTTGGAACAATCTGATGACGATGAATGTCTTACTTTTTAGTGGTCAGGTATGGCCTTGCCACTGGCTCTGATCCCTTTGAGTTTTGTCTTGTACTGTAAGAATACCTGTCATAAATGTAATGGTCATATGGGTTTTGCCTGACAGTAATTATTAAAAAGACAAAACAAAATGGAAATATGTGCTTGTGTACACTTTTCTGAGCACTAGCTTCTCTGAGCCATTGCTGTTGTAATTGTATCTAAGACTGTAATCAAGCTAGTAATTGGTGTGCTGTATGAATTCAGCAACATCCTTATCTAAAGATTATTTTCTGGCGTTTTTTTGCTTCGTTAGACAGTTTCCAATGGAGAATGTCAGGAAAGATGGGGGCAGTATGATGTCACAAAGTCATCAGCCAGATTCACACTGACAGAGTAAACGGTATGTAGCTTCACTCACTAAGCCTCCACAATGCCTGCAGCATCCGTGTTAAATAACATTTTAGTAGGTTACCTAAATATTTATCTCCAACTGCATAAACAGAACCAGGAACAAAGTGTTATCAGTCATCTTGTCGCAAATTTAGCACCACAACTGAGACTGATGTAGTAAAGTAGAACTGAAATAATCCGCAGGATTAGTAGATGGATACCCAGTTGAGCTGAAGTTTCCTATTAATTCCACTTCGCTAAGCCTTTATTAAAGATTTGAAACCAAGAATAAATGTAATCTGGTCCAAATCAAGATGCTGGTGATGAGAGAGCTTTATAAATATAAATACCCTCTGCAGTCCATGCAATGGACAGTTTTTATTATTTTTCATTGACGTACCATAATGAGGCTTTTTTATGTTTTATATTTTTTAAAGCTTTTTCTTGCCTGCAACAGTTCTGAATGCAGCAAGGAGGAGTTTTCAGTTCTATTTTAGCCTCTTTAAATTGTGATCCACCTTAATTTGAAATTGATTCTGTCTGTGAATGCATTTTATTGAATTTTCACATAAAGGAACAACATCCTGGGAAGGGCAACATAAACCACAAAATATTGCTTTTAAGATTTTATTAGTCACTTGAGTGGGCACACCATGGGTCTGCCGTCGTCTGTACAGACATTTTAACTCTATGAGCACATGAACAGCCTTAAGTCCTCGGGCAAAGCTCTGCCAAGACTACAATATAAAGGCAATCTGGCTTTTGCCAGTAAAACTCCTATAGATTATGGAGCTTCCTACCTGAAGCCATAAGATGAACCTATAATTTATAGTTTAGTACAGTTAAATGTGCTTTTAAGTAATTCACCATATGGTTAGCTGTACTCTTTAAAAGTTGTATTTATTTCTGTTTCAAAGACTACAGTGCAGTTTCTGAACTGCTGAGTGGGCATGTTCTACTCAGCAGTCACTCATGCATATGTTCATGTAATATTTATTTGAACTCCTTAATTTTGTTCATTATTTATCCTTTTATTTGACAGTATTTAGTAAATATGTTAAGCATTTCAAGTATTGTAACTATTGCTATTATTTCTGTAGTTTAAGTTATAGCTGCTATAGTTGCTCTCTTAGGCTTCGCTATCTCAAATAGATTCAGTAAAAAAGGTCAGTCTCAGTATATGAGGATAAGGATGTATTCAAGATCAGCCTAATATAAGAAATCCTTTATTAAGAATAAAACAGAGTAATAATGAATTTTGCAAACTGGATATAAACTTTTGAGACAATGATTTGACATGCCATTGAATTTGACACTGATAGGATATTTGCAGTTCTACATTAGTGGTTATGAAATAGCATTGGTGGACAGAACAGATTTTACATAACTGAGTTATTTTGATTAATCTTTAGCAGTTATCGCTCTGTTTGAAAATTGTTCATTCAACCACACAAAAAAGACAAAAAGAAATGCATCTAAAAGCACTGCTTCAACACCAGAACAGGGTGTGCTGGAAACAAAATAGGAATGGCATTGAGTTGAGATACAACATATTTGCACTGTATTTCTGACAACATAATGGCAGTTAGTCAGAGGAAAATTCATTTTGTTAGTGATGAAATGTTAACTCATGCTAGCTAGATGCATCTCAATGCACATATGAGGACATGCATGAGCACATACTCAACATTCATGGAAAATGAAAAATCCTTTTCTCTCAAATATACTATAGCTTCAACATGAAGTTTACAGCAAACATGATCAGCATTTTACAGAAATCATTATAATTTGCTCTAGTCCTTGTAATTCATGTATCATAAATTATTAGAAAAAGACGTTCCAAAGATGTCTTGTTTTGGTGACAGCAATGCAATCAATGGTAGGTCATCAACACCGATGGATTGGGCAAGATGAGAAAATGTCATTTGTTGTTTGGCAGGCAGAGAATTTCTATGTTGTTTTTCAGTGGAAACACCACAGGACTCTCAACACTCCCTCTAGTCTCTTGTCCACTCCTCAACCAAAAGTGTCCCAATCTTTTGTCCCTCGCAGCTCTTATTAGTACAGCTACTCCGCCTTTAAACTCAAAGGGAAAAAGTGCATTGGCTCTCATTCTATTTCTGTCACTGAATCCTTAGTGGTGGTGATTGAGTGCAGAGCAGCTCGCTGTGTGATTCTCTGCTCTGCCTGCTCCGGTCCCTCAGGTGGGAGGCTCCGCTCAGCTGGGCAGCAGCCACAGCTCCAGGAAGTCCCAGTGCTTCCACAGGACAAACAGCAGCAGGGTCAGCAGGACAGTGGCGGCGACCCGGGCTCGGGTCTTCATGAGCGGGGTGATGAAATTGGCGAGGGTGGAGACGAAGACCAGCAGCACAGCCATGAGGGCCAGGATGACGTTTATGAGTTTGCCCAGCAGAGCTCGGGCGTTGGCGTTCTCCACTCCCTCCAGCTGCACCACCTGCTGCTGCTGCTGCTGCAGCTCCAGCTTGGTGATGCGGGTCAGGCACGACTCCACCGCCTCCTGCACACACACCCAGAAACACACACCATGACCATTAGTGTGATTCTCCAAAGCTATTAATTTAGTATTATTCATACTAAAATCTTAAATGCCTCTTTAAATTTAGTAATAACAATAATTAGCGCTGAAGCAATTAGTTGATTAATCGATTAGTTGATCGATGGAAAATTCATTGATTATAATTTTGATAATTGGTTAATCGTTTTAGTCAATTATCAGGTAAAAATACCAAACATTTGGTAGTTACAGCTTCACAAATGCTAAGATTTGCTTGATCTTTCTCGTTTCATATCATTCTAAAATGAATACTTTTTTTTGACATTTCTAAGACTACATGATTAATCGATTAATCGAAAAATAATTGACAGATTAATCAATAGCAAAAATAATTGTTAGTCGCATCCCTAATAAACTTTATTTGTATGGAGTTACAAAGTGCTTTACATTAGCAAAATAAAACAAGAACAAGAAAAGACCATACAAATATAGTAAAATGACAGCAACAGACTAAAAACAAATCAAGGTAAAAAAACAACAACATATCAATATAAAACAACAAAACCTAGAAGCAATAAGATAAGAGCATAACTGAAAACTAGAAAATGTGCTCAGCAGAAGACAGACCTCCGCCAAGGCTGACAACACCCCGATGGCACTTATGCACCTTTTGGTGATATGCCACTCCCACCACCATGCCCCCTTTTGGACAATTGACATGAAAAGTTAATCAGTTCTTCCTTGGCCCATCACCAACCTTCAAACCAGGTTTCATGCAAATCTGTGCCCAACTGTTTGAGATATCCTGCTAACGGACGGACGGACGGACACAGACGCAGGCGAAAACATTACCTCCTTGGCTGAGGTAAAAACTACTGATGCAAATATCCAAGGTCAGATAGTTCCTGCACTATCTGTCTTTTGGAACAAGGATCTCAATTAGCTAAAAGCTAGTCTATAAATGTGTGTTTTAGGAAGAGATTTAAAAGAAGATCTGATCTAGTTAGCCTAATATTTGAGTGTCTTCTGCCTTTTTACCTGAATGTCTCTGGCTCTCTCGTAGGACTGGTAGGCCACTTTCTCCTCCATGCTGGCCAGTTCCTGTTTAAGGTTGGTCATCTCATTCTGGTGCAGCTCTGTTAAGTCATTCAGCTGCTCTTCAAGTCGCTCATACCTGAATATACAACACAAACAAGAATCCACTCAAGAATCACAAAATAACATAGAAAATCAAAGTTAAAATCATAAATATTCTCTCTCCAAAGTCATGCATGTTAAGTGCGGCACATTGTCAGACACTTGAACCAAAGTCTGAATCTGCTGTAATGTGTGGGCCCGCAGGTTGTGTGTAGTGGCCAGTGTTTTGGCATCTGTACCTGTATCTCTCTTCTTGCAGGCACTGGGTCATGTAGGAGTAGTCGCTCTGCAGCTGGCCCTTCATGTCCTCGATGGCGTCTTCCATGTGCGCCTGGCTGGCCTTGATCTCCTGCAGGCCCTCCAGCAGAGTGTCCCAGGAGCTGTGCATGTGGTGGTGGTGGTGGTGGTGCCCGTCTAGCCTGGGGCTCCCCATCATCGGCCCCAGCCCCGACATCCCGCCTCCTCCCCCGGCCCCGCCCGAATTGCTGCCTGCCGCCGAGCCGGACGTGGCGCTGGAGCACTCGTCGTCGCTGCCGTACTTTGGGCTGGAGACCAGTGTGGCGCTGCCGCTCAGGGCGCGGGGCGTGGGCGTGTCCTCAGAGTGCCCTCCTACTCCGTCCTCTAGTGTGTCTTTTAGGTGAGCAATGTTATCTGCGCTGCCAAACTTGTTGCGGATAAGACTGGCGAACTCCCTCGGCTTGGAGACCACGGCTGTATGAGTGAGGGCCGATACCCCTCCTTTGACCCCCTCGACTACTCCACCGCCAAAACCACTTATCCCAGCACGAACGTTGGCTCCAACGTCCTTTAATCCTTGTTGCATGTCCCGCAGGACATCCTTAGGCTGCCGGGCCGGCCCATTCTGTAGAGAAGGAAGAGAAATGAGGAACGAGTGCAGAAGGAGAGGATCCCGAAGGTAGGAGAGTGGTGATGAGGTTTAAGGGAGAAAACTGGAGGAAGATAGGTGGGTAAATAGGACCTATCAGATGAGACAAAGGATGATGTTTTTGCATAAATAAATATTAAGAGGTAAAAATATCATTCTATATTTGGACACAACTGTCCTCATTAACAACCAACCAGATAGTTCAACATTTGTTGACAGCCTTAACATGATGATTCAAATTCAAAACACACACAGATATCCTGACACACATTTACTTATGTACTGTACAAACTAAGGTTCTCTGCACACACACACACACACACACACACGTTCACTTACCTGTTCTATCTCCTTTAGCTTCTTGTGATAGTGCTCTAGTTTCTTGTGCAAGTGAGCGATGGTCTGCGCAGACTTCTGATTCTTCTTCTCGAACACCTGCTTGATGCGCGAGGCCTGCTGTTTGTCTGCGTTGTGGGCTAACTTCAGGTACTCTGCGACATTGTCATCGCGGGCCTCCTGCTCCACACGGATCTGCTCGGTGATCTTTAGGATCTTCTGCTGCAGGTGCTCCAGAGCAGCGCGGGTCCGCTGTGGCTCTCCAACCCCTGACGCCTCCGCTCCCCCTGCCACAACCCCAGCCGCTGCCCCTGCTCCGTCCACACTGATGTTACCGTCAGAGCCTCCATGGCTGGTGGTGGGGGGTAGGCCTAGAGTTGTCACCTCACTCTTATCCAGCTGAGGGGGGGAGAAGGGGGAAATGGTAATGGCCGTAATTGATTTGGTGGTGGCACCAGAGAGTACACTTTATATTTCAGAGCAAAAAGGCCATCATGCATAAATCAGATGACACACATTTACACTGCCCTGCCCAGCTCAACCTCAGAAATTCAGCCTCAATACAAAACATTTTTAGGATATAACATATTTCCTTTGAAGGTGCATTAGCTAGATATGTGGAATAAGAAACTAAAATCATACTACAACAATGATTTTGTCACTGTTTTTATGGTACATTGTTAAATAATGTATGATATATTAATGACATTGATGAAAATTATGTTGATAATAGTCTGTGAACAAATGTTCAGCTTTATGCCCATGTATCTTATTCAGGTATCTTTTTATGTTATCTGCATGATTCCAGGTACCAAGTACTCCCTCCTCCTCAGTTGGAAAACCAATAGCATGAAGTTGTAATCCATTTAAACAACAAGCCCTTTGCTGACATATAATTTACAGACAAATTGATCGATGTGGGGTTTCCCCGTTCAGTATTATATTCTATGTGTGTATCTTGGTGGACAGTGGATCATTAATGACCCCCTGTCGCCCTGCCAGACATCAAAATAATGTAATCAGACCCAGCAAGCATGAGCTCAGGCAGACACATGACACCAAACATCTCACAACGCTGTTCTCATTTCTCTAGACAGGACAGTGCAAGGATTTATTACAGTTTTATTTGTGTGAGAGACAGTGTCAAATGAACAGAAGCTCCCTGTGCCGTTCTAAGTCACCCACAGAGAAGCAGACAGCATTTTTACCAAGTAGGTTACAATCACATTGTAAATGGAATGGAACGGAAAAACAGATGACTGCAGTCCCTGCTGGTTAATCATCCACTGATCTTGTCAGAGAAAGTCAGATGCTTATGCAGTAAGCAATGGCTTCGGTGGAAGGGATGAAATGTGCAACGGTACATGGTAATGGTTGAAAAGAGACAACATAAACAACACAGGGAAATAGACAGCAATGGCCGATGCTCAAATTCAACGGTGGTTGTAAAGCCACAGGGTGATGTCCGTGGTGAATTAAGACTCCTGGAGGCCAGAGCAGAAGCAGGGCTGTGATGAGGATGAAGATGACAGATGTCTGTGGCATAAAAACAAGGGAAAAGGATGTGCCCATGACTTCACACGGGGGGGCGGAGGCGGGGGGGACACACACTGCGACATAAGCGATGGGTGATGGATGTCAACAAGCGTGGACGCGAACACATGAGGATGAGACAAAACCAGTACAGCAATAGATTAAATTAGAAACGTTACCATACTGTTTTAATCCAAGATTGGCAGTGCCATTGCAAGTCTGTGTTCGAGGCCCATCCTTCTTTCCTCCTCCTCCTCCTCCTCCTCCTCCTCCTCCTCCCTCCCTCCTCCCCCCGTGCTCACAGAGGAGCCCCCCTCCTCAAATTTCTTTACCCTCACCAATCTCTGTCTGCCTATCGCCTCACTAGATCCTAATGCTCCATTGTTAACGGCAACGATGTCTGCAGCCTCCCTCCCTCTCCCTCTCCCTCTCTCTAACGCTCTGTTCTATTTCTCTCTCTCTCTCTCTCCTTTGTGTCATATGCTCCCTCCGCCTGCCTCTTTTTCACTCTCTCCTACCCTCCCTCCCTCTCCCTCTCTCTCTCCCTCGCGCTCTCTCTCTCTCTCTCTCCCTCTCTCTCTCTCACTCTCTTTCTATCTCTCTCTCTGTCTAAATGCAAACGCTAGCCGTCCTGCCCTATAATGGATGTGGGAGCTGAGGGACAGATGATGGAGGGAAATGGGAGGGGGGATGGGAGAGCTTAGCGCACGCGTGCAGGTGCCTCTGTGCTGAGGCTAGAGAGGAGAGGAGGGAGAGAGAGGGAGAGGGAGAGGGAGGGGGGAGGGAAACAGCAGAGCTTGTGTCAGGGCCTATTATGGCCCCTTCATCCCTTAAAACCCTGAATGTTCACACCCCAGTGCATACGTATGTGGGGCTGGAGTGATGTGGTGCTAGAGTACGTCTCAACAATGACTCACTATCTTAATTTGCCTTTGCTGCTCTTCACAAAGGAAGGAAAATATCTGCAGTGTCACACCAATAGGTGTTTATAGAGGACAGAAGCCTGTTTAAACTTTTTAAAGTTGTAGAAGTATCCCATAAGTGTCTAAATCTCGGTATGTGTGTGTGTGTGTGTGTGTGTGAGAGAGAGAGAGAGAGAGAGAGAGAGACACTAGATACTCCCTCAGTATCCTGGCACCCAGATTAGGTCTTTCATGAGGAATGTGAACATATTATCATCATCATTTTAGCAACCAGCCTGACAATAAGTTGATGGAAAAAAGACACTAGCGGTCTTTTCTGCAAGAATTACTGATCATACACACCTCCATAGGACTTCAAAAAACTCTGGTCCAGTCCATTTCTCAATTTCATGATATAATTTAACAAAGGACCCGGTAATGTAAAGTCACCCAAATTATTATAACTGTTAGCATTGTGGAAATGTGTAGAAACGCCCTTTGAACAACTCTCCCTCTGGTTACAAAACAGAATCAAACAGTTTTAGAATTCCAATCTACTTCCTGGTGTAAATGATGTCACCTACACCCACGATTTGTTTCAGTTCCAGGAATTCCAGGTCAAAACAACAACAACAACAACAACTGATTTAGCAACTTACTGACAATTGAGATGAAATCATTTCAACCTCAAGACTGTTTCCTCATTGGAAATACTAGGATGACTGGTTTTATCCTAGTGGAGCTTATTGTACATTATACTGTATATGTGAGTGTATGTGTATTTATCGTCAGTGTGCTTTGCCAACATCGATACACTGTTTAAGCCAACAGTAATGACAAGGGTATTCTAGCAGTGGAAAGAATACTGAAATATTTTATTCAAATTGAAGCACTCTTACTGCAAGGGCACCAGTGTAATATGGCTAGAAAATAAAAGAGTAGCTCACTAAAATTATTTGTGGACGTAGTAACTTGTAAACATAAATCAACATTGATATTTTTGCCTGTTCCAAAACTGTTTCTCCAAATTTGCCTGTCTAAAGCTAAAGGGGGATAGTGCCTTTACTATCACTGCCCCTGAACTTTGGAACAGCTTTCTCCTTGATATCAGATTATCTGAATCAACTAACATCTTTAAACAACAGCTGAAGACCCATTTCTAGTCTCTTGCCTTTGATTGTGTCTTGTTTTATTTCTCCTTGTTTTTTATTTTATTTTACTGTTTTATGTGTTTTTTATGCATTTTTCCAGTATCCCACTGTGAAACACTTGCCAGGACCAACTGGCATAGCCCTTGCAAACAACTAGATTTATTTGTTATCTGTCTGGAAAATATTACACCAACATTTCCAAATGAGTCTCCTTGCTGTTGGCAGCAGGTCAGGAGGCCAGGAGGCTTCAGTCAAACTCCTGTTCACAATGTGTATTTGTTTTATAAGACTACATACAGTCCTCTTCCAGTCGGTTAAGGTTTCCTCTCTATCCTAAAGGTAAGAAAACAGTGATAAAAACAAAGGCATATTGTTTGATAAACTCAAAACTATTTCCCATCACATATGTTAATTTGGACATGACACACCCTGTTTGAGCTGTTTATTAGGCCTGAATTTATAGCAAATTAATAGTAGAGATTAATCCTGGTGGCTATTCTACATATTTATTAATTACATCACTTTTGATTGGCCGTCTTCCTCACGCATGCAAGTGCACACATACATATACTTAGATGAGAGCAGAGGAGATGGGTCAAAGTGAGACAACTGGATGCAGTGAGGACCGTAATGAAGCAAAACATCCACAACAATCTTCATTTTAACCTTTTATTGGAATTTGGAATTCACTGGAATTAAACGCAACTAAATATCCACAAGGCATCTCAAAATAAATAAGAATAGATTTTTCATTCGTAGCTTTTAACATAAAACACAATGTAGGACCTGTGCACAAGCATCTATAAACAGAAGTGCATTCATTGTTTGGGGTAATGCTGTTTTTTGCTTAGCATCATATTTGCAGCGGTGAACATTTCAAAGCAGTTTGTAAGGATTAGCATTATACAGTGACCTTGTCTGACACCCATTCAGATTACCCATAGCAGCAGGGTTTGCCATCATTGACATAAATAATTATCTTGGACAAATATCCTATTTGTTATGAGGCAGATAAAAACACATTGTCTCAATTGCACTACTTCCAAAACATAAAAGAATGAAGCACTTAGCTTAAGCTTTGTAAATAATAGCTATATGCATGTTTCTGAGAACACTTTCTTCTTATTGTCGTTTATGGAGCTTCAAATATCATAAAGGCACTTGATTGTTTAGAATACACCACTTTTCAGCTGTATGTGTAATACTGCAGTGTTTTCAGATGATTTCGCTACTTAACAGTGCTGCATTAAACTCTATAGATAAATCTCTGATATATAACCTAAATATAGCTTTTTAAGCGTTCCTACCTTGTGCTATGCTCTTAACCTACTGTATATCTGGTGCTATACACACTTACAGAGCACCTGCAGAGATCTGCTTTGACTAATCATGTTGACAGACGAAACACAACTTTACATCAAGATATAAAAAGATACACTTTGGACAGAAAGTGATTGTAAAAAAACAAGTTAAAAATGACTCCTTGCCCTCATGATACACATAATGAAAAACCATGATACAAAAACATAAGTGGATTTGGAGAAAGGAGCCGAGGGGCCTCATCCATTCTCTACCATTTTCAATCATTTTGTAGTTGAACACAACTTTGCCACAGCCACGCCTTAATTTCCCTGTGACGAGAGAATCCTTTTTTACAAACATGACATCTGTTTTTAGCAGTGTATAATACATATATTCATCTGTCATAGCTCTATAACAAGTATGGCTTCGTTCTGGTGATAAGAGTTTCTATGCAGATCCGGAGGCAGAGATGCGGCTGTATTTTCAGTACTGAGGAATGTAGGCAGTGCCGGCGCGTGGGCGGGGCAGACAGGGCAATTGCCCAGGGCGCCACGCCAGTAGGGGTGCCAAATTTGTCCACACTTTTCTTAATTTGATTGTTACTACACTGGGTGACACAGCATAAATACATTTTGGCATTGCGTTATGGTGACAGCATATGGCAATTTGGCAACAAAATACATGTCAGGAATGAAGTAAAGTGCAAATTTTCATAGTAGATGGTCCTATTTTTCTATTTTGCATGGTAACATTGTGTGTGTGTGTTTGAGAGAGAGAGATAGAGAGAGAGAGAGAGAGAGAGAGAGAACTGATTGATGCTGTGGGTCATTGTGTGGCAATAACAATGGGCATCATATTATTATTAGTTAATAATAATATGAGGCGTCCGCCAAATAACATTGAGTTGCAAACCCTACGTAAAATAGTTGATAAAACGTGAAAACGTGTAGATGGGCGGTGTTTATAGTTTTGCCCAGGGCGCCTGATTGGCACACGCCGGCACTGAATGTAGACAGTATCAGTCAAGACTCTGAGGTCCTCTTGGTCCAAATACAAAGAGGAAATCCACTGATACAACAGATTACCACTTATCTTCTCTGGTCAAATGTCTCCCTCCTACCACTGGGAAAATACCAACCCCTCCCCCTAGAGTGAATACAGTACACCAATTAGCCTTATAGTAGCCTAACGACACCTGTGTGTTGAGGTCTCTTCGGTTTTCAGATTTTCGATGATTCACTGTGTTCAAGACCTCCTCGTGTGTGAATGTGCAGAGTCTGTGCAGAACGTCCGTTTCTTCCTGAGTGAAGTAGTGTTTGTTGTGGTTCTCCTGGAATAATGGCACCTTCAACGTTGCACTGCACCAGAATCACTGGCCGGATTTGCGGGGCACCCAAACCACTCTTTTCTTAGCCTGATAGAAATCTGTTGAGATAGACAACAGGAAATGCTGTGTTTAGCACCGGAGTGAAAATTTACAGTACAGTGTTTCCTCTGTATTCGTATGGCAGTGGTGCCTCACCACAGCAAGGAAATGACCACCAAAATGTGAAATTAACATCAGCATGGTAATTTAGTCTTACTATCATCTTAAACTAAAGTAAGTGTAGTCCACATTTTTATTTTTTATTATGAAAAATTTTATTATGATAAAAAACATTGTTAGAACTACAACCTCAACTTGAAACATAACTAAGACCCAAATAGCAACAGATATGGGACAAAACTAGAATTATATCCCCAAAGAACCACAGCTATATAAAATTACAAAGGAAACACTGAAGTATTCAACTCAAGCAAACCCATTTGAACCCCCCTCCACAATAACAATTACTATATCAAAGTAGCTACCTGTAATGTTGGTCTGTTTCCTCTTGAGCCTTGCATTGTCTCCTCTCTCTGGTGTTTTCTCCAGGTTCTCCAGGTTGAGCACACGTCTCTCCGGGGTGCGGGGGATGTTCTCCTTCTCGCTCTGTGGCGGTCCCACCCTGGCTCTGGAGCGGTTCACTCTTGCCCCTGTCGCCCTCTGTCCTCCTACCTGCCCCAGACCGAGCATACAGGGTCGGTAGAGGAGCGGCACTTTGGTGCCCGGGACGCCCTCCCACTGGAAGTCACCACCCTCCAGAGGCTTCTCCGAGACGAAGTCGAAGCCCCAGCGGTGCGAAGCGTCTTCCAGGTCTTTCCGCAGCGCAGCCTGGTACTCCGCCTGCAGCTGCTCTCGGTCCACCGGGCCGAACAGGTTTCGTCGGGTGGGGCCGTTCCCCAGGACGCTCAGGATCCGCTTGTGAGTAGCCATAGTTCTACACTGCAGGAGACAAGTGAACAGAAAGCAGCACTGGTTAGTTGGCACAGCTGAACCTGGAGTGTTGATCAGTTTATAACATTATCACATTCTGTCACTAAGTGTTAAAATAATAAACACAAAAATGTATTTCTGTTTCACACAAATAAACGCAAATAAAAAAGATCCAATTCCAAAATTTGAAATGTATTTTTTTTCCCAATCAAAAATCACTGCAAAAAATCAAAAACCTACAACATAACAGAACATAAAACAAAATTACCATTGTGCAAGTCAGTTCAACTTCTCTCAGTGAAAGTTACAGAACAATTGAAACTTGTCCGATACGGGAAGCTCTTTATAAACAGACACCAGTGATTCATCGTTTCACTCCGGTACATGCCCGGACATAATCTTCACAGCGACATGTTAAGACAAGTCCTCGGCAACTGTTTTAACTGCAGATAGACAGTGTCGCCGCTAGGAGGCAGTGTCGCTCCATCGTCAGAAACACATCTACACAAACTTCACAGCTGGACACAGTGAAGTGAACTCTGTCATGTCAGAAATGGCCTATCAACCTAGATTACACACTTTTAGGTGGAACAGATTTTAGAAATTTGAAGCTAGTGTTTAAACCGGAGCTTTTCGAATTATGATAACAAGATATTGCAGAGCACAAACTTCTCCAGGATAGGTTAAACGGCCCTTGCATTTGATTGAGTTGGAAAGACAGAGATAAAAGATACTACAAGAGATCAGCCAAATGTCTAAGGCAAATAATGAATTTGGATCCAGGAAGGGCTGGGCAGTATTCCCAGTGGTCCCATTTGAGCCAACAACCAAGAGCAACCCCTCCCAGCCTATCCTAATTATCCAGCAAAATATGCGCCGTGGGAGAGGCGAGGTCATTTCGATTAGAGTGATAATATGGAGGACACTAATTAGGTTTGTCGTTGCTGATGAACTAGGTAAGATGCCGTTGATTATCATAGCAGAGAAAATGTTCTGGTCTTAGCTGGGGTGAGGTGGTGCTGGGTTGACACATGACACATAGCCTATGGTTAAAGTAGGCAATTCCATCCCCAAAAAATAAATAAATGAATATATGAATCACATGAATAGGTCCCTGTCTGCACTAACCTATTTGACTTGGATTGTATAGCCTACTTATAGCAGCTGAAAAAAACGTGGGTTTAGAGTAGAGTAGTACTTTCCAAATGGGACATGACATTTTGTCCCATACAATAAAATAAAATAAATAAATGAAAAAAGAAATCCTGGTAAAACAACTCTGTGTGTCTGCCTAAATCACCTGACTTGCTGCCCACCCCACCCCACAAGGCCGGGCGGGGCGGAGCAGACTAGTCTGAGGTCATTCATGTCTGTGGCATTTTCCCAAGACCAAGGACCTACTGCTCATTCATTCTAAACTTAGCACAATGACAGAAACTCGGAATAAGCAGACACACAACCGTTACAGTCTACACTTAAAAAGTGTAGTCTTCTTGATTGGCCTACATAGGAAATAGGCCTACATTTCCCTAAAATTAACTGTATTTCACTCAAAGTTATTTCAGCTGTTCTTATCTTGGAGTTCAATAGGCTACCCCCCCAAGATGATACTGGGGTGGTGAAATGAATTTGAGAAAATCTATTTCTAACCTTTACCAAAATCCTTTATTTATGATAGGCCTATGTTTTTTTATTATTATTATTGTGAATTAATGCATGTTTGCGACCTATTAAGGATCTACCTATAAGGCCTAGCTAAGGATCCTCTCGGATGGGGCTCGTTGGGAGAAACTCTTATCAAATTGGGGAGAGAGGTCTTCAATGTGCCTATCTATCTAGGCGTCCTTGACTGCTTGATTCGGAAAAATTTGGGGACCCCTGTTTGTTCTAAGCCCTGAGGAACGTGGATCTCCTCCTCCTCTCAGTTTCTCGACGGGATAGGACGTCAGAGAGCGGGGCGGGGCCGGGAGTGGCGATTCAAGGCTGTGGCGGGAGACTGCGGCACGAGCGGAAGAACCGAAGACCCTGCCCAGTTTACTACACACTCCACGTGAGACTGAAGCTCGTGGCAACCAGTCAAGTTCAAACCGGGCTGTCACTTCAGGCTGTCCGACCTCCCTTACTGTCACCATACACACACAAACTCAACTTTGACAAGAAGTCACTAGGTTATAGCCTATTTTCCAATGTCGTGTTTAGTTGAGCCTAGTTTTCTTTTGTGATAAATGCAAAGGCAAACGTATAAAACGCAAGTTTATAGCTCATAGCCTAGGCTACTGCAAGTCAGAATAGTATAGTAACAATCAATATTCTCGTAACTATTAGGATAGGCTGTCCCAGTAGACATATAGACTATATAGACATAGGCTATGGATAGAGCTACGTGTTGCTATAACAGCTTACAAACTAATAGGCTAATGAAACACGGATAGGCTAAATGAAATGATCAAATGTAAAAACAAACAAACTATAGCCTATTTAAAACATTAGTTCAGAGACATCTCACTTACATTGTCAGCCGACTGCAGTTCACTCCAAATCGAGATCCTCTTGTTAAACTTCTTAAACTTCAACGTCAAACGCGACTTCGCTTGATATTTTCTCCAAGTAATTCTCACAGACATGCACGAGCTAAACTTTTATGAACTTCGGTGAGCGTAAACCCTCCTCTCTCGTGCAGAGGCGGGGTCTGCTCGCTCCCACACGTGGATTTAGCCCGGTAAACACACGTGAAGGTTTTCTCTGCAGCAGGAGGAAATTCCAGCTCAGGAGCAGGACAGCCCTGCATGGCATGTAGGCTCCGTCTTCCTGGACAGGGGGGTGGGGGCGGGACGAGGAGAGCGGTTGGTGTAGTGGAGTTTGTAGAATCAGGCGTTTTTGTTGCCTAGTTAAATCTTAGCGGAAATGTAAAAGTTTGACACTGTCCCAGGTGGTTTATTCTGTTAACTACTCTCTGTAGCCTCCGTCTGTCTCCCACCTACAAATATGTAAGCCTAACCTGTGTAGTCAAGTTGAGATCACGAGCAGCAGCCAACTTCATGAACGTGGAGGAAAAAAAGAGAAAGGAAATTCCTTGAGTGAATGACAGTAGGTCAATTTTTATACAACGTGCTTTCTGATTCCCAGACATGTAAAGGAATAGGAACATATAAGTAGAATGTGGACTAGTTTACCAGGCTCCCTCAATTATCTGCCATTTTATATGCTAATATTTCTGCTCAGCCCGCCTAGTCTTCATGTTGTTGAAGCCAGGTGTTTTTATCTCAGCCAAGACCCCTCCCATCATCCCTTCCCAACCCCATCACTGCTTCCCTTCAGCCCAGTTCCCAGCACACCCACAAAAAGAGCACTAACTGTAGGATGCACTGCACAATGGCCCAACTGATCTGATGTGACAGTGAGTCCTTTGTTGAGTAACACATAGGATGTTGAGGGGAAACGAGCAATAACTCCAACCGAATACTAGATTCAGATGAGTAGATCTATAGCTATGCTGATAGCAGGTAGTCGAGAGATTCAACCTAGTTAAGTTCAAACTAAATGGAAATATACAATTATGGCATACCGCTTGGCACAGTTTAGCCTCAGTTGAATTTGTACAGCTGACTAGATGCTTTATCTCTGAACTTGAAGGCAGCTGCACAGTGCAGCGGGTATGCCAGCCCCACCAAATTGTCTTATTCATTATATTGGACCGTATTCAGGCCTTTGTTCTGGCTCCACAGCAACAAGTTTGATGTCATACATGGTGCCATCTGGAGCGTACAGCGTGCTTATGGCCTGTGCATTAGTTAACTATTAGTTAACTATTCAGTGAGTGACAGAAGGTCACCAAGGGACCTGCACTCTCTGGAACAATAATACCTGCCACCATCGTTATCCAACACGTGGGCTACAGGTACAGGGGAAGGATATGGTATGTTTTCTGCTAGAGAGATAACCTTATCACATGACTTTTTACATTCAGCAGGTCAGGTGGGATTGCCTGGTGCCTTTATTCCTGAACAAAGTATTAGCAATGCTGTTTTAATGTGTAAAATCATGGATAGGTTAGAGTAGATTAGATGAAACTTTAATGATCCTTATGGAGAAACTGGGCTGTTGCAGCAGCAAGTAATAGGATGCATCAAAGAAGAATAGGATATAAATAAGAATAGAGCGAATGGGGTTTATGTGCACATACATAATCAACAATTTATACACTCGGACATATTAAGTAGAAATGTATGAATGAAAATGTGTAGAGTATAGATACCGGCATTGATAGGATGTGCAAAATAACAGCAGTAGTGAGATACTATACAATACTGAGAGAAATATTAAAGTATGAGGAGACAGTATGTGAAAGATTACAGCATATATAAAGAATGTGTAAAAATGTGCTCATATTGACAGTAACAGGTCTACAGTCCTAGTCCTCATCCTCAGACAGACAGACAGACAGATAGATAGATAGATAGATAGATGATTATGTATGTGCACATAAACCCCATTTGCTCTATTCTTATTTATATCCTATTCTTCTTTGATGCATCCAAGACTGGTTCCAAAAACAAGGGCAAAGTAGGATCAAACTAAAAAAATAGCTAAATTAAATAGCTTATTAGCCACAAAATGCACCATTGTTTTTGTGAAACTTGTCATTACTCAACGGCTACATTTCGTGGGCGGGAAGCCATAGGTGGCATATCTATAGGAAAGGCAAGTTTGTTACATAACAGTGGGTGGAAATACTACGTTCCTGAGTGGGTTCCCGCGAGTTCCTTGTCTCTGAGACCTCTCCCCGTGGATACCATGAGTCATCTACTGTGACGTCACACTCGCTTAAGTAATTGGAGGAAAAGCGCGCGGAGATTTGAGAGCTTTCTGTCAGACTGCTATGCCGGTTCACGTGGACCGTGTGCGTGAACAGGGAGCTGTGGATCTGGAAGGGGTGTGACCGAAAACACGCAACTGGATAACGTGGGAGAGTGGTGGGTGACATGGCAGGCTACGAGAAGAATCAGTGGGAATCTCTAAATCAAGTAGTTCAGAGATACCATTTTAAAACCGGATTGAACAACATACTTTTAATTTAGTCTCCTTACACAGCCTAATTGAAAATGTAACATGATGATTCATTGCTCCTCATGTAACTATCTGTGAATAATTGAAGCCTCAGATTACACGGGGATAATCATAGCCTTTAGGACCATTTCATATATACACAGATAACTTTGTTAACACAAGGAAACCTTTAATTGGATGCTTATCACTTATCTGTTTGCCTGAAAGGGTTAAACTCTCAATGTAAATCTTATGTAACTCAACCGAGTTACATAACAACCTCGGACCCCGACACAGTGTACGACAGAAAAGGAGGGAAATTTGAGGGACTGTCACCAGGAACTTGCAAGTTACAGCGTTGTGTGACACATGACTGGCTGTCTTCGGTGTTTTCCCGAGTTGACCGGGTGGGATGAATGGACCTTCCACCCAATACCATAATCCACTTAATTACACCTGTAACTTCAGACTGGCTTATACAAGTCCGATACAATGAAGAGCACATATGGATGTTTTAAGTCGGTGGTTCTCAACGTGGGGTCCGGGGACCACCAGTGGTCCTTGAGGGGGTTCCTGGGTCCCCAGCAAATTGATGAATTGTTACATTTCAGCATTATTTCATTTATTTCAGAAGTTAACACAACTAGAGAAGGTATAGGAATCCTGATCATAGTTTCACTGTTATCTCTCTACCTACAATACAGATAGTCATGGAATTCTGGACAAAATCATATCTAACAATAGAAATACTCTCAAATGGGGGTCCATGGCCCTAATGTGGACTAAATTAGGGGTCCTTGATATGAAAAAGGTTGAGAATCACTGTTTTAAGTGATATGTATAGAATTTGGTCTTCATAAGGATAGTAGAGGAAAACCGCAGGTAAGACAGGGGAAACAGGGACCACAACTCAAGTCAACTGAGACAGCATGTGCTCTCGCTCTGGGCCTCAGCAAAGTCTTCACTGAATTGGCAACAGAGGAATCAATAACTGGCTCTGTGTTATATCTTAATTTATGTGTGCAAGCGACTGAGAGCTATACAATTCAGCTTATACAGCTACTGATTTAAACATTAAAGTAACACAACTTACAGAACTGTACAGATCCTTGTAAAGGTCAGTGATACTATAAAAGAGTGACCTCTTGTGGAAAACCTAAAACTAGATGTATGTGAGTGTACTTCATTGGCAGTTTAATAATCTCAAGAAAAAAAAAACAAACAACACAATATAATACAGCCAGTACTTTTTCTACAACCAGTATTTTAATCGAGACCATTACACATATCAAAGAAATGAAAAACAGTGGAATTGTTTATGGTCAAAAATTTGTACTTGTGTTCATTGCATCTTCATTGATGCCATGTTACAGTATCTTGAATCAGAGTGCCTTTATTCCAATTGACCAACCTTTACCAATAGAAGTATGAAAGTTAAATAAGAAAACAGGTTGGCTAAACAGGCGGTCAAAGGGAGGGACTTCCTTTCACTATCCCATCCTTCCTGACACAAAAATTCTGCTGGCGTTTACACATTAATAATGAAGAACTATTACAGTATGTCAAACTACACAGTACATTCATTGACAAAAAACAAAAAGAAAGATTACCTGGTGAATTGGAATGCTGGGTGGCACAACTATGTTTCAGCACTGACAGGACTGACAGGACTTGGGTCAAGAGTTACACCTGCACACACCCACTTACTGTATTTACAAATTAAGAGGAATTAGGTAGATTGCATTACCAAAGCAAAAAGAAAGAAAAAAAGTAATCCTAAACCTGTAAAATATTTGATTGTTTAAAAAACAAAATCCAACACAAAATGACCACAGGGTCTTGTTTCAGTCCATCATTTGAAAAGGTAAATCCAGTACAACCTTTCATTCATCTTCAGTTCCGGTTACAATCGACAGCCACGCATTCTCCTACTTTCTCTCATTAGACCTGGAGCGGCTGCAAGGGAAAAAGAAAAACACTGTTCAATCAAACATGAAATACTGGCAAAAAAACTGTCAGTGCAACATTCATGTAATAACAGGGTTCACATTACGGGGAGCCAGGGGCAGCTGAGCTAAAGTGAAAGCAATTAAAGTATAAATTGGGGGGTGGGAGGCGGACAAATTTATAAATCATCCTCACCATGCTCTTATTAGGGGTCCAAGCACGTAGTACTGGGAACCTTATTGTTTTTGTTGGGATTATTAGTAGGGCTTGCTTCAGCAACTATTGTTCTCCGTCATACTTATTTTTATTCTTCCGGACACTTTTTAAAACTTTAATGCGGCTTGAACCGTTTGAGCTATCGAAGCGGTTCAAACTCTCACACGTTCAGCATGTTCGGGAATAGCGTGCTATTACTTTTCTAAGTGTTGGGATTTATAGTTTTTTTTCACAATTTATGTTTAAACATGATATTTTTCCCCATAGAAATGAATGGAGAATCTTCAGCCTGCTAGAGTGGTGATGTCATCACACACTCCAGGAACTCTAGAGGCTGTGATTTTTACTAAATATCACAAGTTTTGAAACTGGGGTAGCTCCCACATTTTTCACCCTACAAACACATATCACACATCAAACTGTTCTGCTACTTCTTGTGCCACTCAAAATGCCAGTATCTAAGCCATAGCATTTATAGTTTTTGAGTTACGACATTTGTTTAACATCAGTGCAAAACTTGAACAGATTTTTAAACTGCCACTATTCCCACAATTTTCACAGCACATGCATATATTTTACATCAAACTGTTCACACACTTCTCCTCTCTCACACAATGTGAGAATGGGAATGTAAGTGGTAGCATTTGTAGTTTTTGAGTTAGGGACATTTGTTCAACACTGCTGCTTTACAGTCATTTTGCCTTGTTTCTACCGATTTTTCAAAAAAAAAAAACCCAAAAAACATGCCGAAATACAATATTTGATCTGTAATAGCTCCCACAATTTTCACACTACATGGACATATCATACATCAAAATGTTGACATACTTCTTCTCTCTCCCAATATATAAATATCTAAGTGATGGGATTCCACTTCCCCTGGATTCCTTGGTTCATTCTGCATCCATCCATATAGGCACCGCCCATTTCCGCCTAACTAGATTTTCCGCCATTTTGAATTTTGTCCAAAACTGTTTTTTCGCTACTACTACAAATTTTGTCCAATCTTCACCAAATTTGCCACACAGCATGTCTGGACTGTCCTGCACAAAAGTTATCAAGCAGTTTTTTGATAGTCCACACCGTTTTCATATAATTGACTTCCAAATTTTGGTCAACTGTCGTGGGTGGGGCCTATTTCACAAAAATCGCCATAACTCAGAAACGCATTGTCCTATGGTAACCAAACTTGGTACATGTGTGCAGGTATGTACTCTGAGCCAATATACAAACATTGGTGTCATTTTGCCTATAGGGGGCGCTATAGCAACATTTCAAAATTCCTTGATTGCTGGATTCCTTGGGCCAAGTCACATCTATCCATATAGGCCACTCCCATTTCAGCCCTATGTTTGCAGTAGATAATTATAAATCAGTTAGCAGAGAATAGTATTGCAGGTTACTATTTTGACAAATTGAGTTCAATTTAATTGTAAACTTTTTTCATTGCTTCCTCTGTTCAAGCAGATTCAGTGGCAATGTCCAAAAAAGATCTCTAAAATGCATCTGCTTTTCAAACCGTGCTCTCTTAAAGTCATACTGTGAGAAACGCAAAAGTAGTGTCATTCCCTCACTGGCTCAGTGGGTATGTCAAGTGCCTTTGGAGGCAACAAAATTCAGTTCTTCAGCTCTTACTTTGAAGCCAGGGTCAACCAAGGCACTAAAAAAGCCAGAAGGTCAGTACTGTGTGATGTAGGAAGTACAGTACCCTTTATATCACTGCTATTCAAATAATTTTAACAAACAATTTTACATTTTGGCCAATTACTTTCCATTCATCCCCCTGTCCATCCATCCATATCAATTCATGAATAGACTACTCATATAGTAAGCAACTATAGGCCTATTAAATGTCATTACAATGACTTTCATACTGTTTGATTTATAAAATGTTTTTAACATTGATAAGTCATTACAGAGAGAGTCATTTTGCACAAAAGCCGGTGTTAGACTGCATGTTTGATCTTCACAACATGTCAGTTTTTGTGTGTCATTCTACCTTCTGTAATGTTTTGTCTATCTGTCTGTCTTATCAAATTGTGCTTGGACCCCTCAATCGCCGCTTGCGGCTATATTTTCAACTGTAATATGTACTCCATGATTAATGCTGTTACTAGATGAAATAAAACATGTTTATTTTTCTCCAATTCATTGTAGTTCTTCACTTTAATATTTAGTGCTTGAGGGAAATGTGATAGTTCATCCATTCCTTTGTTTGTGCCCCTTCTTCTGTTTTGTTTTCTTCCTCTGAGATTGTGATGAATTCCCCTGGATATGCAGAGTGACTTATTGTAACAGCAGACTAAATTGATTCACCCACTGGTTACTTCACCTATAAGCCGAGTCACTACACCTGTGGACAGTCTTTCCTCTACAGAGCTATAAAGACACCGTCAGTCTATTTGTTCTCAATGCTCTGAGGAAGATAGTTGAAACACATAAGCATTGATCTGCAAAATAAACACTGAAATTTCATAAGTGGTGGAAGATTTTGTTGGGAGGTGCGGACCATCTCACAGATAAAATAAATCTGTCTCAGTTGAAAGTTAATCCAGTCACAAGTTCAGTTCAGATGCGCTAGTGTTCATCTGTGTCCAGCTACCTTGGCATACATTGTGTTGAGTAACATTTATAACGAATCCAGTTGACTCTGCATTTTATGTGTATGTGCTATTGCCATATGATTTGATGTAGATGTGCAGCACTATTTGCATGTTGTGTGTACGGCATGCATGTTGTAGAAGTGTTATTCTTAGTATGTGTCTCAATGGTCCAATGTCCACTAAAGAAAATACAAATATAAAGCACTTTCAACAGGCGAGTCATTATTTTCCATTATCTAAGAACTGTCATGATGAGAGATGCAAAGGTATTTGTGATTACAAATGTGAGAGCCCCCATATATAGCTACTAAAAGAGTGGTATAACTTTTATAAAATGTATACATTTTTTATATAGATGCACTGGCAAACTTAACCAGGATAAACTAGAAAATGATTTGAAAACAGTTTAAGAGGATGAAAATACCTCCTTGATCTAGAGAAGGACCTTGAAGGTTTGTGGTTCCTGTCCCGGGAGATGGATCTCTCCCTCCTCCTTTCTCTAGAGAGGGACCTGCAAAAGCCAAGCCATACAATCAGAAAAGTATTATCTTGCTTCTACTTTGAAGTTCTTAAAATAAATTGTTACACTAGTAAAAAACCCATGGACTGTCACTGCTAGAAAAATGATCCCCAATCATCTGCTTTAAGCTTTCTTTTAGCCCAAGTAGGGAGTTCCTAAGTTCAACTCACCACAAAGTAAGTCTACATATTTGCTGTCAATAGAGCAACTCTACATTTTGCCACACGATTAAAATCAGATTAGAGCTTTGGCTCTCTGGTTTCTGGCTTTGGGTTGGAGCTGTTCATTCTAGGCTTGACTGTGTGGAAAAGGACTAATAGCCTTTAGTTTTGGAAACACCAGAACTTGAAAGCTTACATACCTGCTTCGACTGCGGCTAAAGCTCCTCCTGCGTGGGGATCTGAGAGGGGGAAAGACAAAAATGTTAGCAACAAGGCAGATGCATTGTTCACCTGTTGACCCCCACAGTACTCCAATCCCCTTATTGCCCGTACCCCCCTGAGGTAATCCCTTAATGGGCCTCCTTTAACGCAGCCCCTTAGACTAGCTCGGTAACTCAAGAAACAGAAATAGAAGACTTGAGAATATTATTCACAAGAACACAATAACCTCAATATAATCAGATAATACAGATTACTCAATGGCAATGGACCAAGTCCATAAAGATGGCGGGCCTTGAGGGCTGACATCATTCTGTCCTCCCGGCCTATCCCACAGTGCAATGCGCACCCAGGATTTGCTCCGTGTCTTCCTCTCTGTCCAAACTGGCAAAAGCTGATTATGTTTTTTGGACAAAGAGGGTATCTATGTCATGAAGAAAGTGACCAAACTATATAATCCGCAGTGACAATTATAGTCCTGCTTTTAATTTGGAATGGAATATACCATTCCAGATTTTTAAGATTATACATACACAATTACAGATTTTTCATGGTTTGATGTTTGGGCCTAAACCATTTGCTTCCTTGCTGCATTCATGATATGATCCCACCAGCTGTGAACATTTACTCACCATGCCTGCAGACAAGGAAGGCTTATGACAATATGAAGGAGACCTAGCACTCCTAAACTGCATATCTCAATCCTGTCTGAAGATTGAACACTTTGCACTGTGGGATGGCCATGGTGTGAGAAAATAAGAGACATACACACACAGGCCACCATCTGTATGCAACTGGTCCACTGCATGTGAATGGAGAGCATAAGGAAATGGAGGTTTGTAACAAAACCAATGATAATACATTGGGTACTGGGAATAAATCTTGCAGAAACAAGCAGGCTAAGATCAATTACAATCAACCATAGAGAACACAGAAAAATGACTTTTGATTTCAGGGGGGTTGAGGAGGAGTTTGACTCATGTGTCTTCATAATTCTGCTCAGAGCCCCAAGACACAGCAGAAGATTATCTATCATCCAAATCTCTGGAAATGTGATGTTCTAGACATTGGATGTTGGGCCATTCCCCTTTGAAACAATGAGTTACAGTTATGGGTGAGGACAAAAGACAAACCTTTACGATTCAAACAAAAAAAGAAGAACCTTTTTAAACCAGCTGTCTCTTCACTTTCAAAACTGTAATCAGCAGTGTACTGAATGAAGCAGGAAAACTTACTAGTATTTTGGTTTTCAACAAGCTAGATATGACGAAAGGGAGGCAGACTGTCGGCCGGGTAGGCAGATTTGGCTGAATAGGACTGGCCAGATGCTGCAAGGTGATTAGTTGGCAGGCAGATGGGGGCTGGCTGTGGCTTTTTTCCTGCTTTTATTGGTTAGCCGAAGGCTGCTGCTGGTAGGTTGTAGTGTAGACATTTGGGAACGTAAAACGCTGATTGGTCGGGAATGTGAGGTGGGCCGCTGCCATTTGGGTTAAGGTTGGAGGAGGAGGAGGTTGAGAACGGCATGCTCAGGAACCAATGGGCTGGTGCAACCTGACGACTGGCCGTGCCCGGGTCATGTGACACAGCACCAGCCAAGCTGATTGGGGCACGCTGGTCAGCGGTCACATGATGCTGAAAGAGGACTAGTTGATTGAGGGTGGTGAGAAGAGGCATGGTGGTGACTCTGCAACGGGTTTCATTCTTATTAATATAGATGGAAAATAAAAGGCATCCTCAATTTTTTTTTAAAAAGAAAAGGCATCACAACTGGCATTTTCATTTCCCCCCCCCAATTGTATACAAAAGGGTATTTTTTTGACATAGGAATTACCTAATCCTATTTCACATATCTTATTGCCATTTCAAACAATGAAATAAAGTTTCAAAACTTCTTGAAAGTGCACAGGAAATGGTACACTTCAAAAGATACATCAGTGCTTGAAGCAAAAGTGAAAGGCTTGCAAGCCAGATTTTAAGAGGTGTTTAGCAATGGAAAAAGATACACTGAATTACCCAATATAATGTCCAATCCCATACCACATTTAACTGCAAACACTGGTCATGAAAGTCTAGCTCTTTGATACTTTAGATTAAATGACTTAAAATGTTAATGAAGATGAAAACTGCAGGCCTTAGACATTGCAACAGTCACAAATATATATTACCACAGAGCAAAATGTTACAAACACTAGAAAGGTCTAGACTGCAAAAACACGTGCAATTACCAGGAAATATACTGCAGGTCAGAGAGTGAAATCAGGAAGTAAAAGTGTAGGGTTAAAATCAGAGATGGAGCAGAAATATTAGTGGTCTCTATAAGGCACCATTGTCAAATGAGATTGTCTGGGTTACCTTCGTCTGGGCGGCGGGCTACGACGCCTGTAATCGTCTCGAGGACGGCGGCTCCACGAAGGGGGAGGACCACGGTTGCGGGTGCGTTTCTCGCCATTGGACAGCTCCACTCTAACACGGCAACCACAAAGTGTCCTGTAAAAATCCATGCAGACAAAACAACCAATCACCATCTACTGATGTAACTAAAGCAAGACAAGTCCAGTTTCATTTTAGTTTTAGCAATTTTATTTCACCATTAGGTTTAATGGTTGCCTACCTTCCATCAAGCTCGCGCACTGCATCAGTTGCATCTCTGGGATCTTCGAATTCTACGAAAGCAAAACCCGGGGGGTTCCTGGCCACCCAAACACTGCGGAGTGGACCATAGTAGCCAAATGCTCTCTCTAACTCTGTCTTGTTTCCGTTGTTGCCCAAATTTCCAACGTAGACCTTGCAGTCAAGAGGACAGTCTCTATGCATGACTGGATCTGAAACATTATGAACAAGGATGTGGAGTTGATCATGGTAGCATTGCACAGGATAGTTGACAACTCAGAAAGTGACTTAATCATGCTCTGAGAATCACCTCAGTATGATGCGGAGGGCCACATGTAGTCCATCCACAACAAAAAATGATTGATTTGTGAATGAGCAACTGAAAGAACTGTCAGTTTAAGTATGCATGTAATACACATTTCCCACAACATAACGACCTATACTCAGAAGAATGACAAAGACTGGGACAGTGATCACAGCCCCCTCCTGCACCACGCAAAACCTGTTAGATGGGCCCAGATGTGTTTGCAACAAGTATGTATGCTTCCCACCATTCTGGTTTTGTTTTGGGCAAAACTATAAGATAAAGCCTAGGACTCTAGCATGTCTATGGGTGGAAATGCATGGCACATAGAAACGTAGCTAGTATCATTCTGTTGTTGACGTTCCAGGTTCCATGACCGATTCTGCTTCCTCTTGCATTGTGATAATAGTAACAATAGCAACATTCTGTTAATGGTTGACATGCAAAAAGTAACTTTGCATCACATCACATTCGAAATTTATCCTTTAACGTTACAGTGTTTCAAACGGATGGGGAATAACGGGAATATTGGCCTGCGTCTCTGACGGGCAGTCTCAATTACGTACATTTATTTACGTTAGCTAACGCTAACGCTAGCTATAGCAGTAACGTTAACGTTGGCTAACTTTTTGGTTTAGTCAAATAATACACTAAACAGCTAAAACGCGAACCTACACTACATAATGAAAAATACTTGTTGCATATTTAACGTTACATTTCAGCGTTTGCTAACGTTAACCTAGATAGCTAAAATGGCTGTCGCCTTTCTGTGGCCTACGTTAGCCAACTAGCGTTAGCCAGGGAGCAACCGAGTCCATCAGTAAAATAGATATGCATATCCAATTAACCGTTCAAACGGATAAGTATTACAAAACCAACCCGATGTAATAATAGCAATAATTGTTCACATACTGGTACAACGTAAATTACCGTATTTGATGCAATTCACGCCACAAATTCTCCACAGTTCACTGGCTTGTACCCCCTCCGGTCGTATACGAAAAAATGGCGTGACGAAAAATACGTCTACTAGCAGGATATCCAGGTGGTGGCTCGTCGTATATTTACAGTATATATTTTGGGAGGGCGGGGCAAGTGTTGCCTGTCATTTGTGCCGCTATGTTGGCTAACGTTACATTAAATAATACAGCCTGGATACACATTTTAGTTATTACAAGGAACCATTTCAACATGTTTGATTTATTGAGAGGGATTTCTAAAATATTCAGGCATTTCCCCGAACACTTTAAAGGGATGAACAAAGGGCTGATCCGGATAGGTTAACGAACGCACACTAGGACGCGCGTGCACAGACTCACGCACACACAATCCAGGGGTGGTGACAAAGAAAGTGGGTTCGCCGGTCTAGCTCGTCCCAAGAGTTTATACTATCAAGATAATTACTTTGTCCGCTTGACCGGTACAGCGTAGGGGCGGGAAAGCACCTCACATGCGCACCAGTATGAATGTGAATATCCATTTATGACATCAGGCAGCATACACAAAACAGGAGCATCTGCATCATAATTGTTTTTACTAATTTAAAGACATTTATAGTTCTTACAATGTTATCAGTAGTTGTGGTTCCCCGGTGGTGGAACGAGTTGCCAAACTCCATTCGATCCGCAGAATCCCTCTCTATCCTTAAGAAAAGGCTAAAGACCCAGCTCTTTAGCGAATACCTCCTTTCATAAAAAAAATTTAAAAAAAAATTAAAAAATTTGATGCACTCTATGCATTACCTCATAGCACTGCCTCGTAGCACTCCCTCGTAGCACCTATGTCCTGTTGGACCAGAACTTAGCTCTATAGCACTTACTCTCGTTGTTCTCTCCTATCTAGAAACTTGCTTGTGTTGTATGCAAATCTCATGTGTAAGTCGCTTTGGATAAAAGCGTCTGCCAAATGTGAAATTGTAATTGTAATTGTAATTATCAGTAGGCTATCTTACTAAGACCTTAAACTGTTTGGCTGAATCAAATAAGCCTTTTGCACACATAAAGGTATGAATGTGAGACACTCTCAGAAGAGAAGCAGTCTAGTTAACACTCAACTCTCTTAGATTTTTTTGTAGAATAAGTGGTCCCTTAATGTATTTTGTGCTGATAATGAAAAGCTGGTTGCATGACACGTACTTTGTTTATTTCCATAGTGAAAATAGTTTAACTTCCCTCAACTTTATAAAGCATTCTCCTCTGCCTAAAAAGAAGTCAGGCTCTTCTTTTTCCAAAGAGGCCACTTTCTGTCCACTATTATCTTCCAATAATGGACAAAGTGACGGTGATGTCACCTCTTGATATTATACTGGCCCATTTGAAGCCTGGGAAGAGGGATTTCTTCGTGCCAACTGGTGCCTTTTTCACAGTCTGTGCCAACATGTAATTTTGGAGCCAGAGTTTGTGCAGTAGAGTAATGAATGCTTATTGTTTACATTTGGGGAAAATTAAATGAAGAAAATGATCAAATATATAATGTGTCTTCAAAAATAATGTTAAACATACTGAGAATTTACTCTGATGCCCCAAAACACACCGAATGAAACGCCCACTGACAACTTTTGACAGAGCAAAACGACTCAAAGTGAAGTGGCTGTGCTTGGGCTGTATATTGACGCTGCTAGGCAAGAACAAGATTATGCAGACGCAAATAAATGCTTGTATACACTGAAATGAATGCAAATATCTTTCTGTTGGCACAATTATATAAAAAAAAAATCAGCATAACGAGAGAAGAAATTAAATTAGTTACTGTGACAGTAACATCTTGTAGAAAAAAAATACTGACTTTATATTTCAACACAGAGTATATAAAGGTGGGTGGAGTTTCAAGTTGTTCTCTCCCAGGACTTCCGCATTGGCTTCAAAAGCCAATTGTTTTGCCCTTTAAGTGAAACCTCTCGTTCTGCCTGGATACTCTCTGGCCCGCGAGTTGCTTGCGTTCACTTTTTACTGCGGACCGAGCGCGTGGTGATTGGACTCATCGGTGGTCGTTGGAGCCAATCAGGACCGGGCGGCACAGAAACAAACAAAACGGTGAGCGGTGAAAATAGTAAAGAAGTCTATTAAAAAGTCGCGAAACGGTTACTTTTCTCTCTTCAATGTAATGTAAAGATCAGGCCAGTAACTTCAGCGGGCCAAGTCTCCCTGCTTGGCCACTCCCAGTTTGTCAGGTAAAATGAGCGAGATTAGCAAAACAGTACAGTTGCAAGTTAGCATCTAAGGTTAGCTAACATGAGGTAACCAATGACCTGTTTGTAGCTGACGTTAATTGTATGTCGTGTGCAATTCACAGATATGTCCACCTTGACATTAAAGGGACTAGAAACATTAATAAGATGGTAATGCAATCCCTACGAAAGAGTAAGGTATCGGTGTTTGCTTGTCGTTCATCAGCAATAAATGCATAATGCGTGAGACAAAGAAGAGCCACAGCATGAGCGCATGTTGGCCCCGTCGTTTTCTACTTATCAGAAGAAAAGAGGCCTAAGTTTTTTGAACTATCTTATCACATACTACGAACGTAAACAAGCTTTTATTTAGCTTCATAATCGATGTAAAACTAATTTTAACGTCTCAGGCATTTCCAGAGTTCATTCAGAGATCAAAGTATCAATTAATTCGATGATAAAAAGATCCCGATCACATCCCCATTTTCTGTCACAGGGAAACGTTTTGTGTGTAGCCTATTTGAATAAGGGACTGACAATGAAAACTACATGAAAAAGATGACAGTGTGGTCTGTGGTGGTCATTCAGATTCAGACTCACCACCTTCTTAATTTCATTGTGCACAATGCAAACTAACTTCACATTAGACTGTGTTGCAGGGAGAAGTTGTCCCTAATGTGGATGTTTCGTTATGTCAAGGGTGTGGCTGGGAAGTTCATCCTATTGGTAAAGAAAGGAAACGTCAGCCTACACTAATGTGCCACCATGTACTCCGCAGAGCCTAAAAGTGCAGTGAGCATGGAGCAGTACACCACAGTGGCTGCCACCACAGGGGAGCAGATGGTGCAGACGGTCAATGGGCACATCCAACAGGTAATGGTTTAATGAGGGCTTGTTACATGTCTGGGTGCTTTTTCTCACTGCCGAGCTACATTTGACTGAACTGTTCCTGTCCTTGAACTGAACCTGACCTGGTTACTCTTCCCCTTCTTGTTGCTGGAACGTCTGGGAAGGACGATACAGATCAGAACCACAGTGAAAATTGTAAACGTGGTGTGAAGTGACTTAGAAATGGACATACCTGTCTTCACATTTTATGTCCAAGGTGCGGTGACAGCAGTGGAATTAAAGCCGGAGCCTCCTGTCTGTGGCCAACAGATTCAGGCACTCTAGGTATTAGCTGAGTTGCGTATCCTGTACCCAGAACCCAGATAAATTTCTGTCTCATCTGCACGAACCATCAACACAAATTCATTTACTGCTTTATGTGTTGATGTTAGCTGGCTTCCTACCAGTTTGTGCTGTGTTGTTTGTATTGTGCTCACCATCTGAGATTCTGCTCAACTCGATCCAGATCGCTGCGACTCTGAAGCTGTCCCACAGGTGGTGCAGCTATACCACAAAATCAGTGCTGTTCATACAAGTTGGGAGATTTACACAGCTTGTGTGTTTGTCAACTGTATGAATACCACTAGAAATTGGAATGTGATTGTAGGTCTAGGCTTACAATACTGTAGGCTTAAACCTACTGTCAGATGTGGTATGCATTGTTTTATTGTTTTGTACACTGTGGTTGCATGGAGGCTGAAGATGCTGTGATGCATGGTGGATTTGTCATTCGAGCATTGTCCATTGCCATTGTTGCGGGTCCTGACATTTTGGAAATAAGCCCCTTGGTTCCCCCCTTGACCTCTCCTTATACTTTCTGTCTGTTCTACATTCTGTTATTCCAAGGTTCAGGGTCAGCCCCTGATGGTGCAGGTGAGCGGGGGACAGCTCATCACTTCTGCAGGACAGCCCTTAATGGTGCAGGCAATGGGGGGCCAGGGGCAGAGCATCATGCGGGTACCTGTGTCTGGAGCTCAGGGCCTCCAACAGGTAAGTGGATTGGCCTGTGTAACTACAGTATACTGGCAGAAACTGCAGAACTGTCCTCATTTTACAGGATATTGCTGGCAATGGGTTTCATTTGATAGTAGAGATGATATGGAATCAGTTGCATGGCCATTTTTAGATTCAGGCACGAACAGACCTTAATGTGTTTTATTGCCAGAACAGAAGTGGTTTTCACTGACTTGACATGCATTTGGTTTAGATACTTCTGGACTATGGAATCCAAAACTAAGATAATCAAGGACTAAACAAACTCAGATATGGGAGGTTTTTCAAAATACCAAATTGACTTGGACATTATACTATTTTGTGCTTCAGTGGAACTTGAGTGAGATATAAAAATCAGCCAATCATAGAAACTGGTATAGTAATTTGATTCAGAGCTGGCACTTTACTTTAATGGTTTTCCATTAAGTCCTTATTTTGTGAATTAGTTGCTATAAAGTTTTTCTGCAAAATTGAACTAGACATTTCCAAACTAGCCTTAAATTAGGGCTGTGAACTCTGATTTGACTTAGACATGATTTTAAAAGGGCTAAGACTAGACTTAAAGGGTAACTTTGGTATTTTTCAACCTGGACCCTATTTTCCCATGTTTTTGTGTCTAAGTAACTAAAGGGGACAACAATTTTTTAAATTGATCCAGTATTGAGCGAGATCGCTTCAGCTGGCAGCCGCGAAACAAGCTGCAATGTAATCCGACGGGGAAAATGCGAACCATCAATGTACGTCCACTAAAAGTGCTTGTTTTTGCCACTGACAGGCCCAGATTGTTATTATAAGTGTCTGACAACATGATGGAAAGGACCCTACAGAGAAATTAAACATTTTTTTACCTTTCGCTTGATCCGGTCTGTGTGTAACCAAGTCTCGCGAGAGTTGAGTTGTTGGAGGAAGTCAACTGTGGAAATGTGAGTGAGAGTTGGAGAGAGGAGTGCCGGGAGGAGTTTATTGTGTTGGAGTACAGAAATTGTAGCTTAGTGTTATCTAAAAGATTTTCTATGTCATGGCTGAATATTTAGCTGATTTCGATAATGTGGATGAGGCCTTTGAATTCGATGGCCGCCCGTATTTATTTGAGCCAGAGTATACGGATGAAGCGAGACTTGGTTACACACAGACTGGATCAAGCAAAAGGTAAAGAAAAACGTTTCATTTCTCTGTAGGGTCCTTTCCATCATGTTGTCAGACACTTATAATAACAATCTGAGCCTGTCAGTGGCAAAAACAAGCACTTTTAGCGGACGTACATTGACGGTGCACATTTGCCCCTCGGATTACATTGCAGCCCGTTAAGCGGCTGCCGGCTGAAGCGATCTCGCTTAATACTGGACCAGCTTCAAAAATTGTTGTCCCCTTTAGTCACTTAGACACAAAAAGATGGGAAAATAGGGTCCAGGTTGAAAAATACCAAAGTTACCCTTTAATCCATACTTATGCAAATTATTCTTAATGTTTTCTAGCCAATAGGGACCCGTTATTAACATGTGAAGACACTGTATATTTAATAATCAGTAGTTTTTATTTATTAGGCCTATATCTTTATCTGCAACCTCTTCGTTGCTGCTGCTCCTACCAAATTTCCACTTGGGGATCAATTTTAAGTCTTGACAGTTCTGGTCATTACTGCTCCTCTGATTCAGATCCAGCTGGTGCAGCCAGGTCAGATCCAGATTCAGGGGGGTCAGACGCTTCAGGTCCAAGGTCCACAGGGCCAGACACAGCAGATTATCATCCAGCAGCCCCAAACCGCTTTGACAGCTGGACCGAACCAGGTGCAGTGGACACACAAAACACTGTACATGTGTACACACACATCAACAATGACTGTGAAGTTGATTTTTAAGTCGCATTTAAAAATAGTAATAAAGAGAAACTACACAAGTAAGTGGTGGCTGTTTGTGGAGATTCAGTGACTTGAAATCCTTTCTTTTATAGGTTTTGAAATGCTTCTGGTATGGAATGTCTGGGAAGCTGCTGTATTATTTAGTATGCAGCATGTCACTGTAGCATTAATATTTAACATGTAAGACAGAAAAAGTGGTCAGCAGTCGCTAAGATGTTGTGGCTTTTTTTTCTCTCTCTCTCTCTCCCCATGCTTCTCCATTCATCAGTCCCAGAGTTTGGGAGACGCTGCTGTGTAGTAATGGTTTCTGAAAATTGTTTGCAGGGTCAGCAGCACATTGCTCTGCAGGGGCATCAGGTGGCTCAGACTGCAGATGGACAGACTATCGTATACCAGCCAGTCAATGCAGATAGTTCTGTTCTCCAGCAAGGTAACCTGCCTGTCAGGTGTTAAAATAAACGTTTTAGGCTGTAAATTGTAAATAAAAGAGAGCATTTTAAGAATTCAATGCTGAAACAGAGTGCCTGTGCTGACTGACTTGCATAAATGCTCTTTCTCCAGCAGGCATGATAACCATCCCTGCCTCCAGTCTGACAGGTGCTCAGATATTACAGACTGGCACCAACAACAACACAAACAACAACGGACAGGGCGCAGTGACTGTTGCTCTGCCTGGTAACATGGTCAGCACAGGTGGCATGGTTATGGTAAGTGAGATAAGATTGGGTCCAAGAACTCGTGTGCATCTGCAGCACCCCCTTGAAAACGACATCTCGACATCTCATCTTATCCTACTAACTAAATACAGTTCATGTGTCTATTTTCATGCATTTGTTTGACACTTGTATGTTTGTGAATAAGATGGTTCCAGGTGGTGGCACCGTGCCCTCCGTGCAGAGGATACCTCTGCCTGGGGCGGTCACCGAGATGATGGAGGAGGAGCCCCTGTATGTCAACGCTAAGCAGTATAACCGCATCCTGAAGAGACGACAGGCCCGCGCCAAGTTAGAGGCTGAGGGCAAAATCCCCAAAGAAAGACGGGTGAGTGGATATGTGATAAAATTGTGTAAGATGGTCTACATTTTACAAGATAAGACAATTCAGAGTAGTAGAAGGCCAGATTTGCACTCTGTGTATGATCCACATCATTGTCTTTGGTGACAGCATGTAGGAATGTGTCCCTCCACCAAGTATATTCATAATTATTCAAGACAGAGCCTTCAAAACCAAAACGCAAAATGCTCAGTGAGGACAAAAATTAAAGGCTTGGAGCATTGGTGGGCATGCAGGATATTGCCGTGTTCTGGCTGTAATGTTAACTTCTTTGTTTTGCAGTAAAAAACACATGTATTACTCACCAATCAGAGCAACCACTAGCGCAAAAATATGTTTTCTGTGAGGCCACTATGCTAATTTTTGCGGGAGGTACATGTTGTATTGCAGCTGGCCCCTGTGACCTACAGATTTCTGCCCATTTGACCTACAGATTTCTGCCCATTTGTGCCTCTGTGCAGCTTTTGATGGTAATAAATTGATGCTAAGTAACAGTGAGAGATGTGTATGACTCAGGAATATTTAACAGTTCTTGTGGGTCATCCCTCAGAAATACCTTCACGAGTCAAGGCACCTCCATGCCAAGAAGAGGAAGAGGGGCGATGGCGGACGCTTCTTCTCGCCAAAGGAAAGTGAGGAGATGCCCCTGGGCATGCAGGTCAGGGAGGTATCAGGCATTCTCAAACCAGACGACATCATAGAATTCAAAATTAACTCTCAGTGGGACCCCAGCTCTGCTCCATCTCTTGGATGAGCATAAAACATTTTCAACTCTTGCTTTGTTATCACTTTGTCCCATCTTCTTCCTGGACTTTATAAGCTTTGTCTTTTATGCTACCTCATCATTTTGTATCCAAGATGAATATTGTTTTATTTTTTCTTTAATATTTTGAATTCAGCTTGTTTCATAGGGGCATATTTTAAAGCTTTTTGAATCTTTGTTTAGTATAAATACTTACATTTTACAACCGCTATGCCAAACTCCACTGACGGCTAAACCCTGATTTTCAAGGTCAGTTTGTACTGTCTCCATTTACGAGCTCTTGCTGTCATTTCATCCATAAACCTTTTACTGAGCATCATCTAAGTGTTGAATATCAATGACATCTCCATGTTGCTCCATTTTGTTTGTACCTTGATGTCAGTGCATCATATTGGGGGGTAATGTTTTGCTGCATATTTCTTTATTCACGTCTCTTAATTTGTGTAATATCAATCTCCAACATGAACATGTTTACTTGAGTCTTTTTTTTTTTTTTTTTATATGGAACACATTCGACCTGCGTCCAGAAAAAGCTAGAGGCAAAAGTTACACACATGCAGTATCAGATAAATCCTTAAAGTGGTAATCCGCAACATTCTTTTTTCTATTATTATTTTGGTGACATATTGGGTGCCAATTGGTTTTTGCTGTGGTGTTTCTGCACTGCACTTCCCAGAGATCACTTGTCAATCAAAGCATTTTGTGGCCAATACTGTGACGTTTTTCCTTGGATTTTCTGTTGATGCAGTTTGAGTCTCTGTAGGTACTGGCCGTTTCTTTGCTCAGCAATGGTGGCTATCGCTGCTCATGCTAACTACCAAGTTCTTCTGTGTAAACCGCTGTTGCTGCTATCTGGTAATGTAAAATACATCACTTCCTGAGCATTAGGTGTTGTGCCAAAATTTGTATTTCTCTAAAAATGTGATTCCCCGGTGGTGTGTCCTCGTTTTGTCCTCTTTGTGTGTCTGTTGTTTTGCCACTGCACAAGGAAATTATCATGGGGGAGTTGTGCTTATTAAATGACAAGTAGGTTAATGTATAGCCTGGCAACTTCCTTGTAGAATTAATGGACACTTATGGTTTGAGATTATAAGATCACAAATAAACAAAGTGATTGCCATTCATTGAGGCAACTCGGTAGGTTACTTTTGGTAGGTAGGTCTTACTTTCATTCTTTGTAAGCCTAAGAAATGTTTTGAAAATATTGCTTTAGTGTTTACAAAGCCAATGATAGGAAAACAATCAACAAAAATCTGTGTTATTAACTGGTGAAGACGCACCGCCAGGGGAGACACATTTTTTAGGGAACACAAATATTGGCACAACACCGGAAACAGCTACCTGACACTGGGTGTTTAGAACAGCAAATGGAAAAAATGTAACAACTTTCATGAGCTTGCTATAGGTTGAATCAGTATTGTGTCATATCGATCAGCGATAGAGCGTAGCAAAATGAAAAATTATTTATATGAAAATGTTGCGGATCATTACTTTTTTGCATTGAATGTCAGCTGTTATATTTATGTTCATGCAATGCATTGAAAAGATGAGAAGGCAAATTACACGCCACACTGTACATAATGGAGGTTGTTGTGTAATTCTGTTTGGATTGTTTTGATTCTGTTGCCTTGCGAGACTATGGATTTGTATTTTTTTTTTCACTCTTAGCCATTATTTTGTGCGTTAAATAAGCATTGTCTCTTTATAATATATAATAAGAAAATGTTTACAAGTTGATTTAGTGTCACATTTATTCAGCCTGCCTTTTGTATACCAACATTAACACAAGTCTTCATGGCCCTTGTGCTCATCAGTGGATGTTGACAAGACAGGGACATTCGCTGCAACATGAAGGTACTGAGGAAGCTGTTCAGCAGATAATCTGTGCATCCTAACTTCAGCTGCACTGTGTGTGTGTGTGTGTGTGTGTAGATCTGTTTGGCACGATCAGGTGTTTCAAAACTAGGTTTACATTGTTATATACTTTATTAACACTCACTGTATTAAATATTTTTCAGGTACAGTTATTATTTACTGAATATTGGATTTATTTTTTTTAAATGACTAAATAAGCAAAAAATTACTAAAATTACACAGCATTTGTTTTTCATTCAAAAGTTGTACACCTACTTTTGAAACCTACTTTTTTTTGTGCCAGATCTGTTCTGTTTCATTCCCTAGGACGGCATGGTAGACTTGGACAGATATGCCATTTTGTTCCTTTCTAAGTAATTAAGTAAAACTTTATTTATATAGCACCTTTCAAAACAGTTACAAAGTGCTTCACAAAGTATAAAATATAACAGGAAGGAAAAATAAAACAAACAGGACAGGGGCAAAAAAACAATCAGAACAGAAAAACTTAAAAACAAATCACCACAACAGAAACAACAAGAGGCTACTGAGTGGAATGAAATGCCTGTTTAAACAATAGTTTTCAAGTGGGCCTTAAATAAAATGACAGAGTTTGCTAATTTTAGAGACTGGAGGAGTTTGTTCCCTTGCGTTGAGTAGGAGCCGCGACAGCAAAGGTACGAGCGCCTTTGGACACCAGCCAACTAAAAGATCTTAGAGATTTTACTGAATTATATGGGTGCAGCAGCTCAGTTATATAACTGGGTGTGAGACCATGCAAAGCCTTATATGTGTTAAGTAAAATGCATCACTCTGTAGCTATGGAAAAAGAACAGGTGCACCTTCTGGAGATGGCTGATTTACACTATCTTTTTCTTTAAATTTGACTTTTGGCCTCCAGGCTTGACAAAAGCAGTGGTCTATAGACATCAGGCCTATTTCAGGAAAATGTCTATTTCAGCAGAATAACAAAAATTAAACGGTGAAATATCTCTTTAAAGATTACTCTCATATGTGGAGGTAGAAATCTGGCTGGGCAACCTGGTGTATTGTCTTCCTTTTCCTGTTTTTCTTCATACGGAGGGTCACATACCAACATAAGTTGCATATCACCACCTACTGCACTACAGGGCCTTACTGAACAAAGAGGATTGATTTAATTTATTCATACAGGAGAAAAAGGTTAAACACTTTGGGCCCTACTCAGCAAAACTGCTGGTTTGCAGAGGGTTCATGTCCTGCAGCAGCAAGAAAAAGAAAAAGTATTTAAAAGGGAGAGATTCGAAAGAGATGGTGAAAAATAAGAAACAAGTATTAGGCCTATAAAGGAAGTATTAGGTAGCAAGTTACAGTAACAAGTATTAGATCTATAAAGGAAGTAACAAAGGAAAAGATGAGGAATTTAAAATTATTCTGGTTCCTGGTTTGGAGGCAATTCCTGACAGACCTGATCCTCCAGTGAGAAGTTTTTATGAGATTGTTTAAAGATGAAAAGAAATGCACAATTTCTAATATATCTGGGAACATTCTTCTAAAACACTGTGCAACTGTAAAAAAAAGAAAGATCTATTAATACCAGGATGGCTGGAGTGATTCGTGTTTGTCTCACGGTTGTAAATTTTTGTTCGGAGCATGCGCGTTGAGTCAACTTTCCTTGGATAAAGGTTAAAAACGCCCCCTCAGTCAGCGAGGAGCGTCTCTCCGCCCACTACTCGGCCAGGTGACAGCTGAGCCAGCAAGGGAAACAACACGACGCTGCAGACCAGACAGCATAACGTTACTCCAGAGTGCTCTGTCGGAGTGTAGTACAGAACTCAGTTACTTTATTGTTGCTTTTAAATTCAGTTTTAACATCAACTCTTAATCTTAAAAGTCCCTCTTCTGCTCGTTGTCACAGAATAGGAGGGCAACTGCCAGCTAGCATTGCGAAGATAGCGTTAGCTTCTGACGTTACCCACCACGGACAGAAGCACTTTAACAAGATCCAACGGTTGTCTTTGTAGCCCAGATAACATCAAACAGCCAACATCGACATGTCAGACTCGGCGGGGGACGCGAAGCTGGAGCTGAAGCAGGCGAGCAAGGAGGTGAAGGAGAGCGAAAACGTGGCGGAAAAGTATTCAGCCATGACCGTGAGCAAGAACAGCGAAGTGACCATGGGAGAGCTGTCGTCCGTGCTCAGCGCGGTGCCCACGCACAAACCTGTGAAGAAGGTAAGACTTTGAACCTCTGCATAGCCATACCTGATGGGCACTCAGTTGTTATAAAACTCTTTTGAGGACATAGTTTGTCCATATCTGTCACTAACAAGCTTTATTAAAGGTTGGAGTGTGCTGTTTGTTTATTGTAGCTGCAACCTGTGGGCTCCGTTAATAATAGGGGATAACGGGGTTGGTTGTAACAGGGATAAATCACAACACCTCAATTTGTCCAGTTCAGAATTGGTTAATGCATCACTACTTGCAATATACTTAATAAATAATATCCTCTAGGTCCTTGTTAAAATCAAGTCCCCTTTTACCCCTCCCCAGCTATTAATTCTTGGCTATTAATTGAAGATATTGATTTTCTTGTGGTTTCTGCTGATGTTAGGCAGAAATGCAGAATGCTGAAATATTAAAGCTACACTGTTCAATTTAACGCCTTGAGGCAGCAGGTGTATTTTCTGTCCTGCCCTCCTCCCCCCTGTATTGGTCAAGTTCCTGCCCCAACACTTGTAACTCATCTTGATGAGCTGTCCACCTTGAAACAGCATCCAGCCTCAGACTGAGGAATCTGTTAAGCCCTCAACATGTGTTGAAGAAGCACACAGTTAACGTAGTGAAAGCAATCCTGTGTTTTTGAACGGGTTTTCTCTGCTGCACATTTAGCTTTGCTGTTCTTCTTTATCCCACCAAACACAAGGTTGTTCAACAGGTGTCAATTAGTTGAACTGAAAATTTGACACCCATGAAAAGGTAGCACATCTCAAATTTCCAAGTCAAGGGGGACAAAATACTAACATTTCACTTATTTATTTGGCTCACATCATAATAGAAAAACGCTTATGCGTTTCGGCACAGAGCGAGAGTAGGTGGAATAACCATAGGTGGGTTTTATTGTCAAACACTTGTTGAGAGAGTAGAAGAATGTGTGTACCCATTATTATAAAATTCACAAACCAACGCATCTCATGTCAAACTAGCATTTTATTAGCAATTGTGTGAAATGGCTTAACCATAACTCTAAATATTTAAGCCTTAGACAATCCATATTTGCAGTCTGACATAACATTACATTGCTCATGTGAAAGTGACTTTCACAGCTTTCAGTGTTCTTCAGTTTACTCCTGCTTGAGTGAAAATATGTGAAAATCAAAGGCTAGTAGTTATCCACCATTATTAATGTCACCCATAGTGTCCTGTACTGCATGCAACTTGTCATTCAAAATGAGAGTATTAGGATTTTTTTATGACTAGGTAGTAGACCGATGTGTCATGACAAATAGGCATGTCTTGTTCATGGCTTGGTCCTTTTACAGTTCAGTGGGTAGAGCACATTAACAATGCCAGGCCTGATGGCAGGGATTCAGGTCCCACTGGGCCTCCCATGCTAAAACAGCATGCACTTATGGCACTGTAAAGTTCTTTACATAAGAATGTCCACCAAATGGCATATGTTATGTTATTTAAGGTCAGATTCCTTGGTGTTAAATCCGCCCCCGATCCTCCCTATATAATACAGCTGGCTAATATAGTTACTTAAGTATAGCTAGCTACACACGGGTACAGACACACTCTTATAAAATTTAGATAAATGCATTAAAGGTGTGTTCACACCAAACGCGAAGGAAATTTTTTGCGCGGCACGATTACACACAAAGTCAA